>NC_133330.1:194421568-194723774 GCF_042186555.1 Aquarana catesbeiana | reverse complement strand
AGGAATTCTTCATATATGTGAACTGATTAATGCTCCCGCTTACTCTTTCATATGTGGGAGGAATTCTAAGTGCTGAAAGAACACTAAGAAGGTACAGGTGCTGTCTGTTTGTCTGTTTGGTAAATTAATGATTGCCTTTGCGTAAATAATTTTATCATAAGCTAAATTATATAGAAAAATTACCTTTTGAAATCTTTTTATATTTTTAAATAATTTGCAACAAATCAACAATTTTATGTTAAAAATTATTTGTTAAATCCATGCCTTCCAAAAATGTAGAGCTGTCAATAAACAGATATAGAGATGTCATTAACTATTGTATTACATTTTAAAAGCAGCTATCATAATCACTTTAGCATATGACAAATTGTATACAGAATATTATAGATATTTCTAAAATGAGGGGACAACAAAAATGACCTGCCTTAAGGCTAGCCCTGTGATTAAAACCTTAGAGAACCATACTGACAAAAGGGGAAAGAGTGAATGAGTTTTCTTCATTCATGAATGTTTGTAAACTTTGGCTTGAGCTACTGAGCTTTGTGAACTACACGTTATTAATTGCAGGAGGTAAGGACAAACTAAAAATGTGTAAGGGCTTGTTCACACTTGACTAAATTTGTAACGCTTAACAAATGCTCCTATAGCGTTAGTTTGGGCAGTAAACCCGCAATAATGAGCTTTAGTATGGGAGTTAGACTGGCATTTTACAATCGTTAATGACGAGTTACAAATGCTCACCAAATGCCCTATGGGCAGTTTTCTAGCATTCGATAAGAGTTAAAGAGCCTATTTCATTACAGGAATTAAATTCATCTTAATGCCCCGCAACCGCACCGCAACTGCCTGCCTGAGCGTTTGTGAAGCGTTTCCATAGACTTGAATGGGAGGCGTTGAAAGGCTTCAAACACCTCCTGACCCAACATTAGGCTTCAATTTTGCCACGCTAACGCTTCATGTTTTGATAGTGTGAACAGCACTGTATGCAGTCCATTGTATCATTTGCATAGGTGTTTGAGGGGCATTTTTAATGAGTCATCTCATGCCTGCTTTTAATGCCAATGTGAACTTAGCCTAAAAGAGCCTAAAGCCATTAGCTGGATATAATAATACATGATATTTACATACCAGATTTCATATTTACCTGACTTTAAAAATATAAAGGTTTTGTTGCAGTATTGATCATAAAAAATAAAAAATATATATATGGAAACCAGCATACATTCCCTGTAAGCAGTATTCTTCTGCATGTGCACACTGTCATTTCCTTTGAAGAAGAAATCATTATGCCATTTTTAATATCATAGTCATTGCATGAAAAGCATTTTATGTTATGTAAAAGATTAGATTCCTGATGCTTTCAGTCCCTGTTAAATGTTCCCAGCAATATAAGTGTTAATAAAATCTAGACTTGTCAGCTAGAGTTGTTCAGGAATGTTTATTAAATCTTTCCCATTTCTAGCCTAAAGTGCTTTCCTGATCACACAATTAGCGCCACACATGGGACAAATTGAGTAAGATTTGGGTGTTTTAGGGGATTCCTGTAATAAGTTGTGAGCTCTATTTATGATGTGCTAATGAAAGGCAGTCACCCCCTAACACTCCACTAATGCACTTCACATCAAGCCAGCAGCAGCACCAAATCCTCTTTACATTATGAGAGCGAAGATTAAATTACACTTACAGTGTGAGCTGTAAAGCTTTATGGATCCTGTAGTAATTCTCCTAACTACACCATTATGTAGAGCGCAAAGATTTCTTTGCAAGTCAAGAAATAATACATCAAGGGAACATTTACTGCTACAAACAGCTCTGGTAAAAATGTATCTTGTGTGAATTAAAGCTGAAACCTCTTTATGGGAAGACACAGAAATTCACTTCACTTTTCATTTAAGCCTTTCTGCCCTGGTTTATAGATGTCGAACCTTCACGGTCTTATTCCTGGATGGCTAGCGTAGCGCGTTATAAATGAGTATAAATTTCCACATCTGACGAGCACCTCGCGGTCTCATGCCTAATGCGCAAAGTTAGGGAACAGCAGGTAAAAATTTCACAAACATCCTTATTTATGATCTTGTCCTTGGTCATGGAGGTAGGGGGCGAAATTTCAATGTACTAAAATGAAAAGTATGATTAAGGAGATAGAGCGTGTTGACAAGGATAGTGGCCCGGCTGCCTCCATTCCCTGCTGAAAATATATAATACTTTTCTGACATCAATTTTAGATGGAATAGACATAGATGTGGTTTGGAGGAAAATGTAAAAAAATGTTTGTTTTTTAACCCTTTTCCTGCTACAGAAGAACTTCAGTGCATTGTTGGTTGGTGGTGGATCTTAATGAATTAATGGTCACGCATAGTATTAAACCCAGATTTAGCATAGGAGGTTAGAATGACACTTTGGTTTGGCGTAACCAGTCTAAAGCCTCGTACACACGATAAGATTTTCCGCCGGGAATTGTGTGATGACAGACTGTTGGTGGAAAATCCGACTGTTTGTACGCTCCATTGGACAATTGTTGACGGATTTTCTGCTGACAAATGTTGGATGGCAGGCTTATAAATTTTCCACGGACAAATGTCTGTTGTCGGATTTTCCTATGGTGTGTACACAAGTCCGTCATACAAAAGTCCACAGTACAAACACGCATGCCCGGAAGCAAGAATGAGCCAGAAGCGGTCGGTCTTGTAAACTAGCGTTCGTAATGGAGAATTAACATTCGTGATGTGGCAAAATATGAAATCTCGAAATGCAGCGCACATTCTCTTCTTCTTTAATGGGGTAATAATGAAGCAGGTTTGCTGGTGATACTGACGGAGTTCTGCCAAACGTATTTAAAACTGCTTTTTTTTTTTCTAGTGATATCAAGAATAATATATATATATATATATATATATATATATATATATATATATATATATATATATATATAATTTTTATTTTTTTCTTGCTCAAGTTACCACAACAGCATTATCCCATAGTTTTTTAGATCAAAGATACAACTATGTTGGTGTCCCTTGTAAATTTTACATTGTACTTTTGAAATGTAACTGCCTACTCCCAAACTGTCATTTGAAGTAAAACACTTAGCCAAATATTATTCTACACAATTGTTTTTTATTGTGCATTATTCAAAAACTTAAATAAAATCTGCATACAAATCTAAATAACTTAACCAAAAGGTGCATTCTATGCAATACAAAAAGAAATAAAGTATAACAAATAAAATCATAATTAGATTAAAAAAAAAAAAAAAAAAAAAAGAAAGAAAATTAGTAATTGAAGGGCTGAAAATCCCCAGCCCAGCAGCCTTGTTGGGGGTCTTGTGGCTGGAATTGCCACTGTCCGCCATGCAGCTGTGGTGGGTGGGGTTGCTGTGGTGGGTGAGGTGGCTGTAGTGGCTGTGGAGTTGGTGGAGGTGGGGCACCAAAATCTGAAATGTGGGTTTTTGATGTAATTTGTCCCCTCCCCTCTTGTTGAGGAGCTGCAGCATGAGTGCCTCACACATTCTCCTTTGATCCCCATCCATCTCCCTCAACTTATTGCCGTTAGACACCCAAATGCCTCAGCTGCATCTGGGACCGTCTTGATGACACTAGTGGCCTTGCTGAGGAAGGCAGCTATGGCCTTGTCCAGGTTCCTGGCCCTTTTAGCAGGAGGGCGTAGGGGAGGGATCTGGGACTCCATGTGGCTGCTGGCCACGGGCTCCTCCTGACTGACACTTTCCTGTGGATGAAAATGGGACATAATTAGTTTTGGTTTTTGTTTTTGGTTATCAATCACACACACAATTTTGATCTCCTGACTGTTGCAAATAGAATATGGACAAATGGAAAAGACTATGATTCTGACCCCAGCATTTTTCATTCTTGTACAAATCATTTTTGGGCACTACTGTTTATTGATATGGAAACCACTTTGTTAAGGCAGAAATATTTGAACAATAATGTCTAGTTATCATTTGGATACAAATATATTCAACAATGCTATACCTGGGTCAAGCTGGGCTCCTCCACATCTTCATCCTGTGTAGAAGGACCAGGGTGGACCTCAGGAGCTGTGGCCTCAGCCGATGTGGAAGGGAGCGTTGACAGCGATGGCCTGGGTTCGGTCTGGTCGGTCAAAAACCACAGGCTGTGGTAATACCACAGCCTGGGGACATAGATATCATCAGCTGATGCTCCAGATCTCTGTGAGTCCCGGACATTCTTGAGCTCTCTTTTAAAGGTACTCCTCAGATTGGAGATTTTGGTCTTGGTATACGTGATGTCTGCCCTGGATTGCACTGGTTTGACCAACTCGAGGAGTTTTTCCAACGCTGCCTTTCTCAAGATTCTATTCGAGTAGTCTCGACTTTTGACCTTCCACAGACAGGGCAGCTACAGGTCAATGAAGCGTGGCAAAAAATCTGGTGATGTAAATTTATCAACCATGATAAACGATCAGATGCCTGCAAGACAGAACACAAGATAAAACATAATGTCTGGCATAACTCATAAACTGGTCCCAATATAGGCCTCAATTTAAGCAGTATAGGCCACTAACCACCTATACCCCAATTTCCATTTGTACCTTCGTTTTCTGGCTCCTTTCATGTGATGGCGATAGTGATCATTCATCCTCTACTCCCAGATTGTTCCTACGGCCATTACATCGACTGTGCGTTATGGCTTCATATACACTGCGCATGTGTTAAACTCCGCTCTCAGTGTGTCATGACGCTGGGGCGTGACAGCTCTCTTCTGCATGCGACACACATGGCAGAACATTCGGGAGGGACAACATGGCGGATTCTGCAAATTCTAGGCAGCTCCACGGGGGTGGAGCTTATAGGAGACACAAAGCCACTTCCATGAGCAAGGATGAGATGGTGGAGATGGTGCGCATCCTTGAGAAGCACGACTACGACTGCAAGCTGTGCAACTACGAAAGGCCCAACAGCCAAAAGGATCTCATTTTGGACAAGGTCATTGCCATTTTGCAGGGAGAATTTTCGGTGCAACGAACGAAGGACCAAATCAGAAAGCGATGGTCTGATCTAAAGCACCGCGAGCAAGGTCAGATGGAGTCCATCCATCACATAATCAAAAAAGTAAGCAATATTTGTATCTAACCAATATGTATATGTGTAAATTAGCTGTCTGTATATGTGCTTTCTCCAAATAGGTCTCGATAAATCGAGATAATGTTTTCTCTAATCTTTGTCTGAATTTGTATTTTAAAGATGAAGTTAAATATAAAGCAGATATGAACATTTTTTGATTTTTATAAGTTTTGACATGTATTTATTTTTTAAACAATTTTTTTCCTCTTCTTTCAACAGGGAGGCACAAAAAAATGAGGCTACAGACAAGCCACCAGAGGGGACAAAGGGAGGCTACCCTCGCTCGGCCCCAACAGGGGAGACAACAAGGTCACCTTCCCCCCAAAAACGTAAGTGACAACTTCAAACCCACTAATTTAGCCACCGATTCTATGTGGGCCAAATTCCATGGGCTTAAGCCGGAACGTAAGGGGTAAAGAACACTTTCTGGTTGCTGCCTGGCTCATCAGTGCCCATTAATAAAGCCTTGCCAGTGTAGACATGGGTAGAGGAGAGGCCCCAGAGATCACAGTCACACAGAGTCACGCCTGCTAGAATGATCATCATATATCCCCTATCCCATAGGAGACAAGAGGGGTGGGGGGCAACTGCAGGAGTTTTTCAATGTAGGCATTTGTCCAGTGTTTGCCCTATGTAAAATTACATCACCTTCCCTTTTCGATGCATTTTTCACTGAAAAAAAACACAGTGCAGCATGGTGGAGTCCACTAGTCAGGAGCAAACATTGTCATCAGATCAATTGCAAGGTCGGTCAACTAATGCCGAAAAATGGATGCTAGAAACAGATGTGACTTGGTGTGGCTTAATGAATGGTGTATTTTTTTTTTGAGGAAAGTGAGTGTGGTCAGCTCAACCAGGATGTTTTTTTTAAGGCATTGGATCTGACACCTGGACCCAGCACAGACCTTGCACTTGTTGACGTAACATCCCCTGATGCAAGTCAAACAGAGGGTCAAAGAGACCCAGAAGTGGAAGAAACTATTTGTGAGCCTGTTGTTTGCGCAAGTAGGTATTCTTTGAATCTGGCTTCAAATGTGTATAAATGTCAAGTGTTTAGATGTCCAGACCAGGGTGTCATGGTTATGCAATAGAGTTTTGTCTGTCAGCTTACCTGTCTCCATGTGTTCATCTCTAGACCAGCTGACTCTCACCTGACTGCTTTTATAATCTCTCCTCTAGCATGGCTCCACCCCAGGTCCTATCAGAGAACTCTAAATTAACCTCTGCACTGCAGGCCAGCCCTGCTGATCAACCTTTGTGTGTTTTGGCTTCCTGTTTCCTGCTTGCCGTGTGCTCTACATTTGTTTCTGTTACCGACCTTGGTGTGTTCTCAATTATTCCTGTCTGCTCGTGACCCTGACCTTTGGCGTGTCCCAGACTATCCCTGTTTGCCTGTGACCCTGAACCTTGGCGTGAACTCTGTTGTCCTTGTCTGCTTGTGGCCCCCGGCCTTGGCTTATTCCCTTACTATCCCTATCCTCCTGTTGCCTACTGTGGGTGTGAGCTGGGGGACCCTGGGGGTTGCGACCTGGAGCCAGTTGCAGCCCAGTCCATCCTCACCACTAGAGGCTTTGGTGAACACCTGCTGGCTCTTAGACTCCGCGCCCTAGGGAATCTTACGCTCTAACCCAGGTGGGATCCATGTTGGTGTTCCAGCGGCCCTGCCTTCCTTACCACCCTGACTCCCATCCGCAGCAGTCAGACGTAGAGTCCACTACCTTGTGGTGCACTCCTGATCCCAACGGTGTGCATCTGTTACCTAGTCTCAAGGTGACCTGACACAGGGCCAATATTACAGAGTAGTTGCAGTGTGTACATTCCTAGTAGTGTAGGTGTCTGAAGAGCAAACAGGTTGCAAGCAACATTAGACTGGGTAGGTAAGTATTTCCAGAAATTGACTAGTAACTTGACCATAATTCACTGTGTAGCGCCTCAGCCACTTGACCATCGTTCCCTTAATACTTTTTTCTCTTCTTACAAGGTCACGAACTTCCAAGATGCACAATTTGCCGAATGAGTACAGATATGATGCATCTTGAGTAAATAAAGATCTTGAGCAAATAAAGAAGGCTGCCACTACTTTACAGAGAAGAATACGTGCTTATGTAGACATGCTTGCCAAATTTTAAGTTCATCTGACCCGGGCTGAAGTTTCTTGTTCAACTTGTTGGCTCCTGTTTGCACTTTTCATATTTACATGTTTTTAGGACTTTTAAGCCCTGGTTCACATTGATGCTACTTTAAAATTGCGCTACTTCACTTGAAGTAGCACGATTTCTAAGTAGTAAGGTCAGCGCAATTTCAGGTGCTACTTGATAGACATTTGTGTGGCTTCATGCACAGATGTCTATTGAAGTCACACCTGAAATCGGCAAAAGTAGTGCAGGAACTACTTTTGCAAAATCGGTGTCGCACCGATTGGAACAGTGCCATTGCCATTATTGGCTGTGACTTGTCATGCGAGTTGATCTCTCAAATCGCATGACAAATTGCTCCACTGTGAACCTAGGCTTTAGTGTCCGAGGTCAGTGTTTCTCCACTCTACTTCTCTAGGTGCTCCACCAGGTCCTGTTTTATGTATTTTTCGCAGTATAAAAACGACTGGGTGAATTACTAACCTAGAAAATGACAACATCACCTGTGCCAAAATCAACAAATATAGAAAACATGACCTGGGAATGCATCTTGAGAAGGAGAGTTGGGAAACACTGCCCTAAGTAATGTTAATTGTAATCTTTCTGTGTTTTGAAGAATCGCAAAGCCAAAAATTGAAGATGCCCACAAATTGTGCCTTAACCACTTGCCGACCTGCTGTCGTATACTGCTATACTTATACTGCAGCAGGTTGGTACGATCCCACGAGCCGTCGTAGCTATACGTTGGCTCCTTTAAGCAGGATAGCAGGCACACGCCCGCTGCACTGCGGGGGTCTCAATACTCGTGACCAGTGGTCGCCATAACCGCCAGCCACGAGGAATCGTGGGCACGAGAGGCAGAACAGGGACGTGTGTGTGTAAACACACACATCCCTGTTCTGTTCTCAGAGGAGATGCAGATCGTGAGTTCCTAATAGCTAGGAACCACAATCTGTCATCTCCTATAGTCAGTCCCCTCCCCCTACAATTAGAACACATAGTCAGGGAATACAGTTAACCCCTTGACCGCCCCCTAGTGTTAACCCCTTTCCTGATAGTCACATTTTATATAGTAATCAGTGCATTTTTATAGCACTGATCGCTGTATAATTGTCAATCGTCCCAAAAATGTGTCAAAAGTGTCCAATGTGTCCGCCATAATGTCGAAGTCATGATAAAATCGCCGTCATTACTAGTAAAAAAAAAAAATTATAATAAAAATGCCATAAATCTATCCCCTATTTTGTAAACGCTATAAGTTTTGCGCAAACCAATTAATATACGCTTGCGATTTTTATTACCAAAAATATGTAGTAGAATACATATCAGCCTAAACTGAGAAAAAAATGTGCTTTTTTTAAAAAAAATTGGGGATATTTATTATAGCAAAAAGTACAAAATATTGTGTTTTTTTCAAAATTGTCGGTCTTATTTTGTTTATAGCGGAAAAAATAAAAACCACAAAGATGATAAAATACAACCAAAAGAAAGCTCTTTTTGTGGGAAAAAAAGGACATCAATTTTGTTTGGGTAAAGCATCGCACGACCGCGCAATTGTCAGTTAAAGCAACGCAGTGCCATATCGCAAAAAGTGCTTTGAGCAGCCAAATCTTCTGGGGCTGAAGTGGTTAAAATTCTTATTTCCCTCATGATCCCATGCCTAAAATGTGTGTCTTTCGCTACCTCTAGTTTGCTAAAGCCCCAAAATGCAGTGTGTCAATATGTGCTAGCTACCATCATTGGATATCAATGGACGTGTTTTGGGGGTGCAGCCCCTTCCTCTGACAAAGTAGGTCAGAGGAAGGGGTTGCACATTCATTGATACCCCATGATGAGGGATAGCACATGTTGACACACTGTGTGTTTTGGGGGTTTAGAAACTAACATTATTTGGAACTACACACATTTTCGTCAGGGGGTCATAAGGGACATTTAATAGTCATACCCCTACGTGTACGTGGCTTCAAATTTTGGCTTTTAGAGGGGTGAGATCACCCTATCTGAAGAAGGCAACATCCACAAAGTCTTGGGATAGTAATGTCTCATTTGGCCTTGACTTTGCCAAAGTCGAACTTTAAAAGTTCCTGAGTTGGGGATGTGTATCTTATGTTTTATAACATGCCTGTTTAGCCACAAAAAAGGCAAAGTAATTGCAAACATACACGTTATCCAGCAAGAAGTTGGTTTGTTTTAAAACCTTAAAACGCACATGTGAATGTGCTTTGAGTAAAATTTTTTTTTACTAAATAATGTGTGGCTTATTATTTCAATGCTCAATACCAGTGTACTAGTTAAGTTGTAATTACAGTGACAATGTGCTCTTAAATGTGGGCAACTCCGCAAATTTTTGGGCCTAACATAAATTAAAGGAGTTGAAAAGGCATAATGTTTTTGAACTTCATGCATTAGATCCATTAAGAACAAAAACATTGTGTGTGTGTAGCAGACCCACAGCACACCATAATAGTTAGCTGAAGAAGAGATTGTCACCTCATGTAGCAAATAAGGTACATTTGCACTATTGGAAAAAGTGCCCAAAATAAAGCCCATTTGTGAACATATTAGGCAGATAAGAAACACAGACAACAGTAGTTCAAATGAAATATGAGTTTATGATCTCAAAATTAGATTATGCATAATCAGCTCAAAATTGCTGCCAAGTCACTGCTCCTCTACCCACAACATATTCCAGGTATTTTTGTTGGATATGTCTGGCCTCTTGGGAGGGCAATCCAGCACGGCCAGTTTCTAGAGCCATCTTCATGCCCACAGAAGGATGAGCTGCAGCCTCTGCAGCTGGGCCTGACACTGCAGGGTCTGCATCAGTTGTCACTGAGGCAAGGTAGCTGCTAGCATTCCCTTGTAAAAAATTCTGGAGGGTGCAGCAGCACAATACCACATGGTTTATTTTGTATAGTGCCAGGTTAATTGGTGTTAAAAACAGCCTGAAACGACTGGAGAGGATGCCAAAAGCATTTTCAACCACCCTTCTGGTACGAGAGCCTGTAATTGTAGACTCTCTGCTCTGGGGTGAGGTTCCTCATAGGAAACAGCTTCATAAGATGTTCCCCAAGAGCAAAGGCCTCATCTGAAACAAAAACAAAATTGAGGCCCTCAACATTTTCCTCAGAAGGTGGCAAGTTTAAGGTGCCATTCTGCAGCCACTTGTAGAACTCTGTCTGCATAATGACTCCTCCATCTGAGTTGCGGCCATTCTTCCCAACATCCAGAAACAAGAACTTATATGTGGCAGACACTACAGCTAGCAGGACTATGCTGCAAAAGCCCTTGTAGTTGAAATAATATGAGCCTGAGTTGGGTGGTGGGACAGTCCGGACATGTTTTCCATCAATAGCACCACCACAGTTGGGAAAATCACACTGATGCTGGGACTGGGCTGCAACGTCCTGACATTGCTGTGGGTTGGAAGGAAACTGTGGAGTAAAAAAAGGAAAAAGAAATTACTACTTCTGCACATAACATTCCAAGCAGATTTGACACAAACATTCTTGGCCAACATAAGTATAAAACTTAAAGTAGTATTTAGTGACAAACGTGTAAGGTCAAGTTATCTGATTCCTCACCCTCTCACCCCCATTACCTCCCCCCCATTCTAAAAATGATATGATGGGGGTTAGGTAATGGGTTTGGACAGGTAATTCTCTCCACTTCCATGAGAGCTGTTTGCACGAATAATGTGTGAGACTTTGGCCAGCCCCTCCTTACTTACACTATTGCCAGCCCAGTGGACAGGTAAGCAGTGTCATAATCTTAAAAACATAGATACAAACTGTCCAAATTGAAGTACATGTTGCCATTCATAAATTAATATACCCATCAAGGTAACAGGAGACAAAAAATTTCTATGTTACAATTAGAAGGTAATCAGGCAGGCCCTTGCACTGCATGCTTTGGTGAATTCATCAAGAAATATGACCACAAAAGAGGGATAGTGTGTATGGGTTTTGCAAAGTCAGAAGATAGTTGTATCTGGTGACTTTGCATTTTGGGGGGGAGGGAGGGCTCCAAATGAGTTTGGGCCACCAAAAAATGGCTTATTGCACTCTGCATGAATTTGAGGACAACAATAACATTTGGACACATTTTAGGGGGTGTTTAGGGTAAGTCCAAAAATGTAGCTGACAATAAACATTGTTAAGTTACTAGGCTAGGTGGGTATGGGCCCAGAATAGCATGCTGGGGAGGTTAATGAAGGAAAATATGCATATAGGCCAAAAAAGTAGCAGGAAAAGATTACAGCATGCATTAGGATAAAGAGGACATTCATACCATATTACAATATTATGGAATCAAGAAATTAATACAATACATTAGCAAACATTAAACACATAGAATGGGATGTTAAAGGAAAAAAACTTACCCAAATATAGTCCTTCTGCAGCACTTGATTAATGGCTGAACTGGTCTCTGGAATAATGAGTCCCAGAGCCTGGGGGAGATCCCAGTGGTAAACTTCAGGTCCTGGAGACTTCTCCCCGTCGCCAAGTACCGCAAGGTGGCTATAAGCCTTTGCTCTGGAGTAATGGAAAGACTCATGCATGTGTCCTGCTTCTTAATATAGGGGGTCAACAATGCTAAGAGTTGGTGAAAGCAGGGGTCCGTCATCCGGAGATAATTCCTAAAATCATCAGGATTATTCTCCTGGAGCTCCCGCAGCAATGGCATATGACAGAATTGGTCATGATTAAGCACGCAATTTTTGGTCCAAGAACTCCTCCTCCTCCTGTTCCTGGACTGGACTTTGGTCAAAGCAATAACTCCAAGGCCAATAATAGCACGTTCTCTCCTCCGATTCCGCAACATGGCTGGTTGAGGAACGGCCGTTCAGAAACGAACTGACAAGCACAAACTGAAAAGCGCGAATCATCACTCGCCAAACTTCTACTAACAAGAAATTAGCAGAAGGAGCCCAAAGGGTGGCGCATGACAATTGAACTTCCTCTTTATCGGCTCGTAGTATATCTAGCGCATTACTACGTTCGTGTTTGTTGGCTGACAATTCCTTGCCGTTTGTATGCAAGACAAGTTCCTGGCCAATGCTCTTCGGACAAAGGTCTGATGTTTTGTCTGCGGAAAATCAGATTGTGTGTGCGAGACTTAAGAGTTTTCTGTTAACTGGTATCTGACTGGCAGCCAACAATGACCAGTCAAAAGCTAACACTATGTAATATGTATTAGACCTGATTTACTAAAGGCAAACACAGAATAGGTGAGCAGTGTTCATGCTTCTGTGTATGTACATGTATGTATTATGCATAATCAAATACAACCATGCCTAAAGAAAAGAATAGTGTATTTTCACTTATTATATTGTTTGTATTATTATTGCAGTGTTTACTTTGAAGCAATCTTTCATGCAACTTTATATACTTTTACTTTCTTATTATTGGTATAGTATTGAATATGAAGAATTGTAGACTAGCCATTAGAACAAACACTGTGGGGTTGATTTGACTCATTTGGGCCGGGTTCCCACTGGTACGACACGACAATCGTACTACTTTGGATTCGACTTTGCCCTGCGGCTTGAAGTCCGACAATGCCACCGACTTCAATGAGCAGGGATCCTACTTTTATCCCTGACAATACCAGGCATTGTGTCTGGTATGAATCTTTAGGGGGAACTCCACGCTAAAATTTTTTTAAAAAACGGCATGGGTTTCCCCTCCAAGAGCATACCAGACCCTTATCCGAGCACACAGCCCAGCAGATCAGGAAAGGGAGTGGGGACGAGCGAGCGCCCCCCCCTCCTGAACCATACCAGGCCGCATGCCCTCAACATGGGGTGGGTGCTTGGGGGCAGGGGGGCCCTGCTCCACCCACCCCAAAGCGCCTTGTCCCCATGTTGATGAGGACAAGGGCCTCTTCCTGACAACCCTGGCCATTGTCGGGGTCTGCGGCTTATCAGAATCTGGAAGACACCTTTTACAAGGGGGCCACCAGATCCCGGCCCCCCACCCTATGTGAATGAGTAGGGATACATTGTACCCCTACCCATTCACCTAAAAAAGTGTCAAAAATAAAAAACATTACACATGTTTTTAAAGTAATTTATTAAGGCAGCTCCGTCATCTCTTCCGATCTGTTCTCCCCTCTCAGGTTCTTCTGCCCCCTCCGCTGATGTCTTCTACCTCTCCGGTTCTTCTCCGCTCTCCCTCTCCGGTTCTTCTGCCTCTGTCCACTGTCTTCTGCCGGGTCTCCTCCACTATCTTCTCGCTCTTTTGCTTGCTCTTTTGCCCAATCTCTCCAATGTCTTCTCCCTCTGTTTTTCCGATGTTGACTCATCGCGCTCTAATACCACGGATGAGGATGAGAGAATGTCAGTGATAGGCTGTACACTGACAGCTGTTCAGCCTATCACAGACGAGCAGGAGGCGCGGCTTTTGAAAGCTGGAATAGCCTCCGAACGAATTATAACACGCCGGCCGCCGCCTGCCTGCAAAACACACTGATCATGCAGACAGACGGCGGTGACTCGAGTATAAGTCGAGGGGGGCACTTTCAGCCGCAAAAAAAGGGCTGAAAAATTTGACTTATACTCGAGTATATACAGTAACCATTTTTTAAGTAAAGCAGTTGGGGGTACAGAATAAAGAAAAACAGGTGGGGTGGGTGGTAGTGATAGAAAATGCAAAGGTCATGAAAATGCAGATATCACATCGTAATAGTTGCATTCAATATCCTAAGTATTTAATGCATCCATGCAGTTGGGTATACAGAGTTGTAATAAACCTGGGGTAGGGGAGGAGGGGGGTAAAGTAAGAGAAATAAGAGGGGGAAATTGGAGTAAGGGAGGTTATATAATATACATTCAGTGCGACTGTAACTGTTTTTCACAGTGTGGATGCGCTTGGGTGGTTGGGAAGCCGTTCACCGGTGCGTGGTCCTCAAGACATCTGGGCCAATTACTTCAGTGATGTTCCGACTGTTAATTCTAGGGTGTTTTTCAGCTCATCCTCTAGTGATTCTATTCAATAGTCTATCCAAGGTTGAATAATGAACCCAGATATACCACATTTTATGGTGTTTATCCCAGTTGTCTCCCTCCCTGCCTCGCATCTGCTCCATTAACATAATATCATTGAGGATGGCAATCCACCTATGAAGGGGGGGGTTACCTCAGATTTCCAATATTTTGTGATCAGCCGTCGAGCTGCTGATAAAAAAATCTAAGGAGGTTGTTTTTCTTGGATTTGACTGAACCTGGTAGGATAGACAGTAGGGCTACTTTAGGGGAAGGGCAATAGAGACATCATACATTTCATTTTAAATTGCAAATATACCTGTCCAGAAGGGGTGAACTCGAGCACATTCCCACCAGATATGGAGGTATGCTCCTCTTCCTCTGTGGCAGCGCCAACAGGTATCAGGAGCACTGGGAAACATCCTGTGGACCAAGACCGGATCCCTGTACCATCTGGAGAGTAATTTATAGTTTTTCTCCTGCCTGAAGCTGGAGATTGAGGATTTGTGGGTGAATGTGAAAGAGGTCTGCCACTCCCCTGGGGTGAGGTCCTTGCCCAGATCTCTGGACCACTTTTGTGTGAATGTAGGGGGGGTGCTATGTGTATGGATAGGGTGTGTCTGGGAACCTGGGAGAGACCACACATTTCCTCAAATGTCATTAGGGTCCTATGTATTTGACCAGATAAGTGCAAGTTTGAGTAGAAGGTTTTCATGGATAGATAACCAATTGGTTGAGGGGGATTGACTGCCCTCCCGTACTGTGAATCCGCCTTTCATCACCTGGATAAATGAGCGTGCCGTTGGCCAGTCTCGTAGCTTCCTATTCGTCCTGAGGCTTCATAGTCAGGGAGTGTCAGTTTGTTGAAGAGCGGAGTTAGAGGGCTGGGGTTGGTGAATAAAGCGTAGGTGGTATGTCGGCGGTACCACAATAACAGCGCTGCTTCGGTCAATGGGGAAAGCATGGGCATGGAGCGGTGTTTGAGGTGGTATCCCCAGAGCAGAGTTCGTAGGTCTACTTGTGCCATGTCTTGTTCTATAGTTGTTGACGGTCTGGTCAATGGGCGTGGGAACCATTCCAGTAGTCTGGAGAATAGGGCAGAGTCGTGATATATTTCAAAATCGGGGAGGCTGATACGGCCTGTGTGTTTGTGGGAGCATAGGACTTTGTGTTTTAATCTGGAGGGGTGATAGTGCCAAATGAATTTAGTTGCAAGGGACCGTAGTGTGCGGTAAAAGGAAGTTGGGAGCATAATTGGGAGGGCCTGGAACAGGTATAGTAGTTTGGGAAGGATATCCATCTTAAGTATGTTTATACACCCGAGTCATGGCAGTTTAAGGTGGTGCCACGAGTCTAGCGATCATCGGATTTTAGTCAGTAAAGGGCTGAAGTTTAGAGGGTAGATGCCGTTGAAATTACATGGGATCTTGGTCCCCAGATATGTGATTGATTTAGTTTGCCAATGGAAGTGAAAGTTTTGTTGAATAAGTGAAAGGGTGTGGGTGGGTAGGGATAAGTTCAGGGCTTCTGTTTTAGTCACATTCAGTTTAAAGTTGCTGTGGGAGCCGAATCGAGCTAGTTCATGGAGAAAGGAGGAGATGCTGATGTGTGGTTGTGTCATGTAGAGTAGTAGGTCGTCAGCATAGAGGGAGAGCTTACAGTGGGCTGAGGGGTGTGGATGCCGTGTATGGATTTGTTGCTACGCATTGCCTGAGCTAAATGTTCTATGGTGATAGCAAAAAGTAGGGGGGACAGTGGGCAGCCTTGTCTGGTCCCATTGTTGATCGCAAATGTCTCTGTGTGTTCACCGTTCACCGTAACTTTCGCTGAGGGGTTGGAATAGAGAGACATAATTTTCGCTAAGAGTCTGGGTCCTAATCCTATCTGCTGAAGCACTAGTTTGAAAAAAGGCCAGCTGACCCTGTCAAATGCTTTTTCCCCATCGCATGCTAATAGGCATGTGGGGATGTGTTTACGTTGTGCGTAGGTGATCAAATTGAGGGTCTTCGTTGTGTTATCTCTGGCCTTACGGCCTGGGACAAAGCCTACCTATTGGTATTTTTACCCAATATATATGTGTGCATATGTTTTCTATATATATATCTATATATATATATATATATATATATATATAGATATATATATGCATGAAATAATTTGTTACATGACATTTTTTATTACTGATATCTCACAACCCTTTTTCGCCACATTTATATTAATTCTTAACCTATTCATCCTTAATTGTAGTAAGTTTCTTGGTCAATTAATTTACCATTTTCTAATCAGATACACATAGAATTTTATTATACCCTATTTATTTATCTCATGCAATGGTGACACCACAATTAATTAATGATCCATAATATATTTTAAATATGTATTGTCTATACATGATTGTATTAATGTTAGCATTTTTTTTTTATAAAAATTGTGTATATCTATCCATATATTTTGACTGGGCCCCCCCACTTGCCCAAGTTTCTTTATTTCCATCTTTCCTCCTATTTTGTTATATTATTTCAGAATTTGTTGTTATTCTACAGTATGTCAGTAGACGTTCTTCACTGCATCCACTAGATGGCTGCAAACCTATGCACATATAAGGCTGTTCACAGCCTATGTCCCCTATGCTTGAAAAAGGAGCGTGCCTGTTTGTCTATACAGAGCGCATGCTCCGAAACGACATTGCAACTGCCTGTGAAGTCTCCGCTCCCAACACCTGCGTTCCAACGCTGACCAGAGCCAAGCCTCGGTCCCAGCTCTCCTAGATCATCCGGAAATCCTGCTGGACAGGACTCCTCTTCACATGGACAAGCTGTAATCAGGCTAAACAGCACCACACTAAAGAGGACATGTGCTGGAAGTCTCCTTTCTTATATGTGAGTGGATTTATGCACATGTAATATATTAAATGCAACTGGCTTTAACCTGGAGGCACCTCTTCTGTTCTTTTTTTCAAAGCCTACCTGGTCACTATGTATTAGATCGGGTAGTATGGGGCCAAAACGGTTCGAGATTATCTCGGAGATCAGTTTGAGGTCTACATTTAGTAGGGAGATGGGTGTGTAATTACTACAGTTTGCGTGGTCCTTTCCTGGTTTGGGGATGACAACTATTTGGGCATATGGGAGGATAAGGGGTGGGTGTCGTCCACTTCCTCAAAGGCTAGTACTATGAACGGGGCTAGTTGTTGGGCAAACGTCTTATAAAAGTGTGGTTTGTAGCCGTCCGGCCCAGGGCTTTTAAAGTTTCTGAGGTTTTTAATCGCGAGTAGGTAGTCCGATGTGGTGATGGGTGCTTCAAGATCCTCTATAGCGGCGGTAGGGGTTGTGGAGGGGGCTGTATCTAGGATGTATGTGGACATGTCAGTGTTATCTGCTCTGGGAGACGTGTTTGGTGTCGAGGTGGGGGGCAGATTGTATAGTGAGGAATAATAGTTTGGAAATTTGGAGACTATCTCCGAGTTCTTATATAGTTTACAGTTGGGGTGTGCCAGAATGTGTGAGATGGTCTGTCTACGTTGTCTGGGGTGAAGGGTTTGCGCTAGGTGTTTGCCACATTTGCTAGCTTGCATGTAAAGTAAGTGTCTTCCCTTATAGCGGGCCACTAAAGAGCGTTCTGTTATGAGGCGAAGTAGGTCACGCCGCGCATTAGAGAGTTCTGCTAGTGTTTTAGGGTCGAGAGTGCGTTTGTGTGTTGTTTCAAGAGAGGCAATGAGGGCAAATAGTCGCTTAATGTCTGCAATGCAAGCCTTTTTTAGCCGAGAGCCATGCTGTATAAATATTCCTCTCAGATCGCATTTCAGTGTCTTCCACTTGTTCATGTCCGAGGTTTCATGTGTGGCATGGGCTTGCGCAAAATCTTTGATCACGTCAGAGATCGCTGTCGTGGACACTATGTCAGATAGTAGGTTGTAGTTTAGTCGCCACGTGCGTCGTTGTGGGGGTCTGGGAAGCCTGCCTAGTGTGAGGTGTACCAGGGCGTGGTCCGACCAAAGTCTGATCTCTATACGGCATGCGGGGTCAAAGTCTAGCAGTGATTGAGAGAGCAGGATGTAGTCTATTCTATGAACTGTATGCCGAGGAGAAAAATATGTAGTCCCTACCAGAAGGGTTAAGTATTCCCCAAGTATCCATCAAGGACAGGTTGGTGAGTATGGAGGGTATTCTGGTTAAGGTGGACGGTGAGATGTGGGACTTACCGGTAGAGGAGTCCAGTCTTGGTACCAACGGGACGTTCAGGTCGCTTCCCAGTATCAGATTAATGGTCCCAAATGCTTCCCGGCGCGCCACCACGGAGGACAGAAATGTGAATTGGTCCTGGTTAGGGAGATAAACATTAGCCAACGTGAAAATCGTTTGCATATATTTAAATTTCAATAACAAATAGCGCCCTAAAGGATCAATATATGAGTCTAGGATCTCTGGGGTGAAGGAATTATGGAAAGCTATTGGAACACCCTTCGATTTAGCTGTGCTGTGATACCAGGTAGTGAAATATTTATTTGGGAGGGGAGGTATAGAATCCGATCTAAAGTGAGTCTCCTGGAGGAAGAGTATCTGAGTATGGGCTCTGTGGAAATGGTATGGTAGCTGTCTGCGCTTCTCTGGGGTGTTGAATCCTCTGCATGAGAGGGAGTCGACTACTGTATATCATGTTAGCTGAATATAGTATATCGGGTAAGGGGGGAGAGTGAAGGATAGGAAGGATGGGGGGAGAGGAGAGAGAGAGGGTGCGAAGGACAAAAAAGAGAAATGTTCCCAGCGCTTATGGTATAGGCCGCATCTGGGGTCGTCTTTCTGCTCAGTCAGGGGGATGAGGAAATGTGTCAGAGTTGTCCAGATTGTTTGGAGTCTGAGGACTGAGCTCTGAGAAGTGGGGAAACAGTGCCCTCTAGTGACCGTAAGGGGGAAATAACAGAGGTCTCTAGAGATAGGCATAAATAAATCTAACACTGAGAACAGAATCAATAAAGACTCTGTGGTTCCTATTGCGGGAAACGTGGCAGCACATGCAGGGGCCTACCCACTCCAGCCAAAGGGTATAGTAAACAGATAAAGCATAACATATATGTCAACATTTACACCTGTGGAGACCCCCTGGCACCCCCGAAGAAGCCCCTGGGGTGGTGTCCCGTGAGGACCAGGGTAGATGGCCCCCATCAGGAGGATCTCCCTTGTCCACTCGTCTGAGTGCAGATAGCAAGTTGTAATAAAATAAAATAAAATATAACATTTTGAAGCATGAACAGTTGCAATCTGGGTTAAGAGCAGTGCTGGATCAGAGTTAACATTTGTCTCGGCAGCATACACGGCACGTCCTAGGGGAACCCTGCCCAACCGAGGTCAGGCAACCAATTGTGGGTTGCTAAACACAAACACACATGCCCCTGGGGTCAGGAGAAAAAAGTGAGTCTGTCCCACCAGCCGGTGGGGTAGTAAGGGGGTTCACCCTGCTGGAGATTTGGATGTGGTGAAGCGGGAGCGATACTTCTTTGTGAAGGCAGTCCATCCAGTTGAAAGAGGCAGGCCAGGGGTCGCTGCTTGCAGGGGCCAGTCTGGGATGTGGATTTGGGGGAGTCCGAAGATCCCCAGAAAGTTAGCTAGGTCACCAAGCGTGCGGAAGGTTGCTGTCTTGCCATCGTGGGAGGCCGTGAGCTGGAAGGGGAATCCACATCGGTATTTGATTTTTTTTTTTAATTGCAGGACATCTGTGATCGGTTTAAGGGCCTTTCTCATCAGCAAGGTTTGTTTGGATAGGTCTGTTAGTAGCATCACTGGGATGTCATTGAACAAAATAGTGTCCTGTGTGCGTGCTTCTTGCAAAATATAAGCCTTAACCTTGAAGAAATGGATCCTGCATATGACATCCCTTGGGTATGCCGGGTTTGGGTTGTGAGGTCCCAATGATCTATGAACTCAGTCAATTTCAATCGGGTTGTCCTTAGGTTTAGCAAGGATTTGATTGAATATGGCTGTAACTGCTGTTGCTAAGTCCTAAGTCTAAGGTTCACCTGTTTCTGGCAGGCCGCAGATCCTAAAATTATTGCGCCTGCTCCTGTTCTCTTGGTCATCAAGACCATAGAACAGTTGTTGGATTTGTATGGTGTGCTTGTGGAGAATCTCCTCATGTTCAGTGAGTTTTGCAACTGAATCCTCCACAGTGTGCTCAATATCCTTAATGCGGTGACCAATGTCCCTCTCCAGTCTGCTGATGTATGATTCAATGTCATTTTTTGTGGGGAGTGCTTTAATGTATGCCTCCATATCCCAGACATCCCATGAGCTGTGAGGGGAGGGTGACAGACTGTCAGAGTAGTGGGAGCCATGCTCTGATCTCTGTGGGGAGTGCGGTGTTTGTCGGGGGTGTACCTGTGAGGCAGCCTGTGCCGTGGCTGCACGTGTCGCCGCCATCTTGGAACCTGGGGTGGCCTTGCCGTCCAGACTGAGTTTCTGTGGGTTTTTGCCAGTTTCACCCATTTTTTACGCTCCAGTGGGACGGGGAGCTGTGCTGTTACCCCTCCTGTTTATGGGGTGAGGTGGGTGCAGAGGATGCCATCGGATCAGCGGTGAATAGTGCGGCCGGGGCGGAGAGACGTCCTACTCCTTGTGCCAGGCCACGCCCCACACTGCATCACTTTAACTGACAATTGCGCAATCATGTGACACTGTACTTAAATAAAATTGATGTCCCTTTTTTCCCACAAATAGAGCTTTCTTTTGGTGGTATTTGATCACCTCTGCTTTTTTATTTTTTGTGCTATAAACAAAAAAAGACAGTCAATTTTGAAAAAACAAAACAATATAGTTTACTTTATGCTATAAAACACATCCAATTAAAAAAGAAAATCTAATTTCTTCATAAATTTAGGCCATAATGTAGTCTGCTACATATTTTTAGTAAAAAAAATCCCAAGTAACGTATATATTGATTGGTTTGCATAAAAGTTATAGCGTCTGCAAACTATGAGTTTTTCTTTTTTTTTTACTAGTAATGGCGGTGATCAGCGACTTATAGCAGCACTGTGATATTTGCTACGGACATTCTGACACTAACTGACACTTTTGACACTTTTTGGGGGTCAATGACACTAACACAGTGATCAGTGCTAAAAATATGCACTCACACTGAACTAATGACACTGGCTGGGAAGGGGTTAACATCAGGGGCGATTAAAGGGTTAACTGTGTGCCTAGCCTGTGTTTTTCTTAACTGTGGGAGGTGTTTTTACTAGGGGAAGACATGGATCCTAGTCCCTGCTTTGCAGAAACACATAACCCATGCCTTCCCTCCTGTCAGAACGGAGATCTGCCTTGTTTACACAGTCAGACCGCCGTTCTGCCGCTCTGCTTGATCATCGGTGGGTGTCGGTGGACATCGAGTCTGTGGTACGCGCCACTGGGCTCCAGCTGTGTGTGATCACAGTGGGAGTGAGCCGCCTCCAGCGTGCCCCCTACCCGGAAGAGCTGGATCACGTATATATACGTGATCCAATGCACAGGTGCCACCCTGTAGCAGTAAAACTGCTATAGGTGAACCTGAAGAGGTTAAGGCCCTTTTACTCGGATGTTTAACGATCAAATCCACTCATCAGTTTTTTAGATGGACCTGATCGGAAGATCCATTTGTTCCATTTGGACAGACTGTTTACATCTGCCTACCTCTGGGTCCTATCAGAACCATTTAAAAAAACAGAAGGGGGCTCCGTCCACTTCCATTTAGGTGGAGCAGATAGAAGGTAGTCGGGTGTAAACTGACAGCAGTGTCCGTTTACCCCTGGCCCAAAGAGCAGAGCGGGCTCTTTCCGTACCCCTCTGCAGAAACTGGGCAGACAAGCATGTGTCTTCCTCCTACTCTGCTCCATCTTTGAGCTTATGGGTGAAAATTCAAATATAGCATTTCCTTTATCTTTTTAACACTCATTATTAATATTATTTTCATCTTTCTGGTATCATGTGTCTGTAAAAAAAAAAAAGAATATTGTAAAGACTATAGACTCCCTTTAAATGCTTAATTAGCAAAAAAAAGTAGGTTAAATTTTAGCGTAAGCCGTAAAGTATTTATACTAAAGGAATTCTCATAATAACCTTTAAAGTAATTTAAATAAGAATACGGTGAGAGGTGCTGTGAACTAGTAAATAAGCAAACATTACTTTGGGACATTTTTTAGAAAAAAAGTAATTCATCATTTCAGCTACCAGTTTATTACAATAATAAAAGAAAATGGATATAATCCAAATGTGAGAAGGTTCACTTGCAAACAATAAAATACTTTTAGATTACAGCTTTTTCTTTAATTGATGGCTGTTATGGCTGACCACTCTATTGTGTTAAATGGGGCATGGCTGTCAAAGAAATGCATGCAGTACATGGCTGGCAGACAAGGTCAGGAAACACCTGCATATATGTATGGGCATTACTCAGCAAAGCTAGAAGTATGTGTGCAGATTCACTGCATTTAGGGATGTTTTAGCCATGTATGTGTTCAGGAGTTGCTGTCTGTCCAGTATTTGCAATTACATATCATATCATATATATCATATTTATTATGCACATCAAATAAATTTATTATGCACATCATAAATTCAAAAATTAATTTTAAAAAAATCATAATTTGCTATATTAAAAGAATAATAATACTTAAAGTGGTTATAGAGGGAAAATGTTTTTTTTACCTTAATGCATTCCCTGCATTAAGGCAGCCGGGCCGCAGGACAGGTGCGGCATGAGAGCCAAGCGTGCGGCATGTTGGAGCCAGGCGGGCGGGCGGCATGCAAGAGCCAGGCGGGTGGGCGGGATATCAGAGCTAGGCGGGCAGGCGGGATATTGGAGTTAGGTGGGTGGCATGAAAGAGCCGGTGTTCTGTCAAAATAGCGGGGTGGATGAGAGAAGCATGTGGGCGGATGAGACAAGTGGGCGGTGAGAGATGACATCATCTCTCTCTGCCCGCCCCACATCACTGCTCTTCCACCCTCACAGCCCAGGCTCTTCAATGTCAGAGGTGCAGCGAGGAGCAGAGATGACATCATCTCTCACCACTCGCCCCGCATCTCACTCTCCTTTCCTCACTCAGGACTGGCCTCTGTACTAAATGGACCAGTGCTGCCACCAATGCAGTGGCAATACACATCTGGTGGCACTGGCAGGCGATGTGGCAAGTGGCAGAGGACATGGCAAGTGACAATCCACATCTGGTGGTAGGCAACATGGCAAGTGACAATCCAAATCCGGTGGCACTGGCAGGTGACAAGTCAAGTGACAATCCACATCTGGTGGCACTGGCAGGTGACATGACAAGTGACAATCCACATCTGGTGGCACTGGAAGGTGATATGGCAAGTGACAATCCACATCTGGTGGCACTGGCTGGCGACGTGGCAAGTGACAATCCACATCTGGTGGCACTGGCAGGTGACGTGGCAAGTGACAATCCACATCTCGTGGCAGACGACATGGCAAGTGACAATCCACATCTCGTGGCAGACAACATGGCAAGTGACAATCCACATCTGGTGGCAGGCGACATGGCAAGTGACAATCCACATCTGGTGGCACTGGCAGGTGACGTGGGAAGTGACAATCCACATCTGGTGGCACTGGCAGGCGACGTGGTAAGTGACAATCCACCGAACCACATCTGGTGGCACTGGCAGGCGACGTGGCAAGTGACAATCCACATCTGGTGGCAGGCGACATGGCAAGTGACAAGCTGCATGTGGTGGCAGGCGACACGCCCAGGGCTCCCACTGATTCTGCCTTATGGTGCGTTGAACTGTTGAACTATTTCATAGTATATTACAATGTAACCATATAAATAATGTGCTTCAATCATCCCGACACCATAAAAACCATGGGGCCGGGATGATTGAAGCGCCAACACCAGCCATTGCCCCAACAAATTGCCCACGAAAAATCGCGCCCCCTCCCCCCTCCTGCCCTGGGCCTTGGCACAATCTTCTTCCAAGCAGCCGGTCCCCGATGCCAAAAAGGTTGGGGACCGCTGCCCTATAGCACATGGCTTGCTTTGGGGGCACTTGGAGAAGAGAAGGAGCAGACAGTGCCAGCAGGGAGTCCACCAACCGTCGCTCTTTGCAATACCATTGCAAAGAGTAGGTAAGTATAAGCCAATTATTTGAATAAAACTTATTTTTACTTTAATATTACTTTCATTAAGAATAAATAAAAGATAGTAATATTGTTTTTTTTTTACATATATAATAAAACTTTTTGAAAGTTGTGGAGATTTATACTGGGAAATAGATAGTCTCACTACTGGAATGTGTGCTCAACTTCAATGTGCATAGCAGGGGCGTTGCTAGGAGGCAAAAAGACCAGGGGCTTCAGCCCGAAGTCCAAGGCCGGCACGGGGGGGGCTCTAATGGCGTTTTTTGGCTGGGTGGTGGGGTTGTGTGGCAGGGGGTAAGCTCACTTGCTGGTTGCTGCTTGGCTTACCACTGCCCATCAATGCTGACCACTAAACTGACCTACCTACCTACCTGACACACACTGACCTACCTGACACACACTGACCTACCTGACACTGACCTACCTGACATAGACACACTGACCTACCTGACATACACACACTAACCTACACTGACCTACACACACTGACCTACCTGACACACACTGACCTACACACACTGACCTACCTGACACACACTGACCTACACACACTGACCTAACTGACACAAACTGACCTACACTGACCTACACACACTGACCTACATGCACTGACCTACCTGACACGCACTGACCTACACACACTGACCTACCTGACCTACCTGACACGCACTGACCTACCTGACACACACTGAACTACATACACTGACCTACCTGACACGCACTGACCTACCTTACACGCACTGACCTACCTGACACGCACTGACCTACCTGACACACACTGAACTACCTGACACACACTGACCTACACACACTGACCTACCTGACACACACTGAACTACCTGACACACACTGAACTACATACACTGACCTACCTGACACACACTGAACTACCTGACACACGCAGAACTATCTGACACACACTGAACTACCTGACACACACTGACCTACATACACTGACCTACCTGACACACACTGAACTACCTGACACACACTGAACTACATACACTGACCTACACTGACCTACCTGACACGCACTGACCTACCTGACACGTGCTGACCTACATGACACGCACTGACCTACCTGACACGCACTGACCTACCTGACACACACTGACCTACACTGACCTACACACACACACTGACATACACTGACCTACCTGACACGCACTGACCTACCTGACATGCACTGACCTACCTGACACACAACACACTGACCTACATACACTGACCTACCTGACACACACTGAACTACCTGACACACACTGACCTACCTGACACACACTGACCTACATACACTGACCTATCTGACACACACTGAACTACCTGTTACACACTGACCTACATACACTGACCTACCTGACACACACTGACCTACATACACTGACCTACCTGACACACACTGAACTACCTGACACACACTGACCTACATACACTGACCTACACTGACCTACCTGACATACACTGACCTACCTGACACACACTGACCTACCTGACATGCACTGACCTACCTGACATGCACTGACCTACCTGACACGCACTGACCTACCTGACACGCACTGACCTACCTGACATGCACTGACCTACCTGACACACACTGACCTACACACACTGACCTACCTGACACACACTGAACTACCTGACATGCACTGACCTACACACACTGACCTACATGACATACACTGACCTACCTGACACGCACTGACCTACCTGACACGCACTGACCTACCTGACACACACTGACCTACACACACTGACCTACCTGACACACACTGAACTACCTGACACACTAACCTACATACAGTGACCTACCTGACACACACTGAACTACATGACACACACTGACCTACACACACTGACCTACCTGACACGCACTGACCTACCTGACACGCACTGACCTACCTGGCACACACTGACCTACCTCACACGCACTGACCTACCTGACACGCACTGACCTACCTGACATACACTGACCTACCTGACACACACTGACCTACATACACTGACCTACCTGACACACACTGACCTACACTGACCTACATGACATACACTGACCTACCTGACATACACTGACCTACCTGACAGACATACACTGACCTGGTACCTTACATACACACACAGACTGACCTACCTGACCAGGAGGAGACAGACTTCATGTGTCCAGGTCCTGCAGCTGCAGCTCAGCCGTGGTGCTGGTGGGTGAGGCAGCCAGAGGAGAGGAGGAGAGCCGCCCATCCGAGCGCTGAGCGGGGATCGATGTGGCACGGCAGGCCCCTTTGTAATTCCCGCCTTCTGGAGGCTTCTTCCTGTTCCACTCACAGCGAGCTGGGAGAGGGCTGAGATGGAGTGCAGGCGCTGGGGATGCTGCTCAGGGTGGCGGTGGCGGTGTCTTCTCCCTCTCTTCCTCCTGGGCTCTTCCCGGCTGCCGAGGTATCCCCCTCCCTGCTGCTCTGCACTACACGCCACCACCGGACCAGCGTCGGGACGTTCCAGTACAGAACTCGCAGGTCAGGTCCCACTAGCGCGGAGGAGGAGGAAGTGCAATCCTCCTCCGCTTTGAATGCTGGGCAGTGTGGGCACAGTGGGCAGTGACGCACTGGTTGCTAGCCGCTAGGCGGCTATAGCAACCAGTGACCAAGAATAGAGTCAGGCGGGGGCGGAGCTGGAGCCGGAGCCAGCGCTACCACGGCTCAGTCCGCCCCTGTCTCCTGCATTCGTCCCTGGACCGGACAAGAGACTCGGGGCTATTGGCCCCAGGCTCGGGGCTGTAGCCCCAATAGCCACCCCCTAATGACGCCTCTGGTGCATAGTAATAAAAGGAATGAGTCACAATCAAGCTTATGAAATAATCTGAAGACACACTCTAAAATGATTATAACTGTGTGGTCTTACCTATATTTATATTTGTCCTGTTATATAATTAACTCCTGCAAAAAAATGTTGATTCATTTATAATACACCAAAAATGTGTGAACAATAAGTATGAGGAAAACCTCCTAATGATGCACCTTCTCTTAGACTGTGACTGTTTTTATATATGTGCCATAATAAATGTGAAAAAAAAATGCGGTGAAAATTTTTTTTTTTTTGACAAAACACAAAAATAGCTTGAATCTTAATCTATGAAGTGTTGGATTTCGTTTTTCTCTCTATTTGTTTGCTTGAGAACTGCTATTTAGTGTTTGGAAATTTTTTTGCTCGCATGCACTTTGGGGGATATCAAGCAATATTTGTGTTTTGTCAAAAAAAAAAAAAAAATTCATCACATTTTTTTCACATTTATTATGGCACACATGTGTTTTTGTCTAAAGCCTCGTACACAGGGTACAATTGTTGGCCAACCGAGCATCTGATTTTCGTCTTAAGGGCGTGTGCCAGGATCTTGTCTTGCATACTTACGGTGCACAATTGTCGTGCAACAAACACGAATGTAGTGACGTACTATGAAGAATTTCAGCTCTTGAGCGCCACCCTTTGGGCCCCTTCTGCTAATTTCGTGTTTGGTGAGCATTGATTCAGAGAATGCGTGTTTGTACTTTCGACTTTTGTGTGACGGATTTGTGTACTGACCATACGAAAATAAGACGTTGAGCCGTTGTCCGCCGAAAATTTACTAGCCTGCTATGCAACATTTGATGGCCAAAAGTTGGACAGCAATTGTCAAAAGGAGCGTACTAACGGTCAGATTTTAGGACAACAGTCTGTCAACAGACTGTCAACACAGGCTTTAGAGAAGGTGCATATAGGTTCATCATTAGGAGGTTTTCCTCATACTTATTGTTCATGCATTTTTTGGTGTATTATAATTGAATCAACAGTTTTTTGCAGGAGTTAATTATTATTACACACATTATTATTTATGGTTTATAGAGTTTTTAACACATTGAATTATGTGTTATCATGGATATATACAGTGGGGACGTAAAGTATTCAGACCCCCTTAAATTTTTCACTCTTTGTTATATTGCAGCCATTTGCTAGAATCATTTAAATTAATTTTTTTCCCATGAATGTACACACAGCACCCCATATTGACAAAAAAACACAGAATTGTTGACATTTTTGCAGATTTATTAAAAAAGAAAAACTGAAATATCACATGGTCCTAAGTATTCAGACCCTTGGCTCAGTATTTAGTAGAAGCACCCAATTGATCTAATACAGCCATGAGTCTTTTTGGGAAAGATGCAACAAGTTTTTCACACCTGGATTTGGGGATCCTCTGCCATTCCTACTTGCAGAACCTCTCCAGTTCTGTCAGGTTGGATGGTAAACGTTGGTGGACAGCCATTTTTAGGTCTCCCCAGAGATGCTCAATTGGGTTTAAGTCAGGGCTCTGGCTGGGCCATTCAAGAACAGTCATGGAGTTGTTGTGAAGCCACTCCTTCGTTATTTTAGCTGTGTGCTTAGGGTCATTGTCTTGTTGGAAGGTAAGCCTTCGGCCCAGTCTGAGGTCCTGAGCACTCTGGAGAAGGTTTTCGTCCAGGATATCCCTGTACTTGGCCGCATTCATCTTTCCCTCGATTGCAACCAGTGGTCCTGTCCCTGCAGCTGAAAAACACCCCACCACATGATGCTGCTACCACCATGCTTCACTGTTGGGACTGTATTGGACAGGTGATGAGCAGTGCCTGGTTTTCTCCACACATACCCCTTAGAATTAAGGCCAAAAAGTTCTATCTTGGACTCATCAGACCAGGGAATCTTATTTCTCACCATCTTGGAGTCCTTCAGGTGTTTTTTTAGCAAACTCCATAGGGCTTTCATGTGTCTTGCACTGAGGAGAGGCTTCCGTTGAGCCACTCTGCAATAAAGCCTAGACTGGTGGAGGGCTGCAGTGATGGTTGACTTTCTACAACTTTCTCCCATCTCCCGACTGCATCTCTGGAGCTCAGCCACAGTGATCTTTGGGTTCTTCTTTACCTCTCTCACCAAGGCTCTTCTCCTCCGATAGCTCAGTTTGGCCGGACGGCCAGCTCTAGGAAGGGTTCTGGTTCTCCCAAACGTCTTCCATTTAAGGATTATGGAGGCCACTGTGCTCTTATGAACCTTAAGTGCAGCAGAATTTTTTTTGTAACCTTGGCCAGATCTGTGCCTTGCCACAATTATGTCTCTGAGCTCTTCAGGCAGTTCCTTTGACCTCATGATTCTCATTTGCTCTGACATGCACTGTGAGCTGTAAGGTCTTATATAGACAGGTGTGTGGCTTTCCTAATCAAGTTCAATCAGTATAATCAAACACAGCTGGACTCAAATGAAGGTGTAGAATCTTCTCAAGGATGATCAGAAGAAATGGACAGCCCCTGAGTTAAATATATGAGTGTCACAGCAAAGGGTCTGAATACTTAGGACCATGTGATATTTCAGTTTTTCTTTTTTAATAAATCTGCAAAAATGTCAATAATTCTGTGTTTTTCTGTCAATATGGGGTGCTGTGTGTACATTAATGAGGAAAAAAATGAACTTAAATGATTTTAGCAAATGGCTGCAATATAAAAAAGAGTGAAAATTTTAAGGGGTTCTGAATACTTTCCGTCCCCACTGTATATTCAGTAATGAAGCACTTGCACTTTATTTAGACACTCATACAGGGGATTGTGGTTGCACTTGAATTAACATATGATTAATTACACAATTTAGGCTGCTTTTACACATATAATAGCGGTAGAGAGGTCTAGTGAGTAGCTTGGTTTTCCAGAACCATAAAAAGTCCATCTTTCTTATGCCCCGTACACACGGTCGGATTTTCCGATGGAAAATGTCCGATCGGAGCGTGTTGTCGGAAATTCCGACCGTGTGTGGGCTCCATCGGACATTTTCCATCGGATTTTCCGACACACAAAGTTGGAGAGCAGGAGATAAAATTTTCCGACAACAAAATCCGATCGCGTCAATTCCGACCGTGTGTGGCCTGTTCCGACACACAAAGTGCCACGCATGCTCAGAAGAAATTTCGACACGGAAAAGCTCGGTCTGGTAAAATTAGCGTTCGCAATGGATACAGCACTTTCGTCGCGGTAAAATGTTAAAAATGGTTTAATACAGCGCACTCTCTTCTTCTTTATAATGTGACAAGAATTAAGTAGTTTTGCTGCTCATATTCACACATACTTTTCACAAACTTTTTTTTTTCGTTTTTTTCTTGGGATTCCCTTAATATATTGTTATTTGTCACATCTGACAGAATTGTTTTTTTTTTTTTTTTTTGGCTTTAAAGCCATTTTTGGTTTTGATTTTATGTTTGTATTTTTTCCAAGGCTGATCTTTGTTTAATGTTATTTTTATTTTTACTCCAGACTATTTTTGTGTGTGTTTTGTGTGTCAAGTTACCACCACCATTGATATCTTTTATTATTTAATCTCAAGGAGATTGTTTGTTGTTGGTGTCCCTTGTTAATTTCACATTGTATTTTTGAGATGTACCTGAATCCTCACAAACAAACTGTCCTTTTTCAAGTAAAACACACATAGGCAAGTATAATTCAAAACAAAAATCCTTTATTAAGGGCTCAGAACCAAACAAAGAGGGAGGCAACGCTGGATAAACAGGAGAAATTAGCGAAGCCTGGGACCCCCAGGGCAGACATCAATTCTTGAACATCAAAATTGGTGGCCTGAGGAGTCCATATGTAAGGGAGGGCAGTCTGGTCCAGAAGTCCCAGAGATCCGGAAAGCAGCAGATGACATCTGTGTCCCCAGGCTGTGGTACCACAAGAGGCTGCATCTTTTGGCCGACCAGACTGAACCCAGGGTCCTCACTTTCTGGTCTTCCTTCCACGCTTCATTCCGGGCTGTGGCTGTGCTGTTGCAGATGTGGCAGGAGGAGGAGTAGGACCTGGAGGAGGACTGGGAGGACCTGGAGGAGAAGGAGGAGGAGGACCTGCAGGAGGAGGAGGAGGACCATCTGTGAGTTCGCAAAGGTGTGTCTGAGATGTAATTTGGCCCCTCATACCTTTATTAAGAGCCTCCAATATGAGCGACTCACACATGAGTTGTTGTTCCTCCTCCATCCTCTGCATTTTTGAGGCAATGATGGCAGCAATGTCCTCCTCCACGGTGTGTGGTGCTCCCAGGGCCTCTGTAGCCCTCCAAAAGAGGCCTATGGCAGCCTCCTCTAGGGCACTCCTCCTCCTGCCACTTTCTCTTTCCAGGGGGAGTGGAGGGACCGGCATATCAGACAGCCTGCTCGGCCCGGCCACCTCCAGGCTGAGACTTCCCTGTGTATGAAAAAGGGACATGGTTTTAGTTTTTGCATCATCAACCACAATCATAAATTAGTACTCCAAACTAACATCTAGTTAACATCATTGATTGGACAACCTGAACTATTTAGAGGAATGCTATACCTGGCTCAAGCTGGGCTCCTCCACATGTTGTTGCCTGGAAGGCCCAGGTTGGGCGTCAGAAGCCTCAGCTGGAGGGGAAGGAAGCGTTGAAGGAAGACTGGAGAGTGATGACCTGGGTTCAGTCTGGCCTGCCAGAAAATGCATCCTGTCATAGTACCACATCCTGGGGACATAGATGTCATCTGCTGCTCCGGATCTCTGCGAATCCTGGACTTTCTGGCGCTCCCTTACATAAGTGCTCCTCAGGCCACCAATTAAGATCTTCAAAAATGTGATGTCTGCCGTGGGGATCACCTGCTTCACAATTTCCAACAATTTATCCAGCGCTGACTTCCTCTTTGTTTGGTTCTTGTAATGTGGGTTGTTGATCTCCCACAGACATGGCGGCTCCCTTAACATATCAATGAATAGTGACATGAAGTCATTATCTTTTAATAAGATATCCATGTTCACTGCAAGACGCAACACAAGACAAAGCCTAATGTCAGACAAAACTCTCCTAATCTTGTTACAATATAGGCCTCAATCTAGAAGCAGTATAGGCACAAGTTTGGCTCTTACCTTCGTTCTTACGATCGGCGCGTCCAATGCTCCTTCGTCCGCTCACAGATCGTATGTACTACGCACGCGTGTTACGCTTTATACACACTGCGCATGCGCGTAACTCCGCCCGCCCCTGACGTTCTTTCTAGTCTATTCCCCGCCCCTTTTCGTTCGGCGCAGTGGGTGAAGAGCACATGGCGGAGTCAGAGCAGGTGCGTGCTAATTATAGCAACGAGGAGGAGGTAAGCCCGGATCCGGACACGTCCCGATCCAGAATGAGACGATTTAAGGCCACAAATATGTCCTTTGGGGAGATGTTGGAGATGGTGCACATCCTGAAGAAGGCTGACTATGACGGGAAGTATTTCCCTTACCCCAACCCCAATATCAGAAAGGCCAAGATCATGGCGAAAGTGGTCAAAAGTCTGCACAGGAATTTCGGGGTACGACGATCGAAAGATCAGCTCAGGAAGCGGTGGTCGGACCTGAAATTGAGAGAGCCCGAGCAGTACCGAAAGATCCGGAGAGTGCTGCAAAAAAGTAAGTAGTTGTGCTGTGTTCCTATTCTTTTTGTCTTTATTACGTTCGTGCTGCTCCATATGCTTTTCTTAATTGTACAGTTTAAAATGTCAATTTTAATGTTCATGGGCCCATTATTCGGATGGATTACTTGGATGCAAAATATTTGGTTGTGTAGATGGGTTTGTTACTAGAATGAAATGCAAACTAGATTCTGTGTAAGGAGAGGACACTCAGCAGCAGTTTTCACATCTGGACGCTGGAGCACTAGTGTGGGACCCCAGAACACCCTTTTTATTAGGGGGCCCACACAGGTGCTCCAGTGTATACTATAGGGGGGTCTCCATCTGTGAAGCTTGTACTAAACAGGTAAAGTATTGCAGGTTGACAAAGGACAATAAAAAAGCGACATCTTTGAACTCTGCTAAAATTGACAATTGTACCCCACTTCCAAGCAATGTTTCCTATTTATAGTTCTGCCATCAAATCACTGTGTGCTAATTATACCATTTTTGTTTTACATAGGGGAGAAAAGACTCGGAGGACACCCCTCATCCGAGGAGACCAGCGACCCCCCACCTGTGGAAGAAGGTGAAATACCCCCAACCCAAGTGGAGCAGGAGGAGGAAGAAGATGTGGTTGAAATTGGCACCACAACAGGTGAGTGTCTGCGACCACAGACTCAGGTAAGAGATGGATGCTGGCAGATTTTTGATACCTGTTTTTGTTTGGTTTCTCTCTTTTTAGGTGATCATGATGTTAGGGATCGAGATCCTTTCACATCAGAAAGTGCCCAGATCCTGATCGGGGAGATCATGGGGTGTAATTTAGAATTGGAAAACATCAAGACAAAAATCAATGATGTGATTCAAAAAAATAATAACATCATTGATGTTTAGGGGCGAATTTAATACCCCACAAAATCACTTTTGTTTTGTGTGGTACAATGTTTAAAATATTTTTGCAATGTTTCGAAAAGCCAAATTTGGAGGATGCACACAGTGTGCCAACATGTGCTATCTGCCATCACGGGAGATCAGTGGACGCGTTTTGGGGGTGCAACCCCTTATTACTCAATAATAAAGTAGCGGTGAGGAAGGGCTTGCTCCCCCAAAACACGTCCCTTGATCCCCCGTGATGGCAGCTAGCACATGTTGACATTCGTAAATTGGTGTGCATCTTCCAAATTTGGCTTTTCAAGGGGTGATTTGACCCCATCTGAACGCAATATCAAACACAGTTCCTAAATACTCATGTCTGATATTGCCTTCAAGTTTTACCATATGTGAACTTTGTAAGTTCAAGTTTTTTTGTCTTTCTTGTTGGTTTTACACAGGCCTGTTTTATCGTAAATGGACATTTCTATTTTTGATAATGCCACCCCAAAAATTGTTATACAACAAACATGTTGGTTTGTTTTAAAAACCATTTCTAAATGCACATGTGATTGTGCAGGTATTAAAAAGTTTGTTAATCAAGAATGTGTGGATTATTGTCTCAACGCTACAACACTTTTGTGGTGATGTAATTGCTGTTTTCGGATAAAATGGTGATTATTTCCTAAGGGCAAATCCTCTTTGCACTACAAGAGCATTTTCATTGCAGTTTCAAGTGCACTTGTAGTATAAAAAGTGTATACGCCTTTAGTAAATAACACCCAACAGTGCTTTGTATAAGGTTACACAATCACGCCATTTTCAGGACTCCCCACATTGCTGTCAGACACAGCTAAAACAAACACAAGCAGTAAATGTCCACAAAGAATTTCTTTTTTTTGCTTTTTTATTTGAAAAAGGCTTCACAAATTTGCCGGCATATTGATGGCCCCCCTACCCACAAAGAACTCCAGGTATCATAACCGGACATCACGGGCACTCAGGGAGGGCAAGCCAGGACGGCCGCTTTCAAGCACCATCAGTGTTGTTTCAGGGATCACTCCGGCCTCAGGCCCAACTGAGCCAGCATAGTAGGCCGAATGTTTCCGTAAAAAGTTATGGAGAATACAGCACGCCATGATTATATGATTAAGTTTATACTCTGCCATATGGATAGGTGTCAGAAATAGGTGGAACCGGCTGGCCAGGATTCCAAATGTTTTCTCCACCACTCTTCGGGCTCTGGCCAGCCGGTAATTAAAAACTCTCTGTTCCGGGGTGAGGGTCCTCATCGGGAATGGCCGCATAAGATGGTCCCCCAGCGCAAACGCTTCATCAGCAATGAACACGAATGGGAGTCCTTCCACATTGTCCTCTGGAGCTGGCAAGTCCAAGCTGCCATTCTGGAGACGCCTGTAGAACTCTGTCTGGGCGATGACTCCACCATCGGACATCCGGCCATTCTTCCCCACGTCCACATACAAGAAGTCGTAATTAGCCGACACCACCGCCAACATCACAATACTATTGAACCCCTTATAGTTGAAATAGTACGACCCTGAGTTGGGTGGTGGGATGATGTGGACGTGTTTCCCATCAATTGCCCCTCCGCAGTTAGGAAAGTCCCACCGCTGGGCAAAGTGGGAGGCCACAGTCTGCCATTCCTGTGGCGTGGAAGGAAACTGTTGAGGAAAAAAAAAAATATTAATATTTTTGCTCAGAAACATGGCAAGCAGATTAGGCACAAACATTCTGGGGCAACCTCCAGATAGCATTTATTAAGGGGAATTTAACAACACCAAAGTATAAGGTACACCTATCATATTCCCCCTCCCCCCCTCTCATGGGCCATTTCTAACATTATGGGGGGTGGGGAAATCTTGGACAGGTAACCCTCTCCACTTCATTGAGAGATGAATGCCTAAGTACAGGGTATTACTTGGAACAGCCCCTCCTTAGTTACACTATTGGCAGCCCATTGGACAGGTAAGAAGTGTCATAATACAAAGATATATATACACACTGTACACATTTGAGCACATTTGGACATTCTGCTATTACCTATCAAGATAATAATAGGATCTAAAAAGTTTAAACAGTACTATTTGAAAGTATACAGGCAGGCCCTTGCACTGCATGCTTTGGGGAAATCATCCATAAATCTGACCAGTAAAGAGATGGGTGTAGTGTGTATGGGTTTGGCAAAGTCAGCAGATAGATGATTGAGGATAGATAGAGAATTGGGATCAGCTGACTTAGCAGTTGGGGGGAGGGAGGGTTACCAAAAATGATTTGGGGACACCACAAAAAAAAAGCCTCTGGCACTCTGCCTGAATTTAAAGCACAAATTACATTTCAAAACATTTTAGGGGGTGTTTGGGGTAAAGCACTACTATGGAGCTGATAAAATACATTGTTAAGTGACTACATGATGTGAATATAGGGCCCGTAGAGCATGCTGGGGAGGTAAGTGAAGGCAAATATGTATGAAGGACCTAAAAAATTAATTACATAAAAATCCATGCATGAGGATAAAGGGGACATTCACAGCATATTACAATCATGGTAATTAGGGAATGAGGAAAGAAATACAATATATTATCAAACATTAAATACAATAAAATGTGATATTAAAGGATAAAAATCTTACCTTCATATACTCCTTCTGCAGGACCTGGATGATGGCAGAACAGGTCTCTGGGATAATGATACTCAGAGCCTGGGGGGAGATGCCTGTCGAGAACTTCAAGTCCTGCAGGCTTCTCCCTGTCGCCAAATACCGCAGGGTAGTGACGAGCCTCTGCTCCGGAGTGATGGCTTGCCTCATGCAGGTATCCTGCCTGCTGATATAGGGGGTCAGCGAAGCCAACAGACGGTGAAATACGGGGTCCATCTTCCTGAGAAAGTTCCTGAAATCATCAGGATTATTCTCATGGATCTCACGGAGCAAAGGCATATGAGAGAACTGGTCACGCTGAAGCAACCAATTCTTGGTCCATGAACTCCTACCCACCCCGTTCATGGACTGGACTTGTGTCAAGGTCAGGACCCCAACACCAAGCCCCCGCACAGCACGAACTCTACGAGGAGTACGCATACGCAACATGGCTAGAAAACGGTCGGCTGCTCAGAACGAAGTAACAGAACGCACTGAAGAACAGCAAGGCCTGTGAAGAGTGACCTGAAAAAACAGTAACGAACGAACAAGAACACAATGACTAATTAAAGTCACGCGGAACTTGCTTGCACACACTGAAGAGCAGATACAAACCCACAAGCACAAATCTGCCCCCGATTCAAAACGCTGTAGTGTGAATGCAGCCTTACTTTCTGTTAGGCATGAGCCAACCCCCCCCCCCCGTTCGGTTTGCACCAGAACATGCGAACAATAAAAAACATTTGTGCGAACATGCGAACACCGTTAAAGTCTATGGGACACGAACATGAAAAATCAAAAGTGCTCATTTTAAAAACTTATATGCAAGCTATTGCCAAGTGTATGGGGACCCGGGTACTGCCCCAGGGGACACCAATGCAAAAAACAATTTTAAAAACAACTCTTTTTTCAGGAGCAGTGATTTTATTAATGCTTAAAGTGAAACAATAAAAATGAAATATCCCTTTAAATATCATGCCTGGGGGTCCCCTTATTCTGCCTGTAAAGTAGCGCATCTTTCCGATGTTTATTACTACAGTACCACAGCAAAACGACGTTTCTAAAGGAAAAAATGTCATGTAAAAATTGCATTCGGCTGTAATTTATTGTCGGCTCCTGACAATATAGATAAAAAAATTTGAAAAAAAACAGCGTGCGGTCGCGTGCCCCCCCCAGTCCATATCAGACCCTTTAGGTCTGGTATGGATATTAAGGGGAACTCCATGCCAAAATGTAAAAAAAAAAGGTTGTAGGGGTCCCCTCAAAATCTATACCAGGCCCTTCAGGTCTGGTATAGATTTTAAGGGGAATCCCACACCAAATAGTAAAAAAAAATGGTGTTGGGTTCCCCCCCAAAATACATACCAGACCCTTATCCAAGCAAGCAGCCATGGCAGGCCAGGAAGGGGGATGAGCGAGCGTGACCCCGCCCCCCTGACGTCACATGATGTCACATGACATCAGAAGGGGCGGGGTCACCCGGTTACTTCTCCGGGTGGCCCCGCCCTTGTCTATATAACAGCTGTCACAGCCAGAGACAGCAATCGGCCTGACACCTCCCATCGAGAACTTTTTTTTATTTCTATTTTTCAGGTGTGTCGGGCACCGTGATTGAAGATGGACATCGTGAGACACTTTTTTTTTAATAAAGGAACTGTCAAAAACTGTCTCCTGTCGTTTTTAAATTTTTGACGCTTTTTTTGGTGAATGGGTAGGGGTACAATTCACCTGAAGGGCCTGGTATGGATTTTGGGGGTGGACCCCCACACCATTTTTTTTTTAAATTTTGGCATGGGGTTCCCCTTAAAATCCATACCATACCTGAAGGGCCTGGTATAGATTTTGAGGGGGACCCCCAGGCCATTTTTTTTTTTTAATTTTGGCGTGGGGTTCCCCTTAACCACTTCAATACACTGTGTTATACTACACTGCCTGCACTGACTGAATATAGAGTCTACACTGAATATCTAGTCTACACTAAATGCAGAGTATATATATATATATATATATATATATATACTAGACTGTATAAATATATATTAAATACACTGCCACTAACTAACTAACCTGTCTGCCTAACCTACCTCAATCTATCTCCGTTAACAGTCACACACTATACACGGCCGCTATGTAAGCAGCCTTCTATAGTGTGGAGCGTGGACTTAGTCCCCCTGAGCCATGATTGTCTCAGGGGGGCTAATTATGGCTCTCGCAGCAGAGCGCACTGTGATTGGCCAAAGCACGTAGGTCAGGTGCATGCTTTGGCCAATCATCAGACATCAATGCACTGTGATCTCTTTTTACTATTTGGGCACTATTGCTTCTGGTAGACCTGATTACATAGCATGTACAATTATTTATTTGTTGGTCGATAAAGTATAAAATCTCTTCCTTCCATGTTTGCTGCCAATAGACCAAGTAAATGTTTTTCTGCTGTTTTGTCACCCTGTTTTATTACATAATTTAGTTGTGTTTTGCATTGTCTAGTCTGAATGTTGGCTATTATTTTTTTGTGCTAGACCCCATAGGACCCAGGCCTGCACAGCACAACACTGCACATATCCTTCCCAGGCCACAGCCTGGGGGAGAGAACTCACGGAGAGAACTGACCAGGCCATTCCTCAAGTTTTTATAGCCTCCCCCTGAATGCACCACTGAAAAAAAAGTGCTAATAGGAGCCAAACAGGACACAAATGCTCAACAACACAAGATTTGCTATTTTACTATGACTATAGCTCTAAGTGCCAGTGACATAGGGGAAAAGCCAAATGAGAAACTAGTTATTGTCCCAGGTAAACTACTGCCTAGGAATAGTAAATTTAGACACTCACCAAAATACAGGATGGCTACACATAGGAAAGGCCAGAAACTCTTTCAGCTTTTAGGGGTAGGTATACATGGAAATCCTGCAATGAGCATGCCCTCTCCTCCAACAAGGATTAACATTAGATGCAGGCTCTCCAAGGCTGTAACAAGTAAAAGTTTAAATATATTGTATGTAAAATTTCAGTCACCATTCTTCCAAAATAATTTAATCGTTGAAATATTAGGATTTTTGTACTTACAGCAACATTCCTTTCCTGGAATACATTGAAGGAAGCCCTCATAAACCGTTAAAAATGCCACCTGCAGGAGGAATGGACACTCGTAAAAAAAGTGTAGGCCAGCCATGGGCTAGCCTGTTCTATGACTACCAACATGCCTCAGTTTAGTAGTAAAGTATATCAAGAGCACGATCATAGACACAGAGGGGTAGGCCCTGTGTTCCTCAATGAACTCCAAGAAAAGGTTTTTAAGGCGAGTATAGAAAATTTTCTGATCTACTGAGCTTTGGGACATCCAATAGAAGTCCAACTAAAGGGTGGGTAACACAGTAAAAAAAACAGTTAGCAGGCCCAATGAAAGAAAGGAATGGGGGACTGCCTGCAGCTCATAGAGCTGCCTGAAGGACAATATGCCTGAAGATGGCATCAGCCAAGGCTGAATCATCCACCTGTTATAACTGGAAATTGTGTGAACTGAAGACCAGGTGGCAGCCTTAAAAACAGAGAAAACAGAGGATTGATAGCAAAATGCCCAAGAAGCTCTCACCGAACTTGGTGGAGTGAGCTTTTACTGGATAGGAAAAACTCAATCTTTGAGATGATAAGCTTTTACAATGGTCTGTATGAACCATGCAAAAAATGGTGGAACTAGAAGCCAGGGCCCCCTTTCTGGGCCCATCCAAAATGACAAAAACAGAATCCACCTTGTGGAAGGAAGAAGTGGCAGAGAGGTACAATCAAGTGGCCCAATCCTCATCCAGACCAGAATCTTCTTCTGACCTGGAGCTGGACACAGAGTGAAGGACAATGTGGTGATTAGGGTTAAAGCAGAGACCATTTTAGTAAGGATCGAAGGTCCAATACTTAAAACTACCTTGTCCCTATGTAGGACCATAAAGAGTTAATTGTAGGATAAGACTGCAACTTATGCCACTGGTGTAGTCAAGGTGATAGGTGAAAACTAGCTTGTAAGATAAAGCAGAGAGAGGTATGTCTAGGATACGTTGAAACGGGAGCTTCTGAAGCACCAAAAGGAAGAGATTCAAACCCAACAGAGGTAGAGAGGACTTGACTGGAGGAGCCGCATGGAAATCCCCTTGCTCAAAGGTCTTGATCAGAGAATGGAAACCCAACATCTCTAGAAATAAATGGCAAGAGTAGAGTTTTGGCTCAAGACAAGATTCTCTCTACTTTTTGCTACAGATAGACTTCTTGTTCCTCCCTGATTATTGATGTACATCATTGCCATGGTGTTGTCTGACTGAATTCAGAGTAGGTTTGTCTAACTCTTGACAAACAGCCAAATCGCCAGATACTCCAATCTATTGATTGGAAAGCGAGATTCCACTCTGCCAAACCAAACCCCGACAGGTTGGTGTCCATTGGCAGGATTTTCCAAAGCACTGGGAGAAGAAACTTCAATGTCAGAGCTGGATTCTGAAGCCGCTATGTTCAGGGGTGAGATTCCACTAACATAGGAAAACTGTGCCAGGTAGCTGCGAGAAAGCAGAGACCTTCTGCAGTTAAATAGAGATGTATCGTGACTAAAAAGACTAAAGGTTGCTAGAAAATAATTAAGATAAGTCTTAAATCAGTAGAAATGAGAAAAGACATCCATCCTCCAAGGACACTAGCAAATAAGCTGAGACATGCTGGTGGTAGGAGGGGTTATCCCAGTACTGACCTGCAGTTTTTTTGTATGGCAGCGATCAATCCTCTTGTAGGTGGCAGTAAAACCCAGAACGTTTAAGACTTCCTGTGTTCCTCAATGCATGAGGGGAAATATACTTTTAAAAGGAAGGGTTAAAGTATGCACAGCCAAAACTTATTTGTAGTTCTAGATAGAGTAGAGATGGGTTAAACCCCTATCAGGTTGTTTTTGCTATCTGTGTCCAGCTAGGGAGAATACCTTTCACTTTCTCTCATATTAACCCCTTCCCGTCTGGCCAATGTATATAAACAGCCTCATGGGAGCAGCACTGATGCAGATGGACGTACCCGTATGTTCTCCAGCCTCGGCCACTGATGCGTGAACTTTAGAGTGCACAACAGCGCAATCTGGACCAGACATAGTTGAACACTGATCATTGTACCAGGATGCTGTGAGCAGTCCTGATACCATATGATCGCTATAGCCAATCAGCAATCACATGAACAGTAATAAACAATACTCCCCTAGAAAGCCTGAAGGTACTTCTTGGATTTTGGGCCCATCCGTGTGGCTAGGCTCTAAAAAAGTCACACGTATGTTGTATCGCCACATTCGAGAGAAGTAGAAAAATGAGTTTTGGAGTGTATGTATGCCTATGGGAGTTCCCACTGTCCTGCTGTTCTCGGGCCACAAAAACTGGGTTGTCAGGAAATTAGAAAGCTCTGTCTCAAAAAATGATAAAAATGTAATATGGGTAGAGTTTTGCATGATTGAGTAATTGTCATTCAAAGTGTGGCAGTGCTGAGAGCTAAAAAATGGCCTGGACTGGAAAGGAGTGAAAGTGTCCAGAGTTGAAATGGTTAAATACAACAAAGACAGTGCTTCTCAAATGAAATAAAGCAGATCTTCACTCTATCTGTGCACCACAAACCAAAACACTATTTAATTCATTTTTAATATTCAAAGCAAACTCCCCCATCCATGTCTCAATGCTTTAATTTGTTGAGAATTGCTTTGAAAAACACCCCCCTATTTCTGACCATGGCCATCTTAAGTAAGGGCAGATGATTCATGAAGCATTTACTTCCTGGAATCTGTCTGACCTTAGCTCAAGCATTCATGGAGGAGAATGTGCTTAGCTGAGAAAACCCCTCCTCCTCTTCTTCCCTCCTGAGGACTCATGGGATATATGACAACATTTGCCCAGGCAAGAAACCAGGAAGTAGCTGAAGAAATGTAAAAAAAAAGTTTAAAACAAGTAAATATGATATACTTTCCTTTCAATTTACTAATGCTAGCAGCAAGAGGATTAAACAGAATCAATGTTGAATGGGAGAGTGAAGTTATGCTTTAAGTTAGGCAGCTTGTCTACACCAAAGAAGCATAAAACAAAAATGAATCCTTGCCAGTCTGGCTCTAACCAATCAGTTAAAATCCTTTCCAAACAGTAAAATAGTCTTTCCACATTCCACAGAAAGACTTTTCTTGTTTGTGACACTTGTATATATAAATATACATAAATATATAAAGAATTTGAGAAAGACTCCTGTGCAGACAACTGCCTCACCTATCAAAAACGGTCACAGCCATAGTAGAGTTTGCTTTGATAACTCCCTTTTCTTGCCAAACTGGATCATATAGAATATTATGCATTCTTCAGTTATCAGTTTACACCCAACACATTTCTACTCAAACATGCATATTCTAGATTGCAAGTCAGCAATTACATAACTTCACAATTTTTGCACTGTAATGGGATTTACAAGTGGTTTCTGCCAAGTTCAATTGCCTTTACATTGTCACAAGTAACCTACACTCAGCTCACAAATTACTAGAGAAATTACTGTCTAATTACCCCTCAGGGTGTCTGCTTTAATAAAACTGACATGTGTATGCGGGAGTTGAACCCATGCCGCACACTGCACTGCTCACTTTAATTACCATTAAAAAGTAGCTTGTCACGTTACAATGCCAGTCTGCATCTGTGCAATGTCCCAAAGTCTGTGGCAGATCTGTACTCATATAAACAGTGAGAAAGTTGAGGGTAAATTCTGATCCAAAACATGTGAAACCAATTACATTAACTGAAACATAAAAACAACACCAAAACAAGATGAGTCTAAACTTTGACCCAAGTCAAGGGTCTCAGAGTTCACTTTGCCTTAGAATTCAGCTGCTTGCCTATTTGTTTTAAATTAAATATACAAGATTTTATGTATTTATTTTTGTACCAATCTGTATAAATCTGGAATTGTTACATCATTTTAGGTCTCAAATTGTTTTTGTTATAAATGTATACGTAAAGATATTATTAATAACAAATATTATAGTATAACTCTATAGTTCTTATATTTTCACTGGACTTATAAGATTTAGAATGCGAGAAGACAGGATTCATGATTTAAAAAATAAAACAAGATTTTTGCACCTACCCATTTACAAACTCTCAAATGAATAAAAAAGTACAAATGGGAAATTATTATAAGTAGTGCTGATAATGTGACATATCTATATTACAATCAAAGCAAAATATGTCATTATTAGATGTTAAAAGATTACCTTTATTATTCATGCATTGAGAGTAGCTAAGAGACATCTATTCTGATGCTGTGGCTGTTTTAACACTATAGTAGCAGGTGATTTGTAAAAGATAAATTCACCATTGTAACATGTTACCTATTGCACCCGTAGATTGGGTGTAACAGGTAACATGTTCCAGATCCTGCCCCTCTCACCCCCTGAGCCTCCCTGCCTTGTGACAGTGGACAGGGGTTCTTGTCTCTGCAGCTGCTGTCACATTTTAAATCAGCAAAACTACAAGTCCTATTTACCACTGCAGCAGACAGACATGAATTTCTCAAAGGAATACAAGTATGCTGATCAGCGTGCTTATAGTGGGAGACCCACATGTAAATGTAATGTTCGGTAACTAGGCATCCGATGTCCTTGTGCATCCAGCAACTGTGTCTCCAAGAAGATATGTAGCATCCCATACATTATTGGAAGCACTTTCACAATTGAACAAAGTAGTTCATTATACTATATATATATTTATATGTGTGTTCATAAGTTTACATACCCTGGCAGAATTTATGATTTCTTGGCCATTTTTCAGAGAATATGAAGTGATAACACTAAAACTTTTCTTTCACTCATGGTTAGTGTTTGGCTGAAGCCATTTATTATCAATCAACTCTGTTTACTCTTTTTAAATCATAATCACAACAGAAACTACCCAAATGACCCTGATTAAAAGTTTACATACCCTGGTGATTTTGGCCTGATAACATACACACAAGTTGACACAAAGGGGTTTAAGACCGGGTTCACACTGGTACGAAAAATGCTCCGACATTGGGAACTCATGTCGCATGATGTGTGCAAATCAATGTTTCCCGCCTTAACTGGTCGGACACAAGTCAGTCCGACTTTGAAAATGCTCCCTGCACTACTTTGGTCTGACTTTGATCCTACTTCAGCCCATTGAATATCACGGAATTCAGATCAAAGTCGGATCATCGTCTTAACTGATCCGACTTTGGCATGCAACTTGTGCTCTGAGGATCTTGAAGGGGAACTCCAAGCCAAATTTAAAAAAAGATTGGCATGGGTTCCCCCTCCAAGAGCATACCAGGCCCTTTAGTCTGGTATGGATTTTAAGGGAAACCCCCACGCCAAAAAAATGGCGTGGGGGTCCCCCCAAGATCAATACCAGACCCTTATCCGAGCATGCAGCCCGTCAGGTCAGGAAATGGGGTGGATATGAGCGAGCGCCCCCCCCCCTGAACCGTACCAGGCCGCATGCCCTCAACATTGGGGGGTGGGTGCTTTTGGGCAGGGGGGCCCTGCGCCCACCCCAAAGCACCTTGTCTCCGTGTTGATGAGGACAAGGGCCTCTTCCCCACAACCTTGGCTGGGGTCTGCGGGCGGGAAGCTTATCGGATTCTGGAAGCCCCCTTTAACAAGGGGGCCCCCAGATCCTGGCCCCCCACCCTATGTGAAAGAGTATGGGGTACATTGTACCCCTACCCAATCACCTAAAAGAAGTGTAAAATATAAAACAGTACCAAGTTTTTTTAAGTCATTTATTAAGCAGCTCCAGCATCTCTTCCGATCTCTTCTCCCCTCTCTGGCTCTTCCGCTGACGTCTTCTCCCCTCTCTGGGTCTTCTCCGCTCTCTGGGTCTTCTCCACTGATGTCTTCTAGCCCTCTCCGGTTCTTCTCCCTCTGTCCGCTGTCTTCTGCCTCTGCTGGGTCTTCTCCGCTCTTTTGCTGGGTCTTCCTCGCTGTGTTCTCCCTCTGTACTACTTCTAATGTTGACTCGACACTCTCTCCCGCTCTAATGCTGGGTGCGCGGTGTGCCACTGCTTATATTGGCATGGGGCGGGGTCACCGGTGATTTTATCTGGAGGCCCCGCCCCTCTTGACGTCACCGCCTGGGGCGTGATGGGGCGGTGACGTGATGGGGCGTGATGGGGTGGGCCTCCGGTGACCCCGCCCCATGCCAATATAAGTAGTGGCGCACCCGGCATTAGAGGGGGAGCCAACATCGGAAGAACAGAGGGAGAACACAGCAGAGAAAACCCAGCAAAAGATCAAGAAGATATCGGAGAAGACAGCGGACAGAGGGAGAAGAACCGGAGATGGCTAGAAGACATCAGCGGAGAGGACCCGGAGAGGGAAGAAGAATCAGCAGAGGCAGAAGACGTCAGCGGAGGAGACAGAAGAGCCGGAGAGGGGAGAAGAAATTGGAAGAGACGACAGAGCTGCCTTAATAAATTACTTTTAAAACCTGTGTAATGTGTTTTATTTTTGACATTTTTTTAAGGTGAATGGGTAGGGGTACAATGTACCCCATACTCATTCACATAGGGTGGGGGGCCGGAATCTGAGGGCCCCTTGTTAAAGGGGTCTTCCAGATTCCGATAAGCTTCCCGCCCACAGACCCCGACAACCAACGGCCAGGGTTGTCAGGAAGAGGCCCTTGTCCTCATCAACATGGGAACAAGGTGCTTTGGGGTGGAGGGCGCAGGGCCTCCTGCCCCAAAGTACCCACCTCCCCATGTTGAGGGCATGCAGCCTGGTACAGTTTGGGGGGGGTGCTCCCTGGGTCTTGTATGGATTGTGGGGTCCCCAATGCCGTTTCTTCGATGTGGGGGTTCCACTGAAAATCTATACCAGACCGAAGGGCCTGGTATGCTCTTGGAGGGTGAACCCATGCCGTTTTTTTTTTTTAACATTTTGCGTGGAGTTCCCCTAAAGATTCATACCCGACATAGTGTCTGGTATTGTCAGGGATCAAAGTCGGATCCCTGTTCATTGAAGTTGGATGCATGTCGGACTTCAAGTCGCAGGGCAAAGTCGGATCCAAAGTGGTAGGACTGTCGTGTCGCACCAGTGTGAACCCGGCCTGAATGGCTATTAAAGGTAACCATCCTCACTTGTGATCTGTTTGCTTGTAATTAGTGTGTGTGTATAAGAGGTCAATGAGTTTCTGGACTCCTGACATACCCTTGCATCTTTCATCCAGTGCTGCACTGACGTTTCTGGATTCTGAGTCATGGGGAAAGCAAAAGAATGGTCAAAGGATCTGCGTGATAAGGCAGTTGTACTGTATAAAACAGGAAAGGGATATAGAAAGATATCCAAGAAATTGAGAATGCCAATCAGCAGTGTTTAAACTCTAATCAAGAAGTGGAAAATGAGGGGTTTTGTTGAAACCAAACCACAGTCAGGTAGACCAACTAAAATTTCAGCCACAACTGCCAGGAAAATTGTTCGGGATGCAAAGAAAAATCCACAAAAAACTTCAAGTGAAATACAGGACTCTCTGAAAACATGTGGTATGGCTGTTTCAAGATGCACAATAATGCCGCGTACACACGATCAGAATTTTGGTCAGAAAAAGCTATGATGCTTTTTCCAACGGGATTCCGCTCAAGCTTGTCTTGTGTACACACGGTCACACCAAATTCCGACCGTCAAGAACGCGGTGACGTACAACGTGTACGATGGGACTAGAAAAAGGAAGTTCAATATCCACCCTTTGGGCTCCTTCTGCTGATCTTGTGTTTATCTCATGTTAGTAGAAGCTTGGTGAGAGGCGATTCACGCTTTTCAGACTCGTGCTTTTTCAGATCATTTTACTGCTGTTCAGTTTGTGCTTGTGGGTTTGTATCTGTTTTTCAGTGCGTGTAGTCAGCTCGTATCTGTTTCTCAGTGCATTCTTGTCCACTTGTTACTGATTTTCAGCTTGCTCTTCACAGGCCTTGCTGTTCTTCAGTGCGTTCTGTTTAGTTCGTTCTGACCAGTTGACCATTTTGAAGCCATGTTGCAGTTACGTACTCGTTGTAGAGTTTGTGCTGTGCAGGGGCTTGGTGTTGGGGTTCTTGTTTTGACCTAAGCCCAGTCCATGAACAGGGTGGGGAGGAGTTCATGGACCAAGAATTGGTTACTCCAGCATGACCAATTCTCCAGGAGAATAACCCTGATGATTTCAGAACTTTTCTCTGGATGACGGACCACGTTTTTCACCGTTTGTTGGCTTTGCTCACCCCTTATATTACGAAGCAGGACACCTGCATGCGGCAAGCCATCACTCCCAAGCAGAGGCTAGTCGCCATGTTGTGGTACTTGGCGACGGGGAGAAGTCTACAGGACCTCAAGTTCTCTACAGGTATCTCCCCCCAGGCTCTGGGGATCTTTATTCCAGAGACCTGTTTTGCAATCATTCAGGTCCTGCAGAAGGACTATATTAGGATAAGCTTTCTCCTTTAACATCACATTATATGTATTTAATGTTTGCTAATGTATTGTATTTCTTTCATCATTCAAAAATTACCTTGATTGTAATATGCTGTGAATGTCCTCTTTATCCTCATGCATCCTGTAATCTTTTAATGCTCCTTCTTTGTCCTTCATGCATATTTGCCTTCACTAACCTCCCCAGCATGCTATCCTGGGCCCATATACACCTAGCCTAGTCACTTAACAATGTATTTTATAAGCTCCATTGTAGTGCTTTACCCTAAACACCCCCTAAAATGTGTCCAAATGTTATTGTTGTCCTTAAAGTCAGGCAGGGTGCCAGAGGCTTTTTGTTGGCTCCCAAACTCATTTAGAACCCCCCCCCCCCCTTAAATTTTTTACAATGGGCCAACAGAGGGGGTGAGGAAACTCATTTAGAACCCCCCCCCCCTTAAATTTTTTACAATGGGCCAACAGAGGGGGTGAGGAAAGTGGACCTTATATTTTTGTCTTTAAATACTCCTTAAAATAAATGTTATACTGATGTTGGCCAAGAATGTTTGTGTCTAATCTGTTTGCAATGTTTATGTGCAAAATTAAAATATTTTTTTTTTTGGTTTGACTCCACAGTTTCCTTCAACATCACAGGAATGGCAGACTGTGCCCTCCCATTTTTTTTTTCAATTCTTTATTTAAGTTTTCATAATTTCTAAAAAGAATATACACAACCCCTCTTACTTAGGGGTAAAACAATCTACCAAAAATACAAAACTAACATACACATATAAATTCCACATTTAAACCCCACTCCTTCCTGCCCACCTCCCCCCCCCCTAATTTCCTCCCGCAGACTGCCCACATTCCATCTCATCTCACCCATTGAAAGAAAGATATCTCAGCCTATTTTAACACAAAATGGCTTCTGCGAAACGCTCTGATCTTTTGAAGGCTTCCCATCTGGCCCATCTGCCCCCAATATCTACTTGATCCCTCTCCAAGGGACGGTATAACTCAGAGTTTTCCATAGTGTAAGATTCATTAATTCTTAAAATCCAATCCCTGATCCCGGGCCCCTCCACTTCCTGCCATTTTTTTGGAATTACACTCTTTGCGGAATTTAAGAGCACTGGGATCAGCGAGGCTCTATAATGTCTACTACCCCCCTCGGAACCATGGAACAAGCAGACCCATGGGTCTAACTTGATGACCCTGCCTACTATCACCTCTATCCACTTAATCACCTCCTGACAAAAGATTTTGATTTTTGGGCAATCCCACCATAGGTGCGCCATAGTTCCCAGGGCCTCACAACCTCTCCAAAATTTCGACGCTCTATCAGGCAAAAATTTGTCTATTTTAGTGGGTGTCATATACCACCTGGACAGGCATTTATAATTGGTCTCAATCATTTTTATGTCTATTGCTGTATTGTGCGTTGCTCCCAAGATGCTCCCCACCCAGCTTTTCTCACATCCGACTCCCAAATCTTCTTCCCATTTTTTGATGAAAAGTGGGATTTTCTCTCCCCCATTATTAATCAATATTTTATATACCGCTGAGATATTCCTTTTTACTATATCCTTACAGCAAAGTTTCTCAAACGGTCTATAGTCACTTCCTTCCCTTAGGGGACCCGGAAGGCTGTTAACAAAATGTTCAAGCTGACTGTACCACCACCCATTCACCTTCAGTAAATCCCTTTTTATAACTAAGTCCTGAAATGTGCAAATTTTTCCCATATTAATAATATCTTTTAACTGTGTTTCACTATTCACAATCCAATTTCCTCCCACCTCCTCCAATCCTGGGGGGAAATATGCATTTTCCTTTAAGTATATTAAGGGAGAATTATTCTCCCACTTCCTAGTGCAGTGAATCTGATCCCAAAATTTCAACGTAAGATGTGTTATAGTATGTGTATCTTCTCCCAAATACCTATATTGCGGTGGATTCCAAATTATGTGATTTAATCTTATCTTGCTTAAACTCATTTCTAAATTAACCCATCTTTTATTATTACATCCCTTTACCCAATCTAGTGCCCGTGTAAGAATGATGGCTTTGTGATCATTTCTAAAATCTGGAATACCCAACCCTCCCTGTGCTTTATCCCTGCTCAACACTTTGTACGGTATCCTAGGTCTCTTATTCTTCCAAACGTATCTACTTATTAATCCTATTAAAGATCTAAAATAAAATTGGGGCAAAGGAATTGGAAGCATTTGAATTTTGTAGAGCACCTTAGGGGCTAGCACCATTTTAACTATATTAATTCGCCCTATCCACGAGACCGGGCAATGTGAGATTCTTTTTATTTCTGCTCTAATTTCATCGAGGAAAGGTATTAAATTAAGCTGAAAAATCTTCCCTATGGAGCTCGCCAACATCCACTAATATCCTGATTTTTCCTAATGGTACCCAGTAGGGGCTCCAAGGTTAGAACGAATAGGAGCGGAGACAACGGGCATCCTTGTCTGGTCCCGTTTCTCATAGTAAAGGGCGAGGAGGCTACATTATTAACTTTCACATATGCTGTTGGATAGTTATATAATATTTTAATCCATTTTAGCATAGTAGGCCCTATCCCCATTACTGTCAGCGTTTTGAACATGAATCCCCAGTCTACTCTGTCGAATGCCTTCTCGGCATCTATCGACAGAAGTAACTCTGGGGATCCCCTCAATCTCATGGCTTCCGCTATGAGGAGAGACCGTACCCCGTTGTCTCTACCTTCTCTCCCTGGAATAAATCCCACCTGGTCCGGATGGACCAGTTGGGGCAATAATCCCTTAAGCCTCAGAGCCAGAATCTTTGCATATAGTTTAGTATCTGCGTTTAACAATGCTATTGGCCTAAAGCTTGAGCACAGGGTACGGTCCTTCCCTTCTTTGGGAATCACGGTCACTGAAGCTACTAACGCATCCTCGCACATTTCGCCCTGTTTCCCTAGGATGTTCCAGACCCTACAGATCCTCTGAAGGAGTGAATCTTTAAATTTTTTGTAAAAGCTGGTAGTAAAACCGTCTGGGCCTGGGCTCTTGCCCGGGGGGGACAACTTCAGAGCCATGTTTAGTTCTTCTACCGTAAACGGTCTTTCTAGCTCCAATGAGTCATATTCTGGCAGTTTGGGAAGTCCTGCCCCCTGTAGAAAGTCTTTCACCTTCTCCTCCTTCTCTACCCCAAACTGTTCCTTTTGGCTTACCGAATAGAGGGTTGTAAAGTATTGTCTAAATTCTTCGCCTATCTCTTTAGAAGAATACCTTAGCTTGCCATTTTTATTTTGAATCTTATCTATAAAATTTACTTCTCTTTTTCTCTTTACTATTGATGCCAAATGTTTCCCCAACTTGTTGCCCCTCTGGTATCTTTCCTTTTGGAACTTATTTATAACTTTATGTGTTTCCTTTTCTAGAAATCCTTTAACTCTTCTCTTGTCAATAATAATTGTTGTAATATGGTCTTATTATTACCCGGTGAGTTTATGTGTTTGTTCAAGTTGATGTATTATCACAATTAGGCTTTCTTTCTTTTTAGTTCTCTCTCGTTTTACCAACACACCTATGGGTATTAATACTCCCCTTATATAGGCTTTAAAAGCCTCCCATACCACCGTACCTGCGGTCTCATCGTAGTCATTGTTTAAAAAGAACGTGTGTATTTCCTGTTGAATTTTCTCTACTATCCAATCTTCCTCAAGGAGTTTTTCATTTAACCGCCAAGTATATGGCTCCCTCTGGGGCCCATCCAACTTGACCTTCATCGAGACTAGTGCATGGTCAGACAAAGTCATAATCTCTATCTTCGACTCTTTAATTTGACCCAATAAACTGTGATCCACTAGAAAGTAGTCCAACCTTGAATAGGTCCCACGCACAGCCGAGAAGAAAGAGTAGTCACTTACCTTTGGGTGTTGCACTCTCCATACATTCATCAGGCGACAATCATGCAACTTTTTCGCAAGGTTCAATAGTAGCTTTTTACTTGTCTCTCTACTGCCAGACCTATCCAAGGCCGGATCTAGGCAAAGGTTCAGATCCCCTGCCAGGATCACTTCCCCCTCCCTGAACTCCATCAGGCTACTCAGGGTCTAGGAGAGATAAACTATCGGATCTCTGTTCGGGCAGTACGCATTGGCCAATGTACATGTCTTTACCCCCAGTTTTATCTTTAAAAATATGTAACGGCCCCCTGGGTCCACCGATATCCGATACTCACTCACTCCCTTCGCCCGCCTGATGGGAGAATCTCCATAAATCCAATTTGGGTAACATCTTTAGACCAGCTTAATACTCTCTTCTAACATTAGATGCGTCTCCTGCAAGAAGACTATGTCTGCTCCATAGGTCTGTAACTCTTTTAACACTTTCCACCTTTTCCCAGGGGAATTTAGCCCTTTTACATTATATGACAAGAAATTAACTTCCATCATCCATTCTTATTACTTTTACTCTCCTATGAAGCCACCACACCTCTAATTCATCCGCTGTATGGAAGAGAAAAGGAAAAACAAGACAAAAGAAATCTACAGTAAACTTAATCTGCGGGAACCCGCTTCCACCCCCTCCCAAACTCCTCCCCTCCCCCCCTCCTTCCCTCCCCCATGTTCAAACCAGACTATAGGGACGCCGCGACCTAAACTTCTCCGTCGCCGCCTACGTCCCTACGTGCCATGGGGTGAGACTCACATGGCGGGCCATGGTGTTCCGCCCCCCCCCCCCCAAAATAGTGGGTGGGAGGAGGAAGGTCAAGGAAAGCACTTTCTGGTTTTATCCACCTCCTCCCCTCCCCCTCCCCCAGCCCGCCCACCCGCTGCCCCTCCCATGCCCCAGCCTTTATACTTTAATTAAATAAGCATCCCGCCTGGGAACGTTGTTAGTGCAATGTTTACATCTCTACAAAAATCTTGTAAGTCCTCTATCTGAATCAATCTATAATTTCTACCCTCTTCAAACACATTCAATGCAAATGGATATCCCCAGCTATACTTTATGTTGGCCCCCCTCAAAGCGTCCAACAGTGGTCTCAGTTGACGTCTCCTTGCAAGCGTTTTGGCGGACAGATCCAAGAAGATTTGGATTTCCCCATTGTTGTACTTCACAGGTTTTACCCCCCTTAATTTACTCCAAATCTTTGCCTTGTCCTCATATTTATGGAACCTCACAATAATGTCTCTGGGGGTTTCTTCCCTGACTCCTTGGGGTTTTCTTATCCTGTGAACACGGTCAAGTTTAAGGTCTTCATCAGGGCTTCTCCCTAAAAGAGGGTTAAAAAGTTCTTTCATCATAAGGAACAAGTCCTCCCCTCTCTGTTCTGGGATAGCCCTTATCCTCAGGTTCTGCCTGCTATTCTAGTTTTCCTGTTCCTCTAATTTAAGAAGCATATCACGCTGGTCGGACTGTAATTTTTTTACTTGATTTTTTAACCCAATGATCTCCGCCGCATGTTGTTCTGATATTTCTTCCATTGCTTCCACTCGCTTAAGGAGGTATCCCATATCTGTCCTTACATTGTGAAACTCTTCTTTTATGACAGACTCTAGTTTAGTAAACATATCTTGTATCTCAGATTTTGTTGGGGGTATATCTACGTCTGCTTCAAAACTTTGATCACATAATCACCCGGGGATGTCTCCCCTCTGGAGGTACCCCCTTGGGCTCCTTTGTTTTTAGAGGGGTCTTTTTTTTTTTTCATGCTTTGCTGCCTGTTTTCCAAAACCGGGCTTTTGGAGTGCACTTCCTTTAGGAATTTTTGAATGGAACTAGAGTTAAGGCTATCTCTGGGTTTTTTCTGCTCATTTGTTTTCTGTGACCGACCTTTCATGTTCTTCGCCCCCCCCACCTCTGAGACCGCTTCTTTGATTTACTTATTCAGCCCTTTAAAAAATTTTTTGCACTCTTAATACACTTCTCAGGCTGGGTATATTTTAAATACTTATGAATAAGTAGTTAAACAGTCCTACTCAACCATCGATGTTGGTCAGTAAGTATGCCTTTGAGCGTCCATTATCAGGATACAATAATGTGTTTCAGCAACAGCTGATCTTACCTGGAGCATCCACACTCTGCTTCCTACAATCAGCTGTTCCTCTCCTTTTCGGCGGGGGGGGTCCGTAATACACTTTGTGTTTATACCGCTGTTCCAGAAGGTTTACAAGCCGGATTCCATTCCCTCACCGTGAAATCCAACAGAGCACCATAGACCGGGCTATCACATCCCTTCATAAGCTGTGGAGCAGGGAGGGGGACGAGGGGGGGGGCGGGTCCCGGTGGAGGGATCTAGGAGCCAGGATCAGGGAGCCAGAGGCAGATGCTGATGTGTGTGTGTGGGCTGAGCGCCCCACCGAACAGACTGAGTAGGCTTGGGGCTAGCGCCGGACTTAGCTTTCACGGGGCCCGAGGTCTATAGTTCTATTGCCAGGTTAGACGCCCTGGCTTACCATGCCGCTCCTCTGGAAATACTAGGGCAGAGTCTTCAATGCAGTTGGCGTGAGCGCTCGCCTCTCACCATCCCTACCGTTCCCATCTTCCGCCTCTCCGCTCGCTTCCACCACCCCGCCATCAGGCCCCTCCCCCGAATCAGGCACATCACGTCTCACGTCCGACCATCCCCCGGGGTCGTTCCAGCCTCCTATTTTGCCCATCGTTGGGACTTTCCCAACTGCAGAGGGGCAATCGATGGGAAACACGTCCACATGGGGTTTCATAGTATCGTGTTGATGGTGGTGGTGTCGGTGCAATATGAGTTTCTCTATGTGGATGTGGGGAAGAATGGCTAGATGTTGGATGGTGGAGTCTTGGTGTTGCCACCTGCTGAAGAGAACGTGGAAGGACTCCCATTTGTTTTTATAGCTGATGAAGCATTTGGTCTGGGTGATCACATGATGAGTCCATTCCCTCAAAGGACCCTCACCCCGGAGAAGAGGGTTTTTTAATTACCGGCTGGCCAGAGCCAGAAGAGTCGTGGAGAATACCTTCGGGATAAAGGCCAGCTGGTTCCACTTATTTCTAACATCAATTAACATGGCGGACTACAAACTTAACCACATTGTTTTATCCTGCTGCATACTGCACAACTTTTTAAAGCGAAATGCACCTGGTTATGTTGCCACAGTTGTGCCTGAGGCAGGACTTCATGAGAATCCAATGACGGCCCTGGAAGCTGGCCGTCCTGGCTTGCCCCCCCAAAGCGCCAGTGAAGTCCGTAAAAAATATGTGGAATATTTTACGGGTAGGGGGGCCATTGCTATGCCAACTAATTTTTAAATATTTTCAAAATAAAAAAAGAATTGATATGATAAAATCTTGATTTGGATTTACTGCTTATGTTTCTTTTATTTGTCTCCTAGGTTCTCCTAGTGCACTTGTAGTGCCAAGTGGTTTTAACATTATTTAAATAACACCCATTGTCACTGTAAACACCAATTTAATACAAAAAGTGTTATTGAGAATTGAAAGAAGAAGCCACACATTGTTGAGTAGAAAGCCTTTTACTCCGTGCACATTCACATGTGCGTTCTAAAACATTTTGTGGTAAAAAAACACATCTTTTTTTTTGAAATTTTTGAAAAAGTACAGAAACAGGCATGTTTTCAAACATAACATACACAACTTGGGAACTTACAAAGTTCAACATTGCAAAAATGAAGGCAATATCAGACATTATGATGGGAAACATCCTGCGAGCCACACAAAACTTAGTAAAACACTACTCAGCTGCGTGCGTTAAACACGTCTCATATGCGTGCAAATGACAAATGTAAAAAGGATTACGCTGTGCTAGAGTGTGTTAGACATGCTACTAAATTATAGCATGATAGAACAACTGCGTTTAAATAAACGCATGTGGATGTGGGAAACACAATACCTCTACAAGGTAAGCAGAACTAATAATAGATAAATACTATGAATACAAATGTGAAATATGACAAATGCATATAAACGCATCAAAGTATAAATGCAAATTCAAATGTGAAATATGACGGATTAACGCATCAAAGTGCACAAGTACCAATAAGCATAACTGAATCACAGCATTACTAGATGCAATGAATAAATGAATTTAAACGCATCAAAGTGCAAATGTGCCAATGTGCATAACTAAATGACAATATTACTCAAATGTGCAAAATATAAACGCATAAAGTGCAAATGTGCAAATAAACATACTTATTACAATATAAGTATATATATGAGCATATAAAAAGTGCTAAGTGCAAAAAAACACAAAACAAAAAGTAATTTGGTGTCACACAGTTCATGTGTAAAAAAGTCCTCAATGGAACCAAAAAATATAGTTCACCACAAAGTCCTATAAAAGGTATAAAGGTGCCTAAACGTGATGTCCACTGGTGATACAATCAAACTTGCTAGTAACTCTCAAAGTGCCACAGACCATGCAATGGTACGATTGACCCCAAAGGTAATGCACTCACCTCAGAGCGTGTGACCAAGTCGCTAGACAAACCACGCTTGTGAACCACCCCGGGTTCTAAGTAGATCACAGGATCCCAGGCTCCAATGCAGTAAAGAGTATATAGATGGGAAGAAAATCCTTTTTACAATATCAGACATTATAATGTAAAAAATGTCTTGATCTTGCCTTCATCAGATGAGGTAAAGTCACCCCTGTAAAAGCCAAATTTAGAAGATGCACACAAATTGTGAGTCAAAATGGGGATTTCCTTTCTGATCCCATACCTAATGTCAACATGTGCTATCTGCCATCATGGGGGATCAATGGACATGTTTTGGGGTGCAACCACTTCCTCTCACCTACTAGAGTTGGGAGGAAGGGGTTGCACCCACAAAACGCGTACATTGAAATCCCCTGATGGCAGATAGCACACACACTGTGTGCATCTTCCAAATGTGGCTTTTAAACTGTATTAAAACTGTATTAAAACTAGAAATTTTTCAAAAAAAAAAATTAAAAAAGGTGTAATCTTTTTTGGATTTAGATTCTCCCTAGTACATCAATCATGTTGTTCAGTCTTTGATCAATCTACTTTTTCGTTTTTTCGTTGATAAGGTCTAAATCCCGAATACACCACTTTATGTCCTGGATAAGCCGTTGTGCACTGTCACTGGTGAAATGAGTAGATTGTTCTTCCACAACCTGCACATCACCTAAAATAAAAATGCACACCATGTATTATAAATATGCAGGCATACATCTATTACCTGAATCTGTGGTGTCAGACACTGGACTGTTGTGGTGACAATTTCAATCACTTCTTCCACCTCTTCTTCCTCCGCATGCTCAGATTGTGATGTCCTCTGTTCCCCTTCTTTCTGAGGTGGGGGGTTCCTGTTGTCCTCTGACGTCCCGAGTCTTTTCTCCCCTATGAGAATGAAACAAAAGGTATACTCAGCAAACAGATAATTTGTGGCCAGCAATATGAATGTGAAACATTGCTTGGAAGTGGGGTACAGTTGTCTGTTTGGGCAGAGTTACAAGTTGAAGACATGATTAATTCCCTTAACCAAGCTTGAATATTTTCCTTTTTTGGACAAGTTTCGCACATGTAGACACCCCAAGTATCCACTGGAGTACCTTTGTGGGACACCTTAAAAAGTTTGTTCTTGTGTCCCACACAAGTGCTCCTGAGTTCAGATGTATAAACAGCTGCTGAATCTCCTTACATTACACTGAATCAAGTTTGCAATTCCTTCTAGTTACAAACACATCTAGACAACAATGTCCTAAACTTCTTTTAATACAAATTAGCATGACCAAATGTAGTTAACTATGTATCTGCCCAAAACATCGTATTTAGTTGGCAAATGAACAATGTTTCTTACGACCGATTACTGTGCCCATGAACTTGAAAGTAGCCATTTTAAACTTTACAACAGTAAAGAAAAGCACATGGAGCAGCATGCAAGTAATAATAGTAATAGGAACACACGACAACTACTTACTTTTTAGAAGCACTTTCTTGATCCTTCTGTAATGATCCTGCTCCCTCATTTTCAGGTCTGACCAGCGTTTCCTCAGTTGCTCCTTGGATCGTCCTTCCCCAAAATATCGGCACAGACTCTTCACAACTTTAGTCATGATCTTGGCCTTTCTCACATTTGGGTTTAGGTACGGTCCATACTTCCCACCATAGTCGGCCCTCTTCAATATGTCCACCATCTCCACCATCTCACCAAAGGACTTATTGGAGGCCTTAAATCTTTTCCTCCGGGATCGGGACGTTTCTTGCTCCGGCTTTCCTCCTCCCCGTTACTGCTATTATGCACCAGCTGTGTCTCCGCCATGTCATCTCCCACTGCGCTGAAAGAGAAGGGGCGGGGAATATTCTAGAAAGAACGTCAGGGGCGGGCAACATGGGCGGAGTTTCACGCATGCGCAGTATATATAAAGATAACATGCGTGTGTTTTCGTACATACGATCTGTGAGTGGAGGAAGTGCAAAACGTTATAACGAAGGTAACATTTTAACTTGGGACATCAGTGGCCTATACTCATTCTAGATTGAGGCCTATATTGGGATAAGGTTAGGAGAGTTTAGCTTGGTATTAGTGTTTTGTTTTGTGTTTTGTCTTTCAGCAAATATGAAACAATTCAAAGACCCTGAATTCATGGGCCAGTTCATAGATAGATACAGGGATATAATAAGTTTGTGGGAGGTTAAAAACCCCTTATATCGCAATAAACCAGCTAGAAAGGCATTGCTAGAGAAACCGCTGCAATTTGTGAAGACGCAGACATCGAGTTTGTGGAGAAGAAAATTGGTAGCTTGAGAAGCACATATAGGAAGGAGCTTAATAAGATCCAGGCTTCTATGAGATCAGGAGCTGCAGCAGAGGATGTGTATGTACCCAGTCTGTGGTACTACAACAGGATGAGGTTTCTGGAAGACCAGATGGAAGCCAGGGAATCACTTTCTACACTTCCATCCAGGGTTCCCTCAACCCCAGCTGAGGCTTCCGAGGACAAACCTGGGCCTTCCATCCTGGAAGAAGTTGAGGAGCCCAGCTGGAACGAGGTAAAGTATTTTTTTAAATATTTATTGTCCAAATAGGTGGATCGCTGATGTTTTGGGGATGTGTGAGTTACAAAGGCACAGGAAATTTGGTCAAAATTGATGGCAAGATGAATGCAGTATGTTATCAAAAAATACTGGAGGAACATTTGCATTCATCAGCCGGGAAGCTGCGCATGGAGCGTACTTGGCCATTCCAACATGCAATGATCCAAAACACAGGGCCAAGTCGACCTGTCATTGGGTACAGCAGAATAAAGTGAAGGTTCTGGAGTGACCATCTCAGTCTCCTGACCTCAATATCATTGAGCCACTTTGGGGAGATCTCAAACGTGCAGTTTATGTAAGACAGCCCAAGAATTTACAGGAAATTGAGTTTTTTTGCCAAGAGGAATGGGCAGCTTTACCATCTGAGAAGATAAAGAGCCTCATCCACAAATACCACAAAAGACTTCAAGCTGTCATTGATGTTAAAGGGGGCAATACATTAAGAACTGGGGTATGTAAACTTTTGATCAGGGTCATTTGGGTAGTTTCTGTTGTCATTATGATTTAAAAAGAGTAAACACATAATACACATGATAATAAATGGCTTCAGCCAAACACTAACCATGAGTGAAAGAAAAGTTTTTGTGTTATTCATATTCTCTGAAATTTGGCCAAGAAATCATAAATTCTGCCAGAGTATGTAAACTTATGAGCACAACTGTATATATATATATTAATATATATATATATATATATATATATATATATATATATATATATATATATATATATATCTTTATTTATATTTTAGTCATTTTTTTTGCATCCTCAAACATTGTGCTTAGTCATGACAACTCTAACTAGTTACTACTCTTCTTCCATTCCAATATAGCTTGAATCTACCCTGCAGAAAAATCTAAAAAAAAAGACCAGTCTTTTATAATTCATAAAAAAGAAACAGTAAGCCATGATTAGCTAAAGCTAAAATTCTTTATATTATAGCATGTTTTGTTTAATAATGAGATTATTGAAATTCATTTAGATATATAATACTCTACAATCCAGAAAAAGACACATTTCTCTCTGACATGTTGTTAGATAATTATTATTTTCATACTTCTTATGCCACGTACACACGGTCAGATTTTCCGACGGGAAATGTTCGATGGGACCTTTTTGTCGCAAATTCCGACCGTGTGTAGGCTCCATCGGACATTTTCCGTCGGAATTTCCGACTAGCAAAATTTGAGATCAGGATCTCAAATTTTCTGACAACAAAATCCATTGTCGTAAATTCTGATCGTGTGTACACAATTCTGACGCACAAAGTTCCACGCATGCTCGGAATCAAGCAGAAGAGCCGCACTGGCTATTGAACTTCATTTTTCTCAGCTCGTCATACGTGTTGTACGTCACCGCGTTCTTGACGTTCGGAATTTCCGACAAGATTTGTGTGACCGTGTGTATGCAAGACAAGTTTGAGCCAACATCCGTCGGAAAAAAAACATGGATTTTGTTGTCGGAATGTGCGATCGTATATACGCGGCATTACTCATCCATAAAAACGGTGACAGAATTCATTTGCTGCTTTCAGTTCATAATAAGTGGCACACGTTTTTAAACCAAAAAGGTCAAAATAATTACTGCACTGAGAGGTCTAAATAGAAAATAAACATACAGAGATCCATCACAGCAAAGATGGATCATCTTCACTTGATACTTCAAAGTCAACCATGTAGAGGTTTATGTGTACATTTTTAGAGATGCTACGATACAGAAACAGGAGAAGAAAGAAGATGAATATGGAGAGGCTAGTTATGAGAATATTATTAAAATGTGACGTGGAAGCTGACATAAAAAAAATGTTCATTCAGTTCATTGAGTTTTTATGATTTAGTAGCATCTGACAGACATGCTTTGTAAGCAAATTTGTTAACGAGAGATTGAGTCTTTGATTATTAGGGTATGTAAATAATACTTGGACTTTTAGCTAGCCTTTAAAATAAACAATTTGTTGGTAGATAGTTTAGGCATCTATTCCATTTTTTATTTGACATTCAAGTATTAACATATTTTGAATGTAGATCTTCTAACAAAATGCAAAGATCCTTTAAACCATAGATCCCTGCACACTCCCATGTGTAAAAATGATACCCAGGGTGCATAGGTGAGGGTGACTCCACTAGCCCTGTGGAGAGATAATGGGGAAATCTGAGGATCCCAAGCCACACGAAAAGACACTCCTGCTTAATGCTTGGGAATATTCTTATGCTGCATACACACGGTCGGAATTTCCGTCAGGAAAAGGTCCGATGGGAGCTTTTCATCGTATATTCCGACCGTGTATATGCCCCATCGGACTTTTTCCATCGAAAATTCAGACGGACATGTTCTATATTTTTCCGACGAAACAAATTACTATCGGAAAAAACGCTTGTCTGTATGCTGTTCTGACAAGATTAGCAAAAGGAACCCAAAGGGTTTTTCTAGTGCCATCGTACGTGTTGTACGTCACCACGTGACCATGTGTATGTGTAGCACTAACTCACGGTGGAGCTGCTGGTTTAAGCCGGTCTGTTACCTTCACTTTGCTTGCCTCTGTTTCACCGGCACCGGGTCTAGGGGTTCCGTTGAGTTTACTGCTGGACGACACACGCACCAACACTGGAGTACGTTTTCAATGCTTTATTGAACAGTCAAACTTTAGGAAGTAGCAGGAAAGAGACGGAAAAGGAAACCTTCAGGAGAAACTCAAATATCTTCTTACAAGATCTTAGCGACAAATGTCCCGGTAGAATTCAGATAATTATGTGGAATGTGTTCCCCTCATGGGATGCACTCTTTGCTTGTCTGGATGGGCCTCTCTCACCGGTCTAGCAGCCAGTACGCAGCACGAATCTAAAGTCTCTGCCACAGACTCATTTAGGGGAGTAAATCTGCACGATCCTCTGCCACAGGATGTATCAGATCTTCTGCAGTGAACAGTCAGTCACAGTGCCTGAACCTTTAAGCCGAACCGGCGACACTATGCTGTATAATTACTTCTTTTGGATACGTCCTCCAGCCGAGTCATCAGGCCCCTCTATAGACCAGCACGCTGCGTGATCTCTCCAAGATGGGTCCTCCCCTGGGATCTCCTCGGCTGTCCAGCTTCGTCACACAGGACCGACAGCTCAGGACCATTCCTCAGCCACGGTGGTAGGCCCCAGACAAGCCAGCCTCTGGACCCACCCCTGCGCCATAGCATCGTGGGCCTCCCGATCGGAGGACCATGAGGTAGCTCCTTAACGCATACCTGTCAGCCAGGAGGGCCAGCAGGTGGCTGCAAAACGACCTTAGAACATGGCGTCTGTCCCATAAATACCCCCTTCCCAAAATGCAACTCGGAAGACCACCTCCACCGAGCTTGTCTCCGAGACAGAGGAGCATCTATACACTTCGACACGTTGCCCTTCCAAAACTGACTAATGGTAACAGCGACACCCACCGGTTAGCATGGAAGCACACACAACGTCAGCCAAGCTGGAACAGATGCAAACTTTTAACCTTCCTAACACACAATTTACTAAATTTACCTAATCTGCGGTAGATTGTAAATCTACCAGCGCTACATATGCAAGACAGCTTGAGCGGAATTCCATCGGAATTCCATCGGGAAAACCTTCAGAGTTTATTCCGACGGCAAAACAGGTCGTGTGTACAGGGCTTTAGGTGTACTTGCATCCTAAATGTTCCCAGGATTTTTCTGGAAGGCCCATGACATAACCCTCATTTGGTGGAACCTGGGGTATAAAGTAAGTATATTTTTACATGTTTTTCTTGATGTGCGATGATTTACCCACATTTCAACCTAAAACAGTCACTCTTAGCAATTTGTTAAAGGGTAAGTACACGTTTTTTTTAAATTGATCATAATTTCTATAAAATAACTTTCTGTAATTTTTTTGTCATTAAAATTACTTTTGAATTTCAGCCAGGCAGTAATGGTTTTCCAAAATTCCCAATACCAGCCACAGTAATTATGTAGGGGCTAGCAAAAGGAATCATAGTGCACAGCAGGGGACTAGGTATCCAGTGCACCTGGAACTGTTGGATGTAGAAGTTTTTTTTTTAGCAAGCTTACCTCCTTTTTTAATTTTTAATTTATTTATCTATATAATCTAAAAGTGAAAATATTGCATATAATACAGAATCATACATTTACCATCTACTGGTACACAAAAAGTGTCTGGTTTACAACCATGGGGCCAAAAAGTCAGAAATGTTTCTTTAAGGTTTCCAAAAAAGAAACTATTTAGAAAATTAGGATTTTTGCATTTGCCATAAAATATTTTGTCTTCGAGTTCATTGAGGGACACAGGAATTCTGAAACAGTCAGGTTATACTGACACATACAGAAGGGTTGAAATACTGGTAAACGAAAAGTGTTAAGCCAGACCCCCATATAACCCCAAGTCATGCCCTAGGTTTGTAAGCAAGCAGTACATAGGGACAATAACACAGAGGGGCGGTGCCTGTGTCTATCAATGAACTAAAAGAAAAATATTTTGCACTAAGTACAGAAATCTTATTTTCTTTATCATCAATTGACAGATACAGGAATTCCAGAATTCTGAAACAGTCAGGATGTTCAAAATCACTTAAACTGAGTGATGGACAACAGCCACTGATAGGTCCAACAGATGTGAAGATCATTGTATTAGAATATAGAAGTAACCAAGACTTGAACCAAGGCTAGATGTAGAAAAGGCTATGCCAAATAGGGAAACTGCCATGGCTAAGGGGAGGGCTCTGAGAATCAGCCTAATGTTCCAGAGCAGGATAAATAATCACCTCTAAAGGGAAGCTGGCACCTGAAAGTATGTTGGGTCTCAATTAGCAAAGACTGAAGGACCAACCAACCATTCACCAAAAGGGTATAGTACCTCCGCTGATGAATGCCCCTGAAGGTGTCCAAACTCATACTATTTCCCATAGGAGAATTCCTCAGCAGGGTCTCATTGAGTTCTGTTTGTTGCCCATTCAGGGGAATACTGGACCTTCCATTGATGGAAACAAGCAGGAAGAGAGAGGCACTAAAGCGTTGAACTCTCATATATTATATAAAATAGAGATTATCTGTTGAGGAGATCCCTAAAGCCATATTTTGGTTCTAGGAGAAACAGTGTGATCACAAATGATACATTTTGTGCTTTCCAGCGTAGGGAACAGGTCACTCAGCCTGACATAGGAAGTGTTCCCTATCCTTTCCAGAGGAAAAGGTTCTGCAGCAGTCAGGTGATGTCCACAGATGAACCCCTAACAATTCAAGAACTGAGAACCAGACTTAAGGCCCAGATAAGAGGATATGCCCATCAAAAGTATCTTTCCAGGGCAGACGGAAGGAAAACCCCATCCCTCACCAGAGCATGGTAATTAGCATCCAGAACTTATTTGTTCAATTAGACCATCTTGGTGTCTTGCCCAGAGACCAGACTGCTTTACACAGAGGAAGAGGCCAAAAGGAATTGAGATATCAAACTAGAGAGGCATCTCTCATTAATCTGACGAACCCTGAAAGGAGCGTGTAAGCCTGCTTCACATAGAAAAGAGGCCAAAGATTCACAAGGAGGGTACTCCTTTAATAAGGGCTTGAATTCAACAGCCCTGTGTCAGGGCTGGGCTCAGCCCTTCCTTCTCTGACCTGGCCGCTCAGCTGTCGGCTAATTGCCAGCTTCTATCTCTCCACAGTTACTCAGCTGTTGATGATATCCTGCTCGTCAGTCCTGCCTACTTAGGCCTTCCAGTCCAGAGGAGCTCTGCCTTCGCCTTGGTCAACATCACAGAAACGCTCTCCTGCGATCCTGTTCAAGACTTGCTTTGCTGACATCCCTTCTGACTCCAGATCATGCTTGCTGTTCCACTACATTGATCCCTGACTTCTGGCTTGGCTGACTATCCGTTCCGGTTACTGAACTTTGGCTATGTTTTGACTACGTTTGTTCTTTTTTCTTTTATTATTAAACAAGTGTGATTTAACTGTACTTCTGTCTTGGCCTAATTTCATGGTTTCTGACAGTAGGCGAAGGCCATGAATTCAGAAGATGCAGTCAATTCACTTGTTGGTAATATTTTTTCCAGATTGGATGAACTGGATCACCGCATGGATCAGTTTGCCATGGCATTACAAACGCTCCTGAGTCGTACGGCTCACCTGGAATCTCCCACTGTGGCCACCCCGGTACAGCCTATGTTGCAGGCCGACCCTGCTGCTGCTCCAGGAACGCCTCAAGTATTACTTCTATAAGAGGTATGTCTGGTTCTGCTCCGCTTCCCCAGCGATTTGGGGGCAATCCAGTCCAATGCAGAGGGTTTCTTTGATATGCTCATAAAGTGAATATAAAAAATTATATATGATCTTGCGCCTTAGTGCATGAAAATAATAGTGACCAAAATAGCAAATATATCATCAAACAATAATATAGTGATATAAAGAAACAAATACAGGTGCTAGATGATATTTAAATAAATAAAAAATAAAAAATGTTAAAAATGAAAAATATTAAAAAATAATGTGAATGATGTATAATCTATAGTGTAAAGTGCACCCAACTGTGTAGTAAACAAATTACAAGTGTAAAAAAGCGGGGTTAATGAAAACCAATCCCAAAATACTCAAACAGCGGTTAAATGTGCAAAAAAGTGGGGTGAAAATGTGCAAGAAATTCAAAAAATAGTAAATAAAATAAAGTGTAGACAGTTCATGAATCTTCACAGTGGATAAAAGCAGAACATGACATGTTGACTGTAGATCAGATGGTAAAGACATCCATATAATAGGCTCTCAGAACTCTTGGGCATAGGTAAAATGCCTTTATCCATCAAATGGATGATTGCCACGACTCCACAGACCCGGATCGACCAGGGAAGAAGATGGTTGTTCAGTGGATAGGAGAAAGTCACCTCCAAACCGGTGTTCAAATCTCTGGGGTTGCCCAGCTGTCAGCACCCCCACTGCTGCTCCAGCGATCTGGGGATTCGAAATCAGCACTTCCAGGATGGACTAGATGGATTCTGATTGGTCAGCTCATACAACATGGAGTGGTAGGCCTATTTTTCTACATATGTGGTAGATGAAGACGAGGCAGTTGGCCGAGTTGCTGCATAAACAGTCAAGATATGGACTCCACTAGACCTCTGAAGGTATGCTGTGGTATCTGGCCAGACCAAATCCCCAGACCGCTGGAGCAGAGGATTAAGGAGGGCGACCAGTGGAAAACTGCATTTAATACCAGAACAGGTCATTATGAGTACCTCGTAATGCCTTTTGGCCTTTAAAAAGCCCCGGCAGTTTTCCAGGAATTTATCAACAATGTCCTCCGAGATTTGTTGCAGTCTGTCTGTCGTGTGCTTCATAAACTAAGAGAGAACAATCTCTATTGTAAACTGGAGAGGTGCGAGTTCCATCGTGAACAGGTTAAATTCCTGGGTTATGTCATTTCCACTGCTGGTCTTTCGATGGACCCAGAGAAACTTCCAGCAGTCCTACAGTCCTACAGTGGTCCAGACCCGTGGGTTTACGTCCTCTGCATCATTTCCTGGGCTTTGCCAACTGTTATCGGAAGTTTATTCGTAACTTCTCGTCTCTGGTCAAGCCCCTGACTGATATGACCAGAAAGGACAGTAACCCACAGAGTTGGTCTCCGGAGTCCATTAAGGCCTTTGAGAGTTTCAAGGTTGCCTTTGTTTCTGCCCCTGTGTTGGCACATCCTGATCCTATGTTACCTTTTATCCTTGAGGTTGATACTTCTGAGACTGGTGTTGGCGCCCTTCTGTCTCAACGTCCTACCTCTGAGAGCACTATGCATCCTTGTGGTTACTTTTCCAAGAAATTGTCACCTGCGGAGTGCAATTATGAGATTGGTGACAGAGAGCTGTTGGTGATCATTTTAGCTCTGAAAGAATGGAGACATCTCCTCGAAGGTACCACTGTGCTGGTTCTCATTCTTACTGACCATAAGAATCTCACATTCTTGTCTGAGGCTACACGCCTCTCTCCCAGAAGGGCGCGATGGGCTCTTTTCTTGTCAAGTTTCAATTACATTGTCTCATTCTTACCCAGTACTAAGAATGTAAGGGCTGGTACCTTGTCACAACAATTTTCCTCCACTTCCAATTTGGAGTCGGTTTCGGTTCCTGTGATTCCTCCTGATCGTATTCTGGCTACGGTTCGCACCAGTCTCACTTCTCCTTTGGGTGACAAAATTCTTGCTGCTCAGGTCCATGCTCCTCCTGAGAAACCTTGTGACCGCTGCTTTGTCCCAGAGAGTCTCCATACTGCCATGCTTCAGACTTACCATTCTCCCAAGGCTGCTGGTCACCCTGGGAAGAATCAACTCTTTTGGGCCATTTCCCAACAATTCTGGTGGCCTAGTCTATGTAACTGCCTTTGTAGCTGCCTGTTCCGTGTGTGTTCAGAGTAAGACTCCATGACACCTTCCAGTTAGCCTCCTACAACCTATACCCAATGGAGAGAGGCCCTGGACCCACCTGTCTATGGATTTCATTGTGGAGTTACCCAACTCCCAGGGCAACACAGTTATTCTTATGGTGATTGACCGGTTCTCAAAGATGTGTCATTGTATTCCACTTAAGAAGTTGCCCACTTCTAAGGAACTGGCTTCCATTTTTGCTCGGGAGATCTTTCGCTTACATGGTCTACCCAAGGTGATTGCCTCGGACAGGGGTAGTCAGTTTGTGTTCCGATTCTGGCGAGCCTTTTGTGCACAGTTGGGAATTCAGCTTGCTTTCTCCTCTGCGTATCACCCGCAGTCTAATGGGGCCACAGAACGAGCCAATCAGTCCTTGGAGCAATTCCTACGTTGCTATATTTCTGACCATCATAACAACTGGTCAGACCTATTACTGTGGGCAGAGTTTACTTACAACAGTGCCTTGAACTCTGCTTCCCGATTGTCCCCGTTTATGGCGAATTATGGTTTCCAACCCTCCATGTTGCCTGACTCGTTTGTTCCGCAGAGAATTCCTGCGTTAGAGGAGCATCTCCGTGGTCTTCGTTCCACTTAGGCACAAGTCCAGGAGGCTTTGCGACATGCTAATGATAGGTACAGACTCCATGCTGACTGCAGACGCCTGCCTGCGCCTTCCTACCAGGTTGGGGACAGGGTCTGGCTGTCATCTCGCAACCTCCGACTTCGTGTTCCCTCGCTGAAATTCGCACCTTGGTTTATTGGGCCTTTCCATATTCTTCGCAGGATTAACCCAGTGACTTATGCATTAGACCTTCCTTCAAATATGCGTATTTCAAATGTATTTCATCTCTCCTTATTAAAACCTTTGGTCTGCAACCGCTTTACCACCTCTGTGCTACGTCCTCACCCTGTACAGGTTGAGAACCATGAGGAGTATGAACTACAGTCCATTGTTGACTCCCGTAGGTTCCGTCGGCGCATACAGTACCTGGTGCTTTGGAAAGAGTATGGTCCGGAGGAACGCTCTTGGGTCTCATCCTCAGATGTACATGTCCCTATCCTCCTCCGTGATTTCCATAGACGTTTTCCCCTCAAGCCTGGTGGGCCTCCGAGGGGGAGGGGTCATTGAAGAGGGGGTACTGTCAGGGCTGGGCTAAGCACTTCCTTCTCTGAGCTGGAAGGAGCACTGCCTTCACCTTGGTCAACATCACAGAAACGCTCTCCTGCGATCCTGTTCAAGACTTGCTTTGCTGACATCCCTTCTGACTCCAGATCCTGCTGTTCCACTATATTGATCCCTGACTTCTGGCTTGACTGACTATCCATTCCGGTTACTGAACTTTGGCTATGTTTTGACTACGTTTGTTCTTTTTACTTTTATTATTAAACAAGTGTGATTTAACTGTACTTCTGTCTCTGCCTGATTTCATGGTTTCTGACACCCTGCCAGATGGTAGCTACCAGCGGAAGAACTGCAAAAATCCAGGAACATGACCCTCCTTAAGGGTTTATAGGGATCTCAGTAAAATATACTAGAGAGGATGTAGAGAGGATGTAAGGATTGATGCTGAGAGCAGGGTCCAGAGCTGTTAGAGGACACTGAAGAGTCAGGTACCTGGCAGTAAAGGGAACAGTAAGGACTGATCCCTGTCAACTTTGTAGGTCAAGAGTTCCCTCAGGAGAGGGATAGGGCTAAGTAGTATAATCTACCACAGAAGGAGAAACCATATTTGGAGAGAAAAGACTAGTGGGAGCCTGGGTGCAATATAATTCCCAAGGATAGGTTCCTTCAAAGGTAAGATTAGGAGGTCTTAGGGTGCAGGTGTCAGGGCTGGGCTCTCAGCCCTCCATTCTCAGCTCTTGGGTTGCTCAGCTGTCAGTTAATTGCCAGTACTCATCGTTCCACTGTGGCTCACCTGGTGATCATTTCCTACTTATCACTTCAGCCTACAGACAGCCCCTTCTGGCTATTTAAACTGCCTGGTTCATTTCTCCTGTGCCTTCGTCTTGGTCAAACATATCAAGAGACTCTCTGCTGTATTCCTGTTGAAGAATTGCCTGGCTGACGTCCCTTCTGCTTCCTGATCCTGTCTGCTGCCTCCAACTACGCTGATCTCTGGCTTCCTGATTTACTGGCTTGTTCTGACTACCCGCTTTGGCTACCGTACCCTGGCTATGTTTTGGCTACGTTTTCTATTTGTACAATTTTTTACCATCATATTAAAAGGCGTGATTTTAACTGCATTTTCTATCTGTGTCTGATTCACGGTTCCTGACAATAGGCTAAGGTTATGAATTCAGAAGATGCAGGCAATCCACCTAGTAGTAATATTTTTTCCAGAATGGATGAGCAGGATCACCGCATGGATCAGTTTTCCATAGCGTTACAGATGCTCCTGATTCGCAGTGCTCACCTGGATCCTCCCACTGTGGCTGTTTCGGTACAACCTGTGTTGCAGGTACCCTGGCTATGTTTTGACTATGTTTTTTATTTGTACAATTTTTTACCATTATATTATGTCCATCGTGACACAGGTCTCTGCTGTTGCTCCAGAGTCTGTGCAGGCACCAGCCAAATATTACCTCTACAAGAGGTATGTCTGATTTCACTCCACTTCCCCAGCGATTTGTGGGCGATCCAGTTCAATGCAGAGAGTTCCTCAACCAGGTTGGGATATACTTTGAGATGCTGCCCCAACCGTCCAGGAAACATCTGCACCAGTCTGTAGGGGACAGACCTTAGGTGGCGTTGTTACATCCCCAGTTATCCTGAAGGATAAGCCCTTAGTTCTGGTTACCCTTTCTTGGTCTGAGTTGTCCATCGTGACACAGGCTCTAGTCGACTCTGAGGCTGCAGCCTGTTCATAGATAGTGCCTTTGTGTCTAAGCACTAAATCCCACTGCAGCTTCATGCCACTCCACTTGCCATTGAGGCTATTGATGGGAGACCTCTACAGCCTGCCCAGGTGACTCATGAGACTGCTCTTGACCATGGCTGTAGGGGCTCTTCACCATGAGATAATCCAATTTCAAGTCATTTCCTCACCTCATTACGCGGTGGTTATTGGTTATCTTTGGTTACAGAGGCACAACCCCTCTTGATTGGCTTTGTGCTTAGGTTCTTTCCTGGTTGCCACAATGCAATAAAAAATGTTTTCAGAAAGTGGCAAAGGTCTTGTGCACCTCTTCACTCTCCACCTTGCCAGAGGAGTACCACGAATTTAGTGATGTCTTTGACAAGGGTCAAGCTGGTGGTTTGCCTCCACACTGGTCATATGATTGCGCAATTGACCTTCAACCTGGTGCCATGCCCCCTCATGTCCGGGTGTACTCTTTATCTCTTTATATGTTGCTGCGCACTTTCTCGAGGGTTCATTCACAGATCCTCGTGTCCTGCTGGTGCTGGCTTTTTCTTTGTGAAAAAGAAGATTGGTGAACTGAGACCTTGTATCGATTATAGGGGTCTCAATCGCATTACGATTTAAAAAAATCCGATTCTGTTGATTACGGAATTATTTGACCGCCTCAAGGAAACAACGGTTTTCACAAAGCTTGATCTGTGAGGGGCATACAAACTCGTGAGGATCAAGGCGGGTGATGAATGGAAAACTGCATTCAATACCAGGACAAAACATTACGATGCCTTTTGGTCTCTGCAATGCCCCTGCGGTTTTTCAGGAATTCATCAGTGATGTCCTCCAAGATATGTTGCAGCAATGTGTGGTGGTTTATCTTGACGATATTCTCATATATTCCAAATCCCTAGAGTCACCATACAGATGTCTCCCATGTGCTACAAAGGCTGAGAGACAATAACCTGTATTGTAAGTTGGAGAAGTGCGAGTTCCACTGTGAACAGGTTTAATTTCCGGGTTATGTCATTTCTACTCCTGGTTTTTCGATGGACCCAGAGAAACTATCTGCAGTTCTACAGTGGCCTCAACCCATAGGTCTATGTCCATTACAACGTTTTCTTGGCTTTGTAACTCCTCTTCTCTGGCCAAACTCCTGAATGATACGACCAGAAAGAACGGTAACCCACAGAATTGGTCTTCCATTAAAGCCTTTGAGTCTCTCAAGGCTGCCTTTGTTTCAGCTCCTGTGTATATCCTGATCCTATGTTACCCTTCATTCTTGAGGTTGATGCATCTGAGACTGAAGTAGGAGCCCTTCTGTCTCAACATCCTACCTCTGAGAGCATTATGCATTTTTGTGGCTACTTTTCTAAGAAATTGCCTCCTGCAGAGTGCAATTACGAGATTGGTGACAGAGAATTGTTAGCTATCATCTTAGCTCTTAAAGAAAGGAGGCATCTTCTCAAAGGTACCACTGTGCTGTCCTCACTTTGACTGACCATAAGAATCTCCCATTTTTGTCTGAGGCTAAACGTTTATCTCCCAGAAGGGAGCAATCGGCTTTTTCTGTCAAGCTTCGTAGTCTCATTCTTACCTGGTACTAAGAATGTAAGGGCTGACGCATTGTCACCACAGTTTTCCTCCGCTTCCAAGATGGAGTCGGTTCTTGCTCCTGTGATACCTATTCTGTAATCTGGTCACTGTTCATACTAGTCTCACTTCATTGTTGGGTGACAGAATTCTTGCCGCTCAGATGCATTCTCTTCCGAGAAACCTGGTGACCACTGCTTTGTCCCTGAGAATCTCTGCATTGCTTTGCTCCAGACTTACCGTATATTCCGGTGTTTAAGACAACCTTTTACACTTAAAAAAAAATGGCCAAAATGCAAGGGGCATCTTATATGCCGGGTACAAAATGCCGCCCCCTGGATGTCAGCCCACCGGATGGTGGATGTGCGGTAATACTGTATGTAACTTTAGCAACATACAGTATACACCGCTGAGCCAATCCTGGCGAGCGATGTATTCTATTAATGAATACAGAGCCTGCTCAGATTGGAGTAACAACCTCTGCCAATCTGAGAAGGATACATACAGTAGCCTGCTCGGATTGACTTTGAGAGTCAAAGAGGCGCGGGCTGATGATGTTACAGACTCTGCCAATCCAAGCAGGCTTTGTATCCATTAATAGAATACATAGCTTGCCATGCTTAGCTCAGCACGGTATGGCTCCAGCTCCAACAAGAAGAAAGAAATATGAAGCCTTGGAAGGGGGGTCGTCTTATATGGTGAGTATAGGCAATAACTGGAAAAAAGCTGGAAAATTAGGGGGGTCGTCTTATACGCCGGCAAATACGATACCATTTTCCTAAGGCAGCTGGCCACCCAGGGAAGAATCAACTAATTTGGGCTATTTCTCAACAATTTTGGTGGCCTAGTCTCCGCGCTGATGTGACTGCCTTCTTGGCCGCTTGTTCCATGTGTGCTCAGAGTAAGACACCACGACACCTTCCAGTGGGCCTCCTACAGCTTATACCCAATGGAGAGAGGCCTTGGACCCACCTGTCCATGGATTTTTTTTTGTGGAGTTACCCAACTCCCAGGGCAACACAGTTATTCCTATGGTGATTGACGGGTTCTTGAACTGGCATCCATTTTTGCTCGAGAAATATTTCACTTACATGGGCTACCCAAGGTTATCATCTCGGACAGGGGTAGTCAGTTTGTCTCCAGGTTCTGGCAAGCCTTTTGTGCACAGCTGGGAATTCAGCTTTCCTTCTCCTCTGCGTATCACCCGCAGTCCAATGAGGCCGCAGAACAAGCCAACCAGGCCTTGGAGCAGTCTCTACATTGCTATATTTCGGACAACCATAACAACTGGTCAAACCTCTTATCTTAGGTAGAGTTTGCTCACAATAGTGCTGTCAATACTGTTTTCTGAATGTCTCCATTTATGGCGAATTCTGGTTTCCAACCATCCATGTTGCCTGACTGTCAGAAACCATGAATCAGACTGAGATAGAAGTACAGTTAAATCACACTTGTTTAATAATAATAGTAAACAGAGTAAACAGAAAGTCAGACAAGCCAAAACGTCAGAGAGCCAGAGAACAGCATAGTAGAACAGCAAGCAGGATCTGGAGCCAGAAGGAATGTCAGCCAAGCAAGTCTTTAACAGGAACACAGGAGAGCGTCTCTAGAGATGTGACCAAGGCGAAAGCAGAGATCATCTGGACTGGACGGCTAAAGTAGGCAGGACTGACAAGCAGGATATCATCAACAGGTGAGTCACTGTGGAGAGATGGGAGCTGGCAATTAGCCGACAGATGAGTGGCCAGCTCAGAGATTGAAGGGCTGAGACCAGCCCTGACAGTACCCCCTCCTCAATAACCCCTCCCCCTCGGAGGACCACCAGGCTTGAGGGGAAAACGTCTATGGAAATCACAGAGGAGGACAGGGGCATGTACGTCCAAGGATGAGACCCAAGAGCATTCCTCCAGACTGTACCCTTTACAATGCATCAGGCACTGTATGCACCCACGGAACCTACGGGAGTCAACAATGGCCTGTACTTCATACTCCTTATGGTTCTCAACCTGTACAGGGTGAGAATGAGGCACGAGGTGGTAAAGTGGTTGCAGACCAAAGGTTTTAATAAGGAGACATGAAATACATTTGAGATACGCATATTAGAAGGAAGGTCTAATGCATAAGCCACTGAGTTAATCCTGCGAAGAATACGTAAAGGCCCAATAAACCGAGGTGCGAACTTCAGAGAGGGAACATGAAGTCGGAGGTTGCAAGATGACAGCCAGACCCTGTCCCCAACCTGGTAGGAAGGCACAGGCATGGAGTCTGTACCTATCATTAGCATGTCGCAAAGTCTCCTGGACTTGTGCCCAAGTGGAACGAAGACCACGGAGATGCTCCTCTAACACAGGAATACTCTGCGGAACAAATGAGTCAGGCAACATGGGAGGTTGGAAACCATAGTTTGCCATAAACAGGAACAATTGGGAAGCAGAATTCAAGGCACTATATGGGGAGGTATCCAACTTCCAAATAAATATGGGAAAATCAGAAATATTAAACATAAACTTAAATAAAACAGAAAGGGAGGAGGGGCGTGGCCAAGGCAGGCATGTGAGAGGACGCATCTCCCACAGCTCCCAGCAGTGATCCGGTAACCGATCCTCCCCCAGCCCACATACCGACTTTATTTTGCCCTATGCAGCACGGGCATGATCCTGAGACCCCAGGGGATCATCCGCCGGCTCTCTGCACCAGAGGAAAGTTCCGAAAAGGACAGACTGAGATGACGGGCCTGGAGATCCAAGATGGCGCCGCGGCGTCCTCAGTGAAGCACACACCGCGCGGACAGGACAAGCTGAAAGACTCTTGGTCTAAAGCAAGTAAGACGCCAAAATTTACTGGCAAAAACACCCCTAGAGACATGATCTACTATGCACAGAAAATGGCTGGGACATTGGGAACAGAGCAGTCATTCAGCCAGGCTGGGACACATGCTATGCAGGCAGACATCACACAGGTGCTCTGGGGAGGAGGAGGGGGAGCAGTCAGCCCTTGCATCTGGGGAACCACAAAGACCAGCGGACCCGGACGCTATGCAGCCTACTTTAGCTGACATGCTCAGAGCTGTGAACAACTGCACAGCTTCAGTTAACACCTTGAAGGAGCAATTTGGGGGTCTGAGAGAAGATGTGGCATTACTAAGGCAAGACATGCAAAAGATACATGAGCGCACCACGGCTGTGGAAAGCAGAGTCAGTGACATGGAAGACCAGTTACCACCTATGACACAAGATACCAGAACAGCACTGCAATTAGCCAGGGATGCATGCGACCATGCAGAGGATTTGGAAAATCGCTTAAGGCGAAACAATGTTCGCATAGTGGGGTTGCCTGAGAAAGTGGAGGGCAGGGACCCCACTACCTATGTTGAAAACTGGCTAATGGAACTTTTTGGGAAAAATGCATTCTCCCCAATGTTTGCGGTGGAACGTGCTCACAGAGTGCCCTCACGCCCACCTCCACCAGGGGGCCCTCCAAGATCCATTCTTGCAAGAATTTTACATTACAAGGATAGAGAAGCAGTGCTGAGACATGCTCGAGTGAAGGCAAATGTTCTCCACAATGGCGTTCGGGTATCTTTCTACCCGGACTTCTCGGCAGAAGTCCAGAGGCGCAGAGCTAAATTCACTGACGTGAAACGCAGACTACGACTTCTGCAACTCCCATACGCTATGCTATATCCGGCGAAACTTCGGATTGTGGTGAGAGGCCAAGCACAATTCTTTGAATCCGCTAAGGACGCTTCAGTCTGGTTGGATAGAAATGAGCAGGCATTGAAACAGCAGGCTCCACAAGACGAAGACTGAAAGGACTAAACCGGCTACTTGCAGAGGGCTGGGATACTAGAAAATGTTATTTTGTTCCTTTTTTCTAGATGGGCAACCAGAACATACCCTATCCTCTATTTCCAGTGTTGACAGATGTTCCTTGGCTGGGGGACTGAATATTTCTAAGCAGTGCAATGAGAGCGAATTGGATTAAAAGTTGAATTTACGAATGATCTCTTTCAGTAAAAAAAGAGCGATGGAATGTCGCATACGTTGCTAAAGTTGCCATGTTGGCAGAATGTGCAGTTTATAGCACAAGAAAGTTTTCTTTTTCACCACCCCCCACTGAAGTGGGGAAGATCCTAGCAATAAGAGCTACAAGCAGAACGCATGACATCTCAACAGGACACGAATTCATCAAACTTACGGCAAACCTAGCAGAACCTCGCTACAGAAGTGGATCCACTACCTTACCCAGGTGCGCACAAAGTACCGGTCAACACTACTTACCTACCAGCAGACATGGCGGACATCCCATTAGTATCCTGGAACGTTAGGGGACTACACTCCCCATTGAAGCGTACCATGATTCGCATGTGTTTGAAGAAGTACATCCCCGGAATTCTCTGCTACCAGGAGACCCACTTGACTGCGGACACTGTGAGCTTCCTGGGATACTCCTGGGTAGGAAAGGCCTATCACTCCACGCACACCTCCTATTCTAGGGGGGTGAGCTTATTGATCCATGGCAACCTGGACTTTGAAGAAATCGCAAATGAAATTGATAGTGAAGGTCGTTATGTCTTTCTCCATTGCAGGTTGGGTACACTGACTTGTGTGTTGGCGGTGGTATATAATCCTCCCCCCTTCACGGAGGCGGTGCTTAGGTCTCTGCTGACATTTATGGATGGCAGGCCTGACGCACCGCTGTTGGTAACGGGGGACTTTAATTGTTGCTTAAATCCAGTTGAAGATAGACACCCGGGACCCGGAGCCTCTGCCCTCTCCAGGGCTACCCCCCTGGCGCGCTTGTTGCAAGAGGTGGGCTGGGTGGATGTCTGGAGACATAGGAACCCAGGAGTTAGACAATTTACATGTTTTTCCAAGGCCCATGGTTGTTTGTCTAGAATTGACCTGGGGGTGTGCAGCTTAAACATGCTCCCGTTTGTTTCTGATATGATACATAGGCCCCGCAGTGTATCTGATCACTCACCAGTGGTTATACGGCTTATAATTGCCCCAATAGTTACACTACCTAAAGCCCCTTGGAAATTCAATGCTTTTTGGTTGAAACTGTTCCGCTCACACAAGGGGATAGTTGGGAGCATGTGTGAGTTTTTCCGCACCCAGGATCCAAATGAATCGATGATTGGGCAATGGGATGCCTTTAAGGCATGTTTGAGGGGTGTGTTAATTGCTGAAATGAATAAGGTTAAACAAGACTCTTCCGCACTTAAAAATGAACTTGAAACTAGAGTACAAGAGATGGAAAAATTATATGTCACGGATCCTTCTGATTCAACCAAAGAGGCATGGCAGGCGGCTCTTTCTGCATACCGTCAACTGCTGTCCTCATCGGCCGACAAGAAGAGATTCTTTGCTAAGCAGGCGTTTTTTGAGGAGGGCGAGAAAACAGGCCGCATACTGGCGAGAATCGCAAATTCATACCAGAAGTCCCCAACTATAGGTGCTATTAGGACTAAGGAGGGTAACATAGTTAACACGCCTGAAAAGGTACTGCAGGAACTAAACATGTTTTATAAAGATTTGTATAAGCCGGGTACATCTTATACATCTGAGGAGTTACAACAATACTTGGGACAGATAGATTTCCCAAGATTAAACAAAGATCAGAGAGGGCTCTTGGAGAACCCCCTTACAGTGGAAGAACTACAGGATGCGGTTGGATCTTTTCCTAACTGCAAAGCGCCCGGGGAAGACGGAATTCCCATAGAAATATATAAACAGTATCCTACTGAACTACTACCCCAGTTGCTTAAAGTCTTTAATAGAGCCCGGGAGGAAGGCCGCCTACCAATATCAATGTCAAGGGCCAATATTGTTTTGTTACTCAAACCTGGTAAAGATCCAGTGGATCCGGGAGCATATCGCCGGATCTCCCTGCTACAGAGTGACGTGAAAATATTAGCGAAGTTATTACTTCAATTGTCCATGGAGACCAGGCTGGTTTCATGCCCAATAAATCGACGGCAGTTAATTTGAGAAGGCTATTCCTTAATATGCAATCCAAAGCAGACAATATGGATTCCAGGGCCTTGCTGTCACTGGATGCCACTAAGGCATTTGACAGCATTGACTGGAATTATCTGTGGTCGGTCTTGCAGAGTTTTGGATTTGGCCCCCAGTTTGTTTCTTGGGTCAGGCTCCTTTATAGTCGACCGGAGGCCGCTGTGAGGGTTTCCGGCTATCTTTCCCCAAGCTTCGTGTTGAGGAGGGGTACAAGACAGGGATGTCCCCTGTCTCCTCTCCTCTTCGCGCTGGCTATTGAACCATTGGCGATCGGGATCAGGGCAAATCGGGGCATTACAGGCTTCTGTTACGGTGACATGCAGGAAAAAATTATGTTGTACGCCGATGACACCATGCTCCTACTCGGTGACACCGGCCCCTCCCTTCAGGAAGCCATGTCGACCATATCTAAATTTGGGAAGTTCTCTGGCCTACATATAAATTGGTCAAAGTCTGCCCTTCTTTTACTGGATGGAGATGAATCACAGGAGGTGTGCGCCACTTGTCCCATCCCGATTGCCACTACTTTCAAATACTTAGGGATCCAAATCACGTCCCAGCCCCGGGACTTTATACATTTAAATATATTTCCACTCCTACAGCACTTCAGAGACAAAATTAAGACCTGGAACTCTCTCTTAATGTCAGTAGCAGGTAGAGTAAACCTAGTGAAGATGATTCTTATGCCACAGTTACTTTATTTTCTACATAATACTCCTATGGTTATCCCCTTAAAAATATTTCACATAGTCAATGCCATTTTCCGAACCCTTATTTGGAAAAATGGTCCCGCCCGGATCAAATTAGAACACCTACAGAGACCCAAGGACTGTGGTGGATTGGCATTGCCCAATCCATGGCTGTACTACCTGGCCTCCCAACTGCAGCATCTGATTGGTACATTTGCCCCGTCACAAAACTCATCCCACAGGCTAATGATTCACACAGTGGGTAAGGGACCGATTCACATGGCTTTAGAGGCATTGGCCTTCACTAAACCACATAAAAAATATCCAACGTTTAGTCTGATCCAAAAGGTGTGGAATAAGACCAAATATCTCCAGAACGTAGATGGATATACGGAATATAGTCCCATTTGGCATAATGACACATATGGGGAACTAGCTAAATTACAATGCGGAGCTCGTTGGAAGCAGTTTGGAATCACTCATATCAAGCATATATTTAGGGAAGGTGTGTTGCGAACATTTGCTGATTTAAAAGAAGCGTATAATCTGCCAGCATCAATGTTATTCTACTATATGCAACTTAGACACGCAGTACAGACACAGGGCCACTCCTCGGAGTGGCACTTGTCCCCGACCCCGGTTTTCAACCTTCTGGGGGATGCTGGCTCATCTAAGGGATTTATCTCCCAATGCTATGCCATCCTGTTGCAATCCGTGATGAGACACCATCCCTTGAGGGTGAGAGAGAGGTGGGAGGCAGAGGTGGGACAGCTAGACGGGGATCAGTGGGAAGAGATCTTTCAGGCAGTGAACCAATGTTCACTTAATGTGTCACAAAAACTCACCCAACTATATATACTACTGAGAACATATTATACTCCGCACAGATTACATTTAATGAACAGGCTGACGGAACCAACATGTACTAGATGTAAATGTGAGCATGGTGACCTGATACATATGCTGTGGAGATGTCCCAAGTTACACATGTATTGGGCAGGAGTGGTGCAAAATATTAACTCAATCTTTAATGTGAGTCTTCCACAGGACCCTAGAGCGTGTCTCTTGGGTGCTCTGGAGGAATACGAATGGGAAGGACACAACAGAGAAGCTGTGCATAGAGTACTTTTTCAGGCCAGAAGGCTGATTATGACTCACTGGAAGTCCGATAGGTCCCCGACTGTTAAGGAGTGGACTGAAAGTATTAACACAACTCTAAAAATGGAAAAGTTGATTTACCAACATAGAGGTAGCATGCCAAAATTTGAAAAAATATGGGGTCCATGGCTAGATGTACCGGATTAGCACCTATGGAACTGGTATATGACAGGTTGTTAGGAATCAATGCCGGATGAGACATAGATAGAGGTTAACTGTGATTGGAACAAGCTTTTAGCTGTGTTATATTGAGATTGTTACTTGGCTATTGGAGTATGGGTTGCATAAGAGGTATTGTGTAATCCTGTTTACAATGTTTGTAATGCTTTCCCTGCAAACTCAATAAAATCTTGTTGGATTAAAAAAAAAAAAACAGAAAGGGAGACTTTGAAAAGAGAGTATAGTTTTATTATTATTATTATTATTATTATACAGGATTTATATAGCGCCAACAGTTTACGTAGCGCTTTACAGCTTGAGGGTAGACAGTACAAATACAATACACTTTGATACAGTAGGAATTAGAGGGCCCTGCTCCTTAGAGCTTACAATCTAAGAGGGAAGGTCAAGAGATACAAGAGGTAATAACTGTGGGTGATGTGCTGATTGAGAAGATAAGTGTACAGTTGTTAGGTGGGGGCCAGATAGGCTTCTCTGAAGAGATGAGTTTTCAGGGATCGTCTGAAAGCGGATAAAGTAGGAGAAAATCGGACGGATTGGGGTAGAGCATTCCAGAGGATGGAGGAGGCTCTGGAGAAGTCCTGAAGGCGAGCATGGGATGAGGTGACAAGGGAGTTTGAGAGCAGGAGGTCTTGGGAGGAGCGAAGAGAACGATTAGGTTGGTATTTTGTGACTAGGTTAGAGATGTAGCTGGGGGCCAGCTTGTGGATGGCTTTGTAAGTTATAGTTAGTATCTTGAATTTAATTCGGTGACTGAGTGGCAGCCAATGGAGGGATTGGCAGAGGGGTGTAGCAGACGCTGAGCGGTTTGTGTGGTGGATGAGCCTGGCAGCAGCGTTCATGATGGACTGAAGTGGGGATAGCCTATTTAGAGGTAAACCAATGAGGAGGGAGTTGCAGTAGTCAAGGCGGGAGATGACCAGGGAGTGGATTAGAAGCTTTGAGGCGACATTGGTTAGGAAGGGGCGTATCTTGGAGATGTTGCGGAGATTGAGGCGGCAAGCTTTGGATAGTGATAGAATGTGGGGTCGAAAGGTTAGTTCAGAGTCCAGGATTACACCTAGGACCCTGGCGTGGGGAGATGGGTTGATAGTTGAGCCATTGATATTGACAGGGAAAGTAGGGGAAGTGGCACCTGAGGAAGGAAATATCATGAGCTCGGTTTTGGATAGGTTGAGTTTGAGGAAGTGATGTGACATCCAGGCTGATATGTCTGCTAGTAAGTTGGTAATGCGTGAGGAGACAGATGGAGAGAGCTGGGGGGTGGAGAGATAGATTTGGGTGTCATCAGCGTAGAGATGATATTTAAAGCCGTGGGAGGCAATCAACTGACCCAAGGAGGTGGTGTAGATTGAGAAAAGGAGAGGTCCAAGAACAGAACCTTGGGGGACCCCAACGGAAAAAGGAAGAGGAGAGGAGGAAGTAGAGTTGTAAGTGACACTGAAGGAGCGGTGTGATAGATAGGATGAGAACGAGCGAAGAGTACAATCACGGAGACCAAAGGAGTGGAGTTTTTTGAGGAGGAGGGGGTGGTCCACTGTGTCAAAGGCAGCAGAGAGATCCAGGAGAAGTAGTACAGAATAGTGCCCATTGGCTTTAGCCATTAGTAGGTCATTTGAGAGTTTAAGGAGAGCAGTTTCCGTGGAGTGTTGAGGACGAAAACCGGACTGGAGGGGATCAAGAAGTTTATTCATGGTCAGATGGTCGCTTAGTCGATTGTAGACCAGTCTTTCAAGAAGTTTGGAGGAGAAGGAGAGTAAGGAGATGGGACGTAAGTTGTTGAGATTGGTGGGATTCAGTGAGGGCTTTTTTAGTATGGGGATGACTAGCACATGTTTTAGAGAGTTTGGGAAGATGCCACAAGAGAGGGAGAGGTTGAAAATGTGAGTTAGAGAGTGTAGAATCGAGTCAGAGGGTGAGCGTAGCATTTGCGAGGGAACAGCATCCAGGGAGCAAGTGGTTAGATGGGTGCTAGATAAAAGTTTAGCAACCTCAGTAATAGTAGCAGGGTTGAATGAGGGAAGTAATGTTTGTATCTGTGGACATGGGGTGTTGCATGGGGGAGGTTTTTGCGCATTGGTGATCTCCTCATGAATTGTATCAATCTTAGTTTTGAAGTGATTGGCAATCTCCTGGGCAGTGAGTGAGTTGGTGGGTGGAGGCAGTGGAGGACAGAGTAGAGTGTTGAAGGTAGAGAAGAGTTGACGTGGACTGGATGAGAAGGTGTTAATGAGTGTGATAAAGTAGGTCTGTTTGGCAGTGTGAAGGCAGGAGTAGTATTTTAGGAGGGCAGATTTATATTGTGTGAAGTCTTCCTGGGTCTTAGTCTTATGCCACAGGCGCTCAAGAGCGCGGCTACGTTTTCTGAGACTTCTGGTGTCATCTGTTTGCCAGGGTTGTAGCAGTCAGGGCCTAATTTTGCGTGTAGTGAGGGGGGCAAGTTTGTCTAGGGAGGAAGACAGTGAGCTGTTGTAGATGAAAGTAGCTTGGTTGGGGCAGGACAGAGGTGAGATTTTGTCATAGAGGTGATCAGTAGCAGAGTAGAGAAGAGAAGGGTTGAGGTGGCGAAGGTTTCTACGGGTAACTGTTAGGCGGTTGGAGGGAGAAGATGTAGAAGACAGGGAGAGAGCAAAACTAATAAGGTGGTGATCAGAGAGTGGGAGTGGATTGTTGGAAAGGTTGCACGGAGTGCACAGATAGGAGAAGACAAGGTCAAGGGTGTTGCCGTTGGAGTGGGTAGGAGCCTGTATCCATTGCTTCAGGTCAGGCGATGAGGTTAGACTGAGAAGTTTAGAAGTAATAGTAGTGTTATGCCGCGTACACACGGTCGGACTTTCCGGCATACTTGGTCCGGCGGACCAGAGTGTGCCGGACAATCCGCCCGTGTGTGGGCGGCGGCGGACTTTTCCGGCGGACTTCTTCCCAAAAGCCCGCCGGACCTAGATTTTAAACATGTTTTAAATCTTTCCGTCGGACTCAGTTTCGGGCGGAAAGTCCGCTCGTGTGTGTGCTGGTCCGACGGAAAGCCCGCTCGTGTGTGGGCTGGTCCGACAGACCAAATACGACACGAGGGGATGGTATTGCATCTCGCGCTCGCTGCAATAGGAAAAACAAATCTTCCTATTGCGGCGAGCGCGGGGCATACCAGGCCCTTAGGTCTGGTATGGATTATAAAGGGGAACCCCGCTACGCCGAAAAAACGGCGTGGGGCCCCCCCTAAAATCCATACCAGACCCCGATCCGAGCACGCAGCCTGGCCGGTCAGGAAAGGGGGTGGGGACGAGCGAGCGCCCCCCCCCCCCTCCTGAACCGTACCAGGCCACATGCCCTCAACATGGGGGGTGGGTGCTTTGGGGGAGGGGGGCGCCCTGCGCCCCCCCCCAAAGCACCTTGTCCCCATGTTGATGAGGACAAGGGCCTCTTCCCGACAACCCTGGCCGTTGGTTGTCGGGGTCTGCGGGCGGGGGCTTATCGGAATCTGGGAGCCCCCTTTAATAAGGGGGCCCCCAGATCCCGGCCCCCCACCCTATGTAAATGAGTATGGGGTACATGGTACCCCTACCCATTTACCTAGGAAAAAAGTGTAAGTAATAAAACACACTACACAGGTTTTTAAAATATTTTATTAAACAGCTCCGCCCCCATATGACCACGCCCCCTAAAACGTCACAGTCCCAGCATGCCCAGGGACTGTGACATCATATGGGGGCGGGGTCTCCGCCTATATAAGTCACAACGCAGCCCTCAGAGACCAGTCCAGCCGGAGAGAGCGTCGTGTCAACATCTGGGGGAAGAGAAGAGAAGAGAAGCCAAGAAGCCAAGAAGCCCAGAAGTCCGGACCTCCGCTCGCAATAGAGCTACATGAAGAGAGCGGAGGGGCCGGCCGAAGACCTGCGACACCGGGAGAAGAGGCCGGAGAGCGGAGAAGAACCAACCGGACGCCGGGAGAAGATGAAGCGGAGGGACCCCCGAAGCCGGAAGAAGACCCCCGAAGCCGGAGGAAGATCCCCCCCCCGGAGCTGTTTAATAAAATATTTTAAAAACCTGTGTAGTGTGTTTTATTACTTACACTTTTTTCCTAGGTAAATGGGTAGGGGTACCATGTACCCCATACTCATTTACATAGGGTGGGGGGCCGGGATCTGGGGGCCCCCTTATTAAAGGGGGCTCCCAGATTCCGATAAGCCCCCGCCCGCAGACCCCGACAACCAACGGCCAGGGTTGTCGGGAAGAGGCCCTTGTCCTCATCAACATGGGGACAAGGTGCTTTGGGGGGGGGGCACAGGGCGCCCCCCTCCCCCAAAGCACCCACCCCCCATGTTGAGGGCATGCGGCCTGGTACGGTTCAGGAGGGGGGGGGGGCGCTCGCTCGTCCCCACCCCCTTTCCTGACCGGCCAGGCTGCGTGCTCGGATCGGGGTCTGGTATGGATTTTAGGGGGACCCCACGCCGTTTTTTCGGCGTAGCGGGGTTCCCCTTTATAATCCATACCAGACCTAAGGGCCTGGTATGCCCCGCGACGGGGCTAGCAAGGTGTCAATCTCGCCGATAAAAGCGGCAAGATTGACATCCTTTTCTAGTCCCGTCGCACCTGAGTCACGTTCAAAATGAACGGACTTGTCCGTGTGTGGGCAAGTCCGTTCATTCTGAAAGTCCGCCGGAACTCCGGCGAAAGTCCGTCGGAAAGACGGGCGGACTTAGCCCGCCGGAAAGTCCCGGCGTGTGTGGGCAAGTCCGTCCGTTTTAAAGTCCGGCGCACCTGGCGGACAAAGTCCGTCGGAAAGTGTGCCGGACCAAGTAGGATAGAAAGTCCGCTCGTGTGTACGCGGCATTAGTGTTAACAGGGATGTTGAAGTCCCCAAGAATGATTGTGGGGATTTCAGCAGAGAGAAAGTAGGGTAGCCAGGCAGATAAGTCGTCAAGAAAGGCTGATACTGGTCCAGGGGGCCGGTAGATGACAGCAATTCTTAGAGAAATGGGAGAGAATAGACGAATGCAATGTGCCTCAAAAGAGGAGAGTGTCAGAGAGGGAGGTGGGTGAAGTACCTGATAGGTGCTGCATGGGGCTAGAAGGATTCCCACTCCACCTCCCTTCCGTCCACTTGGTCTGGGGGAGTGAGTCCAGAGAAGGCCCCCATGGGAGAGGGAAGAAGGAGAAATAGTATCCGATTCATGAAGCCAGGTTTCAGTAATGGCAAGTAGGTTAAAGGAATTTGTGATAAAGAGGTCGTGAAGGGCGGTGAGTTTGTTGCAGACAGAACGTGCGTTCCACAGGGCACAGGAAAAGGGGGGGCTGGTTTTGGAAAGAGGAATAGAGACCAAGTTCTGTGGGTTGCGGCTCCTGCCAGAGGGTGTAGGGTGTAGTTTTAGATGGACCAAGGAGTTAAAGTACCTAGGTATTAAGCTTGCTAACTCAAATGAGAAGATGTTTACAATAAATTACCTACCCCTACTAGATACAGTCAGATCTGACTGTAAAAAGTATACCTGTAAGGCCCTCTCATGGATAGGCCATATAAATGTTATTAAAATGGTCTTACTCCCGAAGATCACATACCTGTTCCAGATGATACCGCTTCCACTGCCTTTATATTATTTAAGAAAGTTAAACAAAATAATAATGAGCTTCATATGGAAAAACAAAAAACCGAGAGTCTCCTTTAGGATTTTAAAACAAAAGAAAATAAATGGCGGGCTAGCTGTACCGGATATTCAAATTTATTATAAGGCCGTAGTTTTGTCTAGAATGGTTGAATGGGCAAAAAGAGAGAATGAAAAACCTTGGGTAAGAATAGAGGGAAACCTTAGTAAAGCACCATTGGGAAGAATGATATGGAACCCTCCACACACTAGAAATTTAGACAACAGCGCACATGTAATAACACGTAATCTATTTAAAATTTGGGATGGGGTATATAAGAAAGTAAATGGGGAATATAACTCACCTTTATGGGCATTAATTGATAGTAATTATTTCTCACCAGGATTAGAAACTATGGGTGGAAAAGAAGCACTATGGGGTAAGACACAATTAAGGCACATTTTTAAGGAGGGCAAAATTATGACACTACAAGAACTTAGAGCTGGGAGGGAGAAACGGGGTTTAGATGAGTGGCGGTACCTCCAGCTGTGTCACTTTGTGAGTAAACTACCAAACCCGATCAGAACAGGAGACAAATTGACGGACTTCGAGAAGCTTTGTGATATAGAAGATCCAAGACATATAGTCTCTAAGGTCTATAAGATTCTCATGAAGATGGATCAGTTGGAAATACCCCCATTTATAAGTAAATGGGAGAAGGAATTGGGCACTAAGAAAGATGAAAACACAATTAGGAGAGTTTTGAGAATGATTGGTAACTCAGCAATAGACACACGAACGGCAGAAATGAGTTATAAATGCATAAGTAGAAGCTACTTAACCCCAGAGATAACAAGTAAATTCCAAAATGGGTCAGCAAATTGTTGGCGGGGTTGCCAGGAGGTCGGAACAATGGCACACCTATGGTGGTTATGCCCTAAAATAAAAAACTTCTGGAGAAGGATACTTGCCTTAGTTAAGAAAATAACAGGAAAAGAAGTTCCAGAAGACCCTTGGGAGGTTCTGTTTCATGGGGTAGAAGGAGACATAGATAAATACAAGAGGTCAGTAGTCCCCCACCTCCTGAATGCCGCGAAGCGAATAATACCAAAGAGCTGGCAGAGGAGAGAGAGCCCTGAAATATGGGAATGGATAGACGCGGTAGAAGAAACATATAAAATGGAGATTAAGGCAAGCTTGGTAGAGGACACGGGAGGTGTGAACGCAGCGGAGTGGGAATGCTGGAAAAAATTTTAAAAAACGTGGTGCTATGTCAAAGAATTGAAAGCCTTAGAATAGAGAAGGAGAGGTGGATTAACTAGACCTTGGAGAGATGGGGATAGGGTGGAAAGGGGGGGTAGGACGGGGGAGGGGGGGTAAGGATAGATAGAGAAGAATATAATACTGTTAACTGGTTACGCATGACCCATTGCGAGGTTAAGCAACCCCCTTAGATTGGATACGTGTTTGGTTTTAATTATTCTTTTTGATATGGCAAAGAGTCACGATGATGAGACAAAGGAGAGAGGGATGGGTGTTTAAATGAACTGCAAAGTTGATTTATACCTCTCAAAATGGTCGACTGATGTGACAAAAAAGAAAAAAAAAAAAAAAAAAGAATTCAAGGCACTATTGTGAGCGAACTCCGCCCACAGTAAATCTGACCAGTTGTTATGATGGTCAGAAATATAGCAACGTAGGATTTGCGCTAAGGACTGATTGGCTCGTTCTGCGGCTCCATTAGACTGCAGGTGATACGCAGAGGAGAAAGCAAGCTGAATTCCCAACTGTGCACAACAGGCTCGCCAGAACCGGGACACAAACTGACTACCCCTGTCCGAGACAATCACCCTGGGTAGCCCATGTAAGCGAAAGATGGAAGCCAGTTCCTTAGAAGTGGGCAACTTCTTAAGTGGAATACAATGAGACATTTTCGAGAACCGGTCAACCACCATAAGGATAACTGTGTTGCCCTGGGAGTTGGGTAACTCCACAATGAAATCTATAGACAGGTGGGTTCAGGGCCTCTCTCCATTGGGTATGGGCTGTAGGAGGCCCACTGGAAGGTGTTATGGAGTCTTACTCTGAGCACACATGGAACAGGCAGCTACGAAGTCGGTTACATCAGCACATAGACTAGGCCACCAGAATTGTTGGGAAATGGCCAAAAAGAGTTTATTCTTCCCAGGGTGACCAGCAGCCTTGGGAGAATGGTAAGTCTGGAGAAGTAGCCACAAGGATACATAGCGCTCTCAGAGGTAGGACGTTGAGACAAAAGGGCACCAACTCCAGTCTCAGAAGCATCAACCTCAAGGATAAAAGGTAACGTAAGATCAGGATGTGCCAACACAGGAGCTGAAACAAAGGCAGCCTTGAGACTCTCAAAGGCCTTAATGGACTCCGGAGACCAACTCTGTGGGTTACCGTCCTTTCTGGTCATATCAGGGGCTTGACCAGAGACGAGAAGTTACGAATAAACTTCTGATAATAGTTGGCAATGCCAAGAAAATGCTGCAGAGGACGTAAACCCATGGGTCGAGGCCACTGTAGGACTGCTGAAAGTTTCTCTGGGTCCATCGAAAAACCAGCAGTGGAAATGACATAACCCAGGATTTGAACCTGTTCACAATGGAATTCACACTTCTCCAATTTACAATAGAGATTGTTCTCTCTTGGTTTCTGAAGCACACGACAGACATCTGTGTGGTGGCCCTCCTCGGACTTGAAAAATATGAGGATATCATTGAGATAAACAAATAACTGCAACAAATCTTGGAGGACATCGTTGATAAATTCCTGGAAAACTGCAGGGGCGTTACAAATAATGCTTAATTACTCATAAAAGGTACTCATAATGACCTATTCTGGTATTAAACGCAGTTTTCCACTCGTCGCCCTCCCTAATCCTCATGAGATTATATGCCCCTCTCAAATCAAGCTTCGTGAAAACCGTTGCTCCCTTGAAGCGGTCAAATAACTCCATAATCAATGGAATCGGATAGGCATTCTTAATCGTGAAATGATTGAGACCCCTATAATCAATACAAGGTCTCATTTCACCACTCTTCTTTTTCACAAAGAAGAAACCAGCACCAGCAGGAGACAAGGATTTGCGGATGAAACCTCGAGAAAGTGCATCTGCAACATACTCCTCTATGGCTTTATCCTCCAAGACCGACAAAGGGTAAACTCGGCCATGAGCAACTATAGCACCAGGTTGAAGGTCAATTGCGCAATCATACGACCGTTGTGGAGACCAGGAGAGAACCTCAGCAGGGAGCCAATCAAAAGAGGGATTGTGCCTCTGTAACCAAGGATAACCAATAACCAGCAGAAACTTAGGTGAGGAAATAACATGGATTTGGATTATCCCACGGTGAAGAGCCCCTACGGCCATGGACAATGGAACAGTCTCATGAGTCACATGGGCAGGCTGTAGAGGTCAAGAGCCTCAATGGCAAGTGGAGTGTCACGCAGCTGCAGCGGAATCGAGTGCTTCGATACAAAGACAGCATCAATGAACAGGCCTGCAGCCCCACAGTCGATTAGAGCCTGTATCTCGACGGACGATCAAAGAAAGGGTAACCGAAACCAGGGGCTTATCCTTCAGGATAATTGGGGACGAAACAATGCCACCTAAGGTCTGTCTGTGACAGGACCTCGAGGTTCGGGTGTTCTTTGGACGGGTAGGACAAGACTTCAAAAAGTGACCTGCCTGGCCATAATAAAGGCACAATCTCTCCCTCCTCCTAAGGGTTCACTCATCCGAAGAGAGACTCGGTACCAGGAGGCATGGGAGGTGAGGGAGGCAAGGGTGAGACTGCAAAGCTCGGAGACAAATGTACAGGAGGCTTCCGCAAGCGCTCCTTAAAAGAGAGTCTTTCTCTGAGCCTGGAGTCAATGAGGATGGCAAACGTGATCAACTTCTCCAGCTCAGTGGGTATATCTTGGGCTACTATCTCATCCTTGATGGTATCAAAGAGACCATGAGAAAAAGCAGCCATGAGGGCCTCATTGTTCCACGCAACCTCTGCTGCCAGAGTACGTAATTTAATGGCGTAATCAGCAAAAGTTCTCGTACTCTGTTTGATCGACATGAGGCACTTGGCAGCAGAAGCGGAGCGCACGGGAACGTCAAATACCCTTTTAAACGAAGCCAAAAAATCGGGGTAACTCAAGACAACAGGTTTTTGCATCTCCCATAGAGGGTATGCCCAGGCCAAGGCTTTCTCAGAAAACAAATATATCACCAAACCTATCTGGTGGAGAAACCCTCTGCATTGGACTGGATCACCCCCAAATCACTGGGGAAGCGGAGCGAAACCAGACATACCTCTTATAGAGGTAATTCTCGAGGCGGGTGCCTACACAGAGACAACAGCAGCAGGGACGGCCTGCAACACAGGTTGTACTGAAGCAGCCACAGTGGGAGATTCCAGGTAAGCTGTGCGACTCATGAGCATTTGTAACGCTATGGAAAACTGATCCATGCCGTGATCCTGCTCATCCAATATGTAAAAAATTTTACCAACAAGTGAATTGACTGCATCTTCTGAATTCATGGCCTTCACCTACTGTCAGAAACCATGAATCAGACTGAGACAGAAGTACAGTTAAATCACACTTGTTAATAATAATAAAAAAAGGTAAACAGAGTAAACATAGTCAAAACATAGCCAGAATTCAGGAACCGGAACAGATAGTCAGACAAGCCAAAACGTCAGGGAGCCAGAGAACAGCGTAGTAGAACAGCAAGCAGGATATGGAGCCAGAAGGAATGTTAGCCAAGCAAGTCTTTAACAGGAAAACAGGAGAGCATCTGTAGAGATGTGACCAAGGCGAAGGCAGAGATCATCTGGACTGGACGGCTTAAGTAGGCAGGATAACAAGCAGGATATCATCAACAGGTTTGTCACTGTGGAGAGATAGGAGCTGGCAATTAGCCAACAGCTGAGCGGTCAGCTCAGAGAAGGAAGGGCTGAGCCCAGCCCTGACACTGACTCATTTGTTCCTCAAAGAATTCCTGCGTTAGAGGAGCATCTCCGTGATCTTCATTCCACTTGGGTGCAGGTCCAAGAGTCCTTGCAATGTGCCAGTGATAGGTACAGGCTCCATGCTGAACCCAGATGCCTACCTGCGCCTTCCTACCAGGTTGGGGAGAGGGTCTGGCTTTCATCTCGTAACCTCAGGCTCCTTGTTCCCTCACTAAAACTGGCACCACCATTTATTGGGCCTTTCCATATTCTCCGTAGGATCAACCCAGTGGCTTACGCTTTAGACCTTTCTTCTAACATGCATATTTCGAATGAATTTCATGTCTCCTTATTAAAATCTTTGGTGTGCAACCGCTTCACCACCTTGTTACCACGTCCTCGCCCAGTTCAGGTGGAAAACCATGATTAGTATGAGATACAATCGATCATTGATCCCCATAGGTTCCATGGGTGCATACAGTACCTGGTTCAATGGAAAGGGTACAGTCCGGAGGAATGCTCTTGGATCTCATCCTTGGACGTACATGCTCCTGTCCTCCTCCGTGCTTTCCATAGACATTTTCCCCTCAAACATGGTGGTCCTCCGAGCGGAGGGGTCCTCGAGGAGGGGGTACTGTCAGGGCTGAGCTCTCAGCCCTCCCTTCTCAGCTCTCAGGTTGCTCAGCTGTCGGTTAATCTGTCGGTTTATGGCCAGTGCTTATCGTTCCACTGTGGCTCACCCGGTGATCATTTCCTGCTCATCACTCCAGTCTTCTAGCTAGTTAAACTGCCTGGTTAATTTCTCCTGTGCCTTCGCCTTAGTCAAACATATCAAGAGACTCTCTGCTGTGTTCCTGTTGAAGACTTGCCTGGCCGACGTCCCTTCTAGTTCCTGATCCTGTCTGTTGCCTCCGACTACACTAACCGCTTTGGCTACCGTACTCTGGCTATGTTTTGATTCCGTTTTCTATTTGTACAATTTTTTACCCTTATATTAACAGGTGTGATTTTAACTGTATTTTCTGTCTCTGTCTGATTCATGGTTCCTGACAGCAGGAGACCAAACTGAAAAAATGCACAATGGGCTGCAGGACACCGGAAGGGTTTTTTTCATGCTGAAAGTTGAGCAAGAATGTTATATGACCCCTGGCTTCAAGCCCTGGAGCTTGAGTGGGAGGAAAGCTCTGACTGTCCACGTGCTGCTTTTGCTATATTAGTAGAAAGAGAAGAGGGCTGTTCCACCAAATCCACTGACATGCTACTTTGAGGTAGGATTACACTCTGGCCACCGGTGGCATTACTAATCACAGTGTCAACAACATGTCCAAAGAGTCAACTTCCTTCAAAGGACAAACAAGTCGGATGCTCTTTGATGAATCACTGAGGTCCCAGGCATGTTAAAGTGCCCTACACATGTAAATGGGCATCAGGGACATGTGAGTAAGGCCTCTTGCACACTGCAGCTTGAAAAAGCTCAGTACAGCGTTTTTTTTTCTGATCTAGAATGTAGCCCATTGTTTATAATGTGTCAGTATTTTGCAAATACATACATACAGTATTTTGCAAAAATATATGTGCAAATACACGCATATGAGCATAAATATGAATGTATTTCCCTAGGAATGTATTGCATAAATACGTGTAAATACACGCAAAACAAACGCATTAAATTACCTCTAAAAAAGCAGATGCTTAAACCATCACAGCTAAAATGTAAAACTTCAGACATTTGTTACAAACAGTCAATAAAATAAAGGCTTACACTGACGATAAAAGGGACTTTGCCCATAGTACCACAGTTTCACAAATTAAAGTTACCGCCAACACAAGGCAAAGCATGAATCCAGGTAACTAAAACAGGGATTCCAGTAGGGAGTCTGTCTATCAGTGGAACACCATCAACCCATTTGGTAGTATGCCTGTTAACATAAATTACTGAAGAATCTACGGTTGGAGGCGATCCCTGAGCACTAAGCTCCACCACATTGTCTGGAGGGTCCAGGATTTTATAGGGAGTTTTCAATCGCATTCCGGTTGTCAAGTAAAGAATGTTGCAGGATTGTCTCACAGGTGTACATTTGTTAGTTTGAATATGACTTCCTGAACTTTTTTCCTTCCAGAACCCATGGATCGCTAGACATTCCCAAAAGATGTGCAGGAGTGTCTCCATTTCTTGTTTTTATCTCCAGCACTAAACAACAACAAATAGGGTCCCCTATTGGTGGACTTTTCAGGCACATATAAAAACCATAAGAAGGTATAATTAGTACAAATATAATTTATTAAATTGACACAATAAAAAATATAACAAAGTTGTAGCATCTATTGTTTGGAATGCGAATCAGACCATATTGCAGTAAAGTATATACAGTGTTTGAGGCAGTACTCTTGAGTCAATTAAACTCCTTCCTCAGGGGTGGTGTACTTTAGAGATAGTTCTATATTAGAAAATATATATATATATTAAGAGGATGACAATCAACATATGAGTATCAATCAATGGAGCATTTCATAATGTACTTTTTATATCTGATACACTTACATTAACACTATGTTGGCTGATTTGGCATTCCGTAAAACTTTTGGTTAAAAATAGCGACAATGACAAGGTCTGTCTACCCAATATGCTCTTGATTCCGACACAAACGGACATCTATATATTAGAGATGGTATAAATCCATATGTAGGTGGTGATGGGGTTTATTCCACAAAAATATATGTATAATATTCTCTTCAAAAAGAAGAGAAAAAAACCCAAAAGGGGTGTAAGATAGATACATGAGGCTCCACTGGGGCCGAAAGGCAACTCCTGCAAAAAATATAATAATTTAAGTGTATAGTAGAGGATCCTATTCACTGTTTAGTATTAAAGTACATTAAAAGGGCTGTTTCACAAAGTTCAACTCATATCTGGGGGTGGCTCAACAGATGATGTTTATAGATGTATGTTTGATAGCCAGAAGGATGATAAATAATTATTTATTATTACTTATTATTACTTATTATTACATTTTTTGCCTCTAAAGCATTGCCCCGGTGATCAACAGATCGTGGGTGCAATTCCAGGGTCCTTCAAACTACTTTCTACCTGTACCTCCCGTATGGTCAGACAGTTACTTAACTGCAGGAAAAATCAATGAATTATGAAAGCACCCACCAGTCCACCCCCCCAGTTAATTGAGAAATACAAGACATTCATTAATTCACAGGAAACTGAGGATGCATGACTCTGCCATGTGGGCGGGGCCCCACAGCCACACTGTTTTCAAATTGTGACAGCGGGTGTGGGGAGAAGATTCCCCTCTGCTGTTACAGAGCAAGGAGTATTGGCGGTGGAAGGTGGGTGCAAAGGAGCATGTTACATGTTACACCCTAGATATGGGTGTAACATGCTCCTAAGGGTGAACTTAACCTTTAAGTGTTGTACATTACATATTCGTGACAAATGAATGCATTTATTGTCTCAGCAGTTGCTGGTTGCTAACTAATTCTTTAATGTTTTAAACTTATGCTAGATTCAGCAAAGTGTTAATTCTACGGTATACCTATATTATATGTGCAGAAAAACATAGGTAATGAAATTGTTTCATTTTTTTAAAATATCATTAATTTGTCAGTTTATGTGCATCTGTGAGACTCTTGCTTGTGGAACAGTAATTAAAGGTACAAGGACTACAGCAAATATGCAGTATTTACAAGAATAGGCTCATGTTTAATTTAACAATCACAATTTAAGCCACTCCTATTATTTTGCTAGGCATGCCCACAGTTCTTTTTCCCGCGTATGCCCAATGGAGTTCTGGATCTTTCACAATCCTAGCAAAGTTTCTGGGTAACCTTATACCCTCAATGCCATGTTTTTTTCTAGCAATTTCAGTGAATCTTCCAGTCTGTCTGTATAATATATTGCTCCATTGCAGGGACTCCTGAGAAGTCTGGAACTGAGAAAAAAAAGGCAGTAATGTGATCATTTGTAGCAATGATAGGGTGAGGAAAGGGTTGATTCAGCTCCTTTCCTATGTAAGAAAAAAATCTTGTGAAGTGCAGACACATCAATTCATCAGGGTTATTACAAATACAATAATATGAATACAAAATACACTTACAGGCCATTTATAAATCAGAAATGAAGTTTCCTTTGTATTATGCAGTCATGCAGCTAAACATTTTAATGACCCGATTTTGTATGGATCATTGGGTAAGATCTGCTCTTATTAAATACAAGAGACCCATGTCCTGTAAGGGTCTATCAGTCATTATGCCACATAAACTATACACACAGAACTGTCCATTTATTGTTCTAACATAAGATTTTAAAGAATAAGTGCAACTTTGTGATAAAAATAAAAATTAAATGTTATGTTGCTGTTTTTACCTAGTTGATTCAATGCTTGCAAAGAGCCATAAAATTATCATTTCTATATAGCCCATGCCTTCCACAGAGTGTAAGCAAATTGTAAAGTAAAACAGCCCCAGATAACTGAAAAATGAATGCAACCCACAATCTTGATCTAGACTAATCCCTGCTAGTCAATTGTAAGTTATCTTTGGAAGCATGGAACCCTGTTATGACTTCTTTTGTGCGTGTCAAAGACCAAAGCCTTTCACGTGTGTCTGTAGATTGTATTTAAAGACCCCCGCACCACTGTGAAAAATTGCAGGTAGAAGTGCAAAAATACCAAGTATTTTAAATGTTCACTTGCAGTGTTTTTTCTTTCCATAAATAATTGTACATTCGCCTACCATGTGTCTTACAAAAATGTGACCATTTAGGAGTCAGTTCCCCAGCACAGCCCCCTCCCTTCTTGCATGTCATAGCCCTCTGCTCTTCTGCTGGGGTCCAATTATTCACTGTACTTGTCAATCTCTTCAGCCCTTCCCTTCACCTCTCTACATAACCTTTTATTTGTTTAGTTGCCACAGAGGACTGAAGGGGAATTCTATAGAGTGTCCCTTAAGCGACAGCTCTGAATTTGCTAGGGCTGCTTACATTGCATCCAAGATGGCAGCGCCCAGCAGCAGTCCCAAGTCATTTGGTTGTCTACACAAGGAAGGCTTTTACACATTATTAGAATGCATAATATAACTTAAATGCACATATAATCCTATGGGAAGATGGCTGTTAGTGTAGCGCCCTCTAGCGTACTAGGGTTGTTAGTATAGGTTGCTAGTGTACAGCAGTTAGTGTAGGTAAATTTATTTTAGCTAGAGGCTAAGCCTGAGCTGTGAATCTAGGTTAGGGTTCAGTGACTCAGGGCCGGATGACTCATCCTAGCAGCCTCTCTGGTGCCTTCCCCGGTTTTCTGGGACATCGGAGAATGTTCTGGACATAGTGGGTGGATGTTAGGAGGATGTGCTTGGAATATTTATGAGGACCTCAGCCAATCCCCAGTAAAAGGGAGGCAGGCCACCTCATGAATAGTCATGAGTCATGCCAGCAGGGGAGCCGGGTGAAAGACGGAAAAAGAGTGCTGAGGAGGCTGTTGGTGGCCCTTGAGGAGGTGACCTTGGGCCAGGGCTCGGGTACTGGAAGGATCCTGCCAAAATACATAGGGGAAGCCCTTCCTGGAGGCAGGGAAGAAAGGAGAGAGGACAGCGGGAGCAGGTCAGCACATCTGGGAGATCTCCTGAGAGTCAGCCGGGTGGGCTGGTGAGTGTCAGTCTGGAGGACTGTGGGGAGAAGATAGCCTGGAGGGCTAGTGAAAAGGGGCAGCTGCAGCCAGGTGGGTTGGCAGTGCCTGAAGAGGTGGTGCTGGGATCAGTAGCCACAGGAGCAATGCAAACTGAACACTGAAATTCTGCAACACAACCAAGGGGCCTTGTGTTCCTGCATGTAATGGGCCATTGCTTTTAAATCTGACTGAGTGATTGTCAGATATTCACGGTGTGCCTGCTGGGTTTTGCAAGCAAATGTGTGCTGGAGGAAGAGGAGGAGCTGTATATAGAGACTGTATATAGGAGGTTGTCCCTGAAGTTGTTGAAGTCAAGTGGGGATCCCATAACCTCTCATCCCTATCCAAGTTATTACCCCCAATAAATAACAAAAAAAAACTAAATCATGGACTGTTCTCTGTCTCAAGTGTGCCTGTGAAAATGTAGTGAGCACGGAGATCCCAGTCTAATTTGCTGCTCCTTAGAGGTCTAAAAACAAAGACAGGGATCTAGAGACAGGGTCTCTACAAAGTTTTAAGGAGAAAGGAGGTAGATGAGGAACAGAATGAAAATACGGGGAGAGGAAAAAGGTAAAGGGTGATATCTGTAAACATATGTATTTGCATGAATGCATTAAGAGTAAAGCTATTTTAAAAGTGTAATCATTCTCTAAAATTGCATCAATAGCATGGTTTTTACCTTTTTTTACATTTTGTATTGGACCTAACCTGTAGGTATTGTTAGTAATTTATTACACAGATTTTATTTATTTTAATTTTACTTAAGGTTGCTGGACATGACAAATAGTCACGTGCTATGTCTCAGCATTGAATCTATATTAAAAATACTAACAAAACCTAGCTGGTTCTTATTAGGGACACCTCAACATTCCAAAATAGAGGAACACCCAATATCGAAGTCAGCTGTACACAATACATGCCCTTCCCAATAATTTTTATAGATTGAAAAATTATTAACAGTGCAATTCACAAATAATCTCCAATCAGCAGCTATAGCTCAATATGCATACCTATACAAAAAAAAAAAAAACAGATACAATTGATACAATGCTAAAAAATAACATACACATTAATGTATACTGCTATACATCATATAAATAGGTATAGTGCATAAATAATATTAATATTAAAATCCCTGTGTAAGTCCCGGTACTAGTGCAAAATCTTCTATGTAGATTCAATAATTATTTGTATCAAATACAATGTAATATACAAAAATAGAGCAGCACTACAAAATGAATTAATTGATTACAGCGCACCGGCATGTAGGATCCTTAATAAATTTAGCTTATTATGCAAGATAGCTTGCACTGACAAAAGGTATTTGATGTAAGTGCATGCAACATAAAATCCACAAAATCTAAAATCCCTCAAACCAATAGTCCCACTGCCAAACCCTTGTAGCCAACATAAATGTTGCTTTAATCATTCATAATTACTTATGCATTTCAAGAGTGTACTCTTTTCATCAAAACTAACTCCAACTCACTAAAAATACCTTTAAATAGTGCTTCCTTAACTCAACGTGCATCTCTTTCTGATTACCATGATCAGAATGAGAACCTATATACAGTGCATCCGGAAAGTATACAAAGCGCTTCACTTTTTCCACATTTTGTTATGTTATGTTGTTATGCTACAGGCTTATTCCAAAATGGATTAAATTCATTATTTTCCTCAAAATTCTACAAACAATACCCCATAATGACAACGTGAAAAAAGTTTGTTTGAAATCTTTGCAAATGTATAAAAAAAACAAAAACAAATCACATGTACATAAGTATTCACAGTTTGCTCAATACTACTGTTGAAGCACCTTTGGCACCAATTACTTTCTCAAGTCTTTTTGGGCAGTTTCTCCCATTCTTCTTTGCAGGACCTCTCAAGCTCCATTGGGTTGGATGGGGAGCATCGGTGCACAGCCATTTTCAGATCTCTCCATGTTCAATCTGGTTCAAGTCTGGGCCACTAAAGGACATTCACAGAGTTGTCCCATAGCCACTCCTTTGTTATCTTGGCTGTGTGCTTAGGGTTGTTGTCCTGTCAGAAGATGAACCTTCACCCGAGTCTGAGGTCCAGAGAGGTCTGGAGCAGATTTTCATAAAGGATGTCTCTGTACATTGCTACATTAAACTTTCCCTCAATCCCGACTAGTCTCCCAGTTCCTGCCACTGAAAAACATCCCCACAGCGTGATGCTGCCACCACCATGCTTCACTGTAGGGATGGTATTGGCCAGGTGATGCGTGGTGCCTGGTCTCCTCCAGACATGATGCTTGCCATTCAGGTGAATGATTCCGCCGTTACCATACTTCTTTACATTATTAGGGAAGTATGGTAAACGTAATTCTTATTTCCTGTCATTTTCCTCCACACCCCTTATGCCACTGCATTGAACTGTACATACCTCTGCCTTCTCCGGAACTGACCCTGGCCTGTTATACGACCAAGCTTCTGCCTAACGCTAAACTGCACCTACCTCTGCCTGCTCTGGAACTGACCCTGGACTGTTTGACCACATTTTTTGCCTGCCTCTTGGACTGATCATTTACCCTGCTATGCTAGTGGGGACACAGGGGTCTCACATATGCGAGGGGCTCCAGAAATGTTTTTCTGGATGAAGAAAACTAATTTTTTAGTTTTCTCATTCCCGGATTAGGGTCTGGAGACTCGGAGGCTTCTAAGAGATTTGGGTGGGAGAAGCCTCTACCCCTGTCCCCATTCTTTCCTGGCCTGCTACTTGGACCATGTTCCTGCTTACTACCAGGACCAATATTTTGGCACTGCTGGCAATGTCTCTACTTGCACTGACCCTGGACTGTATATGGACAGTATCCCTGCCTGTACTGACTATGGACAATATTCCTGCCTGCTGCCTGGACAATTCCATTCACTGTCACTGACCACATCCCTGCCTGCTGCCTGGATCAGGGCTCTACTCCTGTGGACAACTGCACTACTAAAACCACAGGTAATCTTTTGTTTACCCTTTGCTCAGCAGAATGTATTTTATGGTGTAATTATTGGTATGTTCATGCTATGTGTTAGAAATATGAAGGGCCTTCAAAAATGTGATAAATTGTAAGGAAATTATATGTGTAATCTATGCTCCTAGAACGCCTGAATGTGCAACTTCAATGTTGGGCCTCTCTATGTGGCCAGGCTGTGTAAAAGTCTCACACATGTGGTATCGCCAAACTCAGGAGGAGTAGCAGAATATATTTTGGGCTGTCATTTTTCTATGTACATGCTATGTGTTGGAAATAGCTTAGAAATGGACAACTTTGTGTATAAAAAATGCGTAGCAGAATATATTCTTCTGGAAAAAAATGAACCGTTCAAAAGACTCATTATGCCTCATAGATTATACGTTGAGGTGTTTGCTTTCCAAAATGTTTCCATTGTCCTGGTGCTCCAGGGCCTTCAAAAGTGTAATAGGTGGTTGAGAGATTAGATGTGTAATTTATGCTCCTAGAACGCCTGAATGTGCTACTTCAATGTTGGGCCTCTGTATGTGGCCAGGCTGTGTAAAAGTCTCACACATGTGGTATCACCATACTCAGGAGGAGTATCAGAATATATTCTGGGGTATCATTTTTGCTATGTACATGCTATGTGTTGGAAATATCTTAGAAATGGACAACTTTGTGTATAAAAAATGCGTAGCAGAATATATTTTGGGGTGTCATTTGTGGAATGTACATGCCATGTGAGAGAAATAACCTGTTATAATGACAATTTGGTGTAAAAAAAATCTTAATTTTGCGAAGAAAAAAACTAACCATGCCTCTTACTAAATACCTTGGAATGTCTACTTTCCAAAAAAGGGGTCATTTTGTGGGTATTTGTACTTTCCTGGCTTGTTGGGGTCTCAAGAAATGAGATAGGCCTCAGCACATCAGGTGTGATCAGATCAATTTTCAGTGATTGGCACCATAGTTTGTAGACTCCATAACTTTCACACAGACTAAATAATATCCACTAATTTGGGTTATTTTTACCACAGATATGTAGCAGTATAAATTTTGGCCCAGATTTATGAAGAAAAATTACTTATTTGCAAACTTTATAATAGAAATGAAGAAAAATGCATTTTTTTACAAAATTTTCGGTCTTTTTTCATTTATAGCACAGAAAATAAAAAACCCAGAGGTGATTAAATACCACCAAAAGAAAGCTCTATTTGTGTGAAAAAAGGATGAAAATTTAATATGGGTACAGTGTTGCATGAGTAATTGTCATTCAAAATGTAAGAGCACTGAAAGCTGAAAATTAGTCTGGTTAGGAAGGGGGTTTAACTGCCCAGTGGTCAAGTGGTTAAAGGGAAATACACCCTAAAAGAATGTTTTCTCTACGAACTATACTTATAGGAAACAAATACACAATCAGAACATAAAACTCTAGAGTACATCTGATGTCATCCATGGCCATCCTCTCACATACAGATATAATTACAAAATTATAAAATTAATAAAATATAATTAAAAATTATATATAAAAACATAAGAAATACACCCCACAAATCATATTACATAAAAAACTCTTATCTATTAGAAATAAAACAATTGAGGTCAAACTCAACATTCAGGACGGCAGGCATTAAAACTTTGGTCTCAAATATCCAATATCCTGATTGGTGGAATGCTGCAGAGATGGTTGTTCTTCTGGAAGGTTCTCCTCTCTCCACAGAGAAATGCTAGAGATCTGTCAGAGTGATCATCGGGTTCTTGGTCACCTCCCTGACTAAGGCCCTTCTCTCCCGATTGCTCAGTTTGGCTGGGCAGCCCACTCTAGGAAGAGTCCTGGTGGTTCCAAACTTTTTCCATTTATGGATGATGGAGGCTCTTATGCTCATTGGGACGTTCCAATGCTGCAGACATTTTTCTGTACCCTTCCCCAGATCTGTGACTCGATACAATCCTGTCTAAGAGGTCTATAAACAATTCCTTGGACTTCATGGCTTGGTTTGTGCTCTGACATGCACTGTTGACTGTGGGACCTTATATAAACAGGTGCGTGCCTTTCCAAATCATTATGCAGGAGGAACCACTATGTGTGGTGGTAGAAACAGGTATTTGACCCATCCAACCGGTTGAATACTTACAGCAGACAGAGAAAAATAAAGCAAGAGTTTTTCAAGAAAAGGCCTGCCAGAAAGGTACATTTGCATAAAAAGTTATGTACACCCCATGCAAATTGTTGACTTTTACAACATACAGTATATGAATAAGATCACAAGAAAAAAAATTGCATTTTTAATAATATAGTGAATAAAAATATCAATAGATGTAATAGTAGTATTTAACCCTATATTTTTTTAGCCCTTCCTTTGTGGATTTGTTTGTCTGCTTCAGATCATTATCATGTTGAACAAGACATCTCCTTTTCAACTTTTGGGCAGATGGCCTCACATTCGTTTCAAGCACACTTTGATATGATGTAGCTTGTACAGCTGACCTAAGGCGATTCTAAAGGAAGGTTTTTTTCCCTAATGCATTCAAGTTGCTTGCTATGGTGGGCACTCGGTGAGGGGAAGGAGCAAGGGGCGCAGGCGGGAGGCCCGAGAAGAGAAGCAGAAAAGTAGAACATGTTTGTTATTAAAAAAAAAAGTAAGGTTTTACAATTTTTACAATCACTTTAAAAAAAAGTAAGGTTTTACAATTTTTACAATCGCTTTGTATCACGTATAGCACCAGATCTAAAAAATATACAAAAAATAAGGAGCTTTATCTTGAAGCAAATTCTAAGCCAACAGTGTTTGATGCTAAAAGAAGCCTCCAAACCCCCAATATTACATTGTGAGGTGTTCAGGTAATTCTTGCAAGAGTAGGGGTTAAAGTTCATGCATCTACAATCAGAAAGAGATTGCACCAATTCAACCTGCATGAGAGATGTGTTTGAAAAGAAAGCCTTATGCCCCATACACATGAGCGGAAATTCCGCCAGCAAAAGTCCGATGAGAGCTTTTGGTCCGAAAATGCGACCGTGTGTATGGTCCATCGGACTTTTGCTGGTGGAATTCCAGTCAGCAAAAGATTGAGAGCATGTTCTCAATTTTTCGGTTGGAAAAAGTTGAAATTCCGATCGTCTGTACCAATTCCGACGCACAAGATTCCTACGCATGCTCGGAAACAATTCGACGCATGCTCGGAAGTATTGAACTTAATTTTCTCGGCTCGTCATAGTGTTGTACGTCACCGCGTTCTTGACGGTCGAAAGTTCAGCAAACTTTTGTATGACCGTGTGTATGCAAGCCAAGATTTTTCCAAGGGAAATTCTGCTCATGTGTACGCGGCATTTGATGTCCAAAAAAGGTACATTAGAGCAAAAATTCAGTTTCCCACTTAAAATATAGGCAAAGACCTGGTCTTCTAGAACAATGCACTGGTAAATGAGCAATCAAAGATAGAGTTATTTGATCATAGTAAGAGTAGACATATTTGCCGCAAACAAAACAAAACCTTTCAGGGCAAGAACCTCATAACTGTGAAGCATGGTTGTGAAAATGTTAAGGTTTGGCTTTGCTTTGCTGCTTCAGAGCTTATAATCAAAAAAAGGGCTTTATCTTAAAGCAGAAGTTTACCCAAAACTGAACTAATGCTAAATCTCCTCGCAGCCACATTCTAAAACGATTCTATCCAGCTCTGTAAAGAAGAAATTGCTATACATACCTTTTCTGAAGCCAATCTGGTCCAGTCTCCAGCGGTAGATTCTGTGTGCAGGAGACAGCCGACAACAGCTGGGAAATGCCTGGGAAGTTACGTCACCCATAGAGTTACTATGGGGCTTCTGTTGTAGACTGCCTTTCCTGCACAGGCCTCCACATTGAAGCCTCCACTGTCAGCTCAACATGGGACTGGACCTGCTGCAGAAAAAGTATGTATAGCAATTTTTTCTTACTTGTTCTACTACAGGGCAAGATAGATTCGTTTTAAAATGTGGCTGCTAAAATGTTTAGCTAGTTAGGCTTTGGGTGAACTTCTACTTTAATTTAAAATAGCTGAGAAAGGGAGGGACTTTTTGAGTTGCATACATGTTCATTTAGGTTAACCGATTAATTTATAAACATGTACCTATTTTTTTAAAACTATAGGTTTTTATTTTATGCATATTAAAAGCATGTCTTAAATCGCTTAAAATTTGTTTGGCCGGGGAGTCCTGCACAATTTAGCAGTTTTAAATCTACCCACTTGTAGATAATTTTCCTTAAACTAACCACACTCGTTACAATTTGATTGTATAATCTCCTTTCGATCTACCAACAACATTGAAGTGCAAGTACCATCCTGATTGGATACAAAATCATTGGATAGATTATATAGGTCCTCATGAGAACTAATCTTCCATGATGACACCACACATACCAATAGCAAAGAGAATATAAGAAAGGCTATACTACCTAAGGGATTCTAATCACTGGGATCTAATCTGGAACTCAGGATTCCAATGTCATTACGTTTAACCATTTGTTTACTGGGCACTGCCCAGGCCAATTTTCAGCTTTCATCGCTGTTGCACTTTGAATGACAATTGCGTGGACACTGTACCCATATGACATTTTTAGCATTATCTTCACACAAATATAGCTTTCTTTTGATGGTATTTAATAACTACTGGGTTTTTGTTTTTTTGCTTAACAAACAAAAAAATACTGAAAATTTTGAAAAAAAAACAAAAAAAGTTTTTATGGTTTCTGTTGGAAAATTTTGCAAACAGGTAATTTTTTCTCCTTTATTGATGGGCGCTGATGAGGCTGCACTGATGGGCTGCAATGATGGGCAATGATAAGCACAGATAAGGCGGCACTGATGGGCACTGATAGGTGGCACTGATGAGGTGGCACTGGTGGGCACTGTACAGGAGGCACTGATGAGGCAGCACTGATAGGTGGCACTGATACGCAGCACTGATGGGCATTGGTAGGTGGCACTGGTGGGTACTGGTAGGTGGCACTGGTAGGCACTGCTTAGCAGTACTGATGGGAACTAGTAGGTGGCACTGGTAGGTAGCACTGGTGGGAACTGCTTAGCAGCAGTGGCTGTCGGTGTGTGGGATCGCTGTCCCTTTTACATGAGCCGGTAATCGGCTTGTTTTTTAAAGCAGATTACCGGCTTCTGTTTACATCACGTGATCAGCTGTCATTGGCTGACAGCTGATCACGTGGTAAAGGGCCAGAATTGGCCCTTTACTCCGATCTGTAATCAGCCGAGTGCCAAGGACTCCTGAGCACAGAAGGATGCCCATGTATGCCATCCCAGCAACTTAGGCCCGCGTTGTAGCCATCTTTTGGTCAAGTGGTTAATGTGGAGGTAAATGTAGGGGTGTACTATTTCCATATTACAAATCTGCATTTTGTTCATTTAGATCATAAAAAAGGAATACACCAACTAATTTTATGTGATTTCTTTTGCTCAAGTATATAAGTATATAACCTTTATCCATAGGCACTATTTGAATCAAAATCAAATGTTTGCCTATTTAAATGTATTAAATAAGTCAACAAATTCTATGGGGTGTGCTTTTTTTTTTTTTTTTTTTTTTTTTTTTTTTTTAGCAAGTGGCCTATTGGCATACAATTGACAGGATGCATCTGCTACTTAAAATGAAGTTTACAAGACCTACATCTGATTCCTCCTGTATTAAATTGTATTGTAACTTTACTGTCTGCCCTCATGTTGTAAAGCACTGCGCAAATTGTTGGCTCTATATAAATTCTGTATTATGATTATAATAATAATCTGCAATCAGAGGTTTTTTTTAATATCCAGGCTTGTAAGCTGTATTACCAGGTGTCACAACTATTGCAAATATTAGCCCATGTAAAACCACCCTTACTTTCTTTGCTGCAGGTATGAAAAAGGAATACCCACAATGAGTTTTAATTGACAGCACTGTAAGCCTGGAAGAAGTCATACTATATTAAGGAAAACTCCACACATTTTCATTGTCTCAATGCCCTATATAGAACGTCATGGCATTTGAACAGTTAATCCCATCATGTTTATATATAGATGCACAACACACGCCTGTGATTACACATTTGTCTGTTACTTTTAACCACATGAAAAGCAGCCAAAAAGATCTTTTTGTGTAGAGTATGTTTATTTATGTTACAATTTCACAGCTCGTCACCCCTGCACACTAATGCACTGTGTCATATGAAAATAGAAACCATGTAATGCTAATGACGAGTCCTCAACTCCACATAAACACACACGGCATTATCACATATCCAGAGCTGAACTCTGCATGAGGCAGCACACAAGGCACAGACCAAGTGGGAACACAGAAAATTGCCTTCTACTTATAAATCAAATACAATATTTAAAAAATTTATTCTGCAAAAAGATCTATTTATTGTAATAGGATGAGTGGATGATTATTACAAAATACACCAATAATGTCAACATTTTAATGGATATGTGATTTGTATGGTTGTTAAATAATCAACGTCTCAATAGGCAAATCGACTAACTTTAAAGTGGTTGTAAAGCTCAAAAATGAACAAAGCACATCTGACTATAGTGTGTACTAACCTGAATTTAAAGCACCGAGTCTGGCTCCTCTGTGATCCCTCCTCTCTCTGCATGACTCACTTCCAATAGATAAGGCTGACCCCTCAGCTTCCCGGGGAAGATGGCCCACCCCACCTCCAGCACACAGATGACTCATACTCTCAATTATATATTTTTCTAAACCTGTGAAGAGGGGGTTGTATCACTTTCCTCCAATCAGCTCAGCTCTGTGCTCTAGCTCTGCAGTGTGTGACATCAGATCCCCACCCCCTGCTTTCTGCTGCTGAGAAAAATCATTTAATCTGTGTGTTGTAGAAGGCTGTAGAGGGGAGAGGGCTGCAGATACAGGTGCAACTGTAGGAGGATTTGTTTCATCTCTGTATATCATCTGAGGCTATTCACTACACTGAGTATATGTAGGGGCTTAAAACCGCTTAAGAGCCCTTTCCCACTGACAACGCGGCTGTGTTAGCGGTAAAGCGCCACTAAACCTAGCGTTGTTTTAGAGGAGGTTTCAGATGCTAGCGGGGCGCTTTTAACCCCCCTGCTAGCATCCAAATAAAGGGTTAAAAGCACCTGCATTGATTTCAATGGGTAGGGGCGATTCAGAAGCGGTGTATAAACCGCTCCTAAAGCACCCAAAGAGTGCAGAACCAAACATACATTAAGCGGCTCCTTCAGGAGTAGCACTACACGTGGGGGCTCATCCGGGATTTCTGCTACTCTGCAATCAACTCCACTAGAGGGCACCCCTATAAGCACCAGAATGGATCCTGCCACTGCGATTCAGTGGTGCAAGGAAGAAGGTGCCCGCTCAGAGGCTAGTGTGGCGATTGAGCTCCCTTGGGAGGCTTGGGCGGAAGAACAAATTAGTCAAGCTGTGAAGACACTGTTCCAGACAGAAAGGTGTGGGTGATTGCTGTCATAACAGATTGTGGGACCTCCCACACTTATGGAGACGAGGGGACCCTGAAAGCTTCAAAGGCGCAAGTGTGCAACTGGCCAACAAGACAAAGCTTTGCATAATACATTCAAAGGTTCCAGACGAGGGCCCTACCAGCTCCACACAAGCAGAGTCAGCTACAGGAAAAGTTCACTCCCAGTCACCTCTGGTCATGATTGGGCCAGAGTTCTTTACAGCCATAGGCAACTTTGTATCAAAATGCCAGAAGAGCAATCCAGTGTGTTTTGAAGCTGGATACCGGAAGCTGAGGACTTTTTCTGGAAAACAGCCTGTGCCAAATGGAGAGGAAGAATTTGAAGTATGGATGGAGCAGGCTAAGCAGGCCCTAGGGGAGTGGGATCTGCCAGAGGCCCAAAAGAAGCAACGCATCAGTGAGAATTTGCGAGGATCTGCTGCTGAGGCTTTCAGGAACTTGAGATTTAGTAACACAACCTGTACAGCTTATGATTACCTGGCTATGTTACAGGAGGAGTTTGGGTGGACAGAGAAAGCAGCTGATCTGATCTATCAATTTGGACATGCCCTTCAACGTCAAGGTGAATGCCTTCAACGTCAAGGTGAATACATCAGACGGCTGAATAAGATGCTAAAAAAAAGGGATGATGCCCTCTGCCATAGACCAGGCCAGAATACAGCAAATCCTAAAGGAGGCTCTACACACCGACCCAGTCTGGCTCCAGCTGAAGACCTTTGTGAGTGTTATGTCCCTAAAATTAAAATACCCTGATCTCATCAGAGTAGTGAGAGAAGAAGAGGCCATGTTCGATGACATCTCTAACTGAAATCGGGTCTGTAGGAACAGTGGAACAAGACTCTGAAATAGCTGCCCTAAAATCTCAAATGGCACAGATAATGGAGATGATGACCTTGTTGATAGCGAAAATCACCAAGACAACTAATGAAGGTGTCACAGAGACAAGAGTGCCTCAGACTCCATCTACTACCTCGGGCCAGAGGCCAATGAGTAACAAAGTTTGCTTCAACTGCGGAGGAACTGGACATTTAACGACGAGTGTGCCCAAGCCCAGTAAAGCCTGAGGCACAGTGCCAAAAGCCGGCGGGAAACTCCAGAGGACCCCGGTGAAAGAGTCAACTTCGTGCCCTGCTACATTAGCTCGCTCCAGAAAACCCAACGACGCGAAGAGATCACGAAGTCCAAACCTTCACAGAGGGCTCCCACTGTTGCCTCTGAGCGACCCAGTGTCCCACTTCCTTTGACCCAGGCTACCCGGCGTTGGAGAGTCAATGCACACCAGACTCCCAGAGCTCAACAGAGACTCAAGCCGGATCAGAACCTCCGCAAGAAAGGAGTGCAGATACAAGCCACCGAACAGGCCCAGCCTGCCACTTCTCACAAATTCCCTCCCAAGTTAGTGGGACCTTCTCCAGTTGTCTCCATCCAAGTAGAAGGAATCTACACCAACGCCCTCCTGGATACTGGAGCTCAAGTGACCCTCCTCTATAGAGACTTTTATGACAAGCACCTCAAACACCTGCCATTACAGAAGTTAGAAGAGCTAGAGATATGGGGTATTGGGACTCAGAATTACCCCTATGATGGCTATCTACCAGTCAAATTGACCTTTGACCCCTCCATAGCTGGGAAGGCTGAGACTTTTGATACTTTGGCAGTGGTCTGTCCTTGTCCACCAGGGGCTAGTAAAAGTTCCCTCATCATCAGGACTAATACTGACCTTGTCAGAAGACTGTTAACACCTTTTGTCCAAGAGCAGGGCACTTCAACTACAAGTGTGCACCCCATGTTGAGGCAAGCCTATCAGCGCCTGGTGCAAGAACAGAAGGCCCCAGCTGAAGGAGAGGGAAAGATCTGGTGCTTGGACCGGAGTGAGAAAGTGTTACAGCCCGGTGAGGTAGCTTGTTTGAGAGCATCCGTCAAGCTGAATTGGAAGCAACCAGGCCTTTTCATTGGCCTTGAAGTGGACGGTCAGAAAGAAGACATGGGGTTGGAGATAATTCCTGAAGTGGTCCCAACTAAGGCATTACAGAGAAGTCACAGGAAGATCTCAGTTAGTGTTTGCAACACAACAGCCTCACCTGTGAAGATGCCAGCTCGGATGTTGGGGCAAGTAAACCCAGCCACCCCGGTCTCACCGTGTGATTTGGTGGGAGGAGGGAACGATGAAATCCCTGTGGAGGAGTTCTATCCGAAGAATACTCCTCTCTCACCTGCCTGGAGGGAAAGGGCCAAGACCCAGCACCTAAGATGGCGGGTTTGAAGTGGGATGTGCAAAAAGTGCCCAATACCGAATCCGTCTTCAAGAGGATAAGCCATTCCGAGAAAGAGTCAGACGGATTCCTTTAGTGGACTTGGAAGACCTGTGTGAACAGCTGGCAGAGTTGAAGAGAGCAGGTGTCATCCGAGAGTCTCGGAGTCAATACGCTTCCCCAATAGTGGTGGCGCGGAAGAAGAATGGGTCGCTGCAGTTGTGTATCGACTACAGGACACTAAACTGAAGGACTATTCCTGATCAATATACCACCCCAGGGATAGAAGACGCCTTACAGAGCCTGTCAGGGGTGAAATGGTTTAGCCTGCTAGATTTGAAGAGCGGGTACTACCAAATCCCCATGCACCCTGAAGATCGGGAGAAGACCGCTTTCATTACCCCAGTGCGATTCTTTGAATTTGATCGCATGCCTCAAGGCCTGTCCGGTGCCCCCGCCACCTTCCAAAGGCTGATGGAGAAGACTGTGGGTGACATGAACCTAATCGAGGTGTTGGTGTACTTAGATGACATCATTGTGTTTGGCAGGATTTTGAAGGAGCATGAAAAGCGTCTGGAAAAGGTCCTGAAGAGACTCCATGATGAAGGCTTGAAGCTCTCCATGGAGAAGTGCCAGTTTTATCACCCTTCAGTCAACTACCTAGGCCATATCGTGTCTGCCGATGGAGTGGCCACAGACCCTCAGAAGCTGGAAGCCGTCACCTCCTGGCCGAGATCCACTAATGTGACCGAGCTTAGGTCATTTCTGGGATTTTGCTCATATTACCGGAGATTCGTCGAGGGATTTGCTAAAATAGCTTGCCCACTCAATAAGCTACTGAAAAGTGAAGAGGAAGATGATGATCCAGATTCAGTTAAGCCCGTAAGACCAGCTGGAAGGCCCAGGAAGCCCAAAGAGTCCATTCAGGAACAGTGGACTGCCCAGTGTGATGAGGCTTTTAGACAGCTGAAGTGGGGCCTTACGACTACTCCAGTCTTGGCCTACGCAGATCCAGCTAAGCCATACGAACTACATGTAGATGCCAGCCAAGAAGGGTTAGGTGGGGTGCTGTATCAAGAACATAATGGACACCTACGGCCTGTTGCCTATGTGATTCGGAGTTTGGCACCCGCTGAGAAGAACTACCCCACATACAAACTCGAGTTCCTGGCCTTGAAGTGGGCAGTAGTGGATAAACTGAGGGATTACCTATATGGAGCAGAGTTCGTAATTAAGACCGACAATAATCCCCTCACATACCTACTCACTACCGTCAAGTTGGATGTCACGGGTCACAGATGTATGGCTGTCCTACCATGGTTTACCTTCAGTCTGAAGTACCGGCCAGGTAACGGGAACAAAGATGCAGATGCTTTATCAAGAAGGCCCCACTGTTCCCAAGACTCCCCAGAAGAATGGACACAGCTGACCCCTGAGGGGGTGAGAGCCCTTTGTCAAGGAGTGGAACAGCAAGTTAGAGGTGGAGTCAGGGCTGAGGAAGTTGGAGTGTCAGCCGCTGGGGTGCCCAGATGCTATTGCAACATCACCCAAGTCAGGGATGAAGGTCTGCCAAAGCTTTCAAAAAGGACCTGCAAAGGGACCAGTTGGAAGATCCCCTCTGTAGTTTGGCATTAAAGGCCTTGGAGAGCCAACGCCCTGACTTGCTCCTTACCGACTCCCTAAAAAAGGCCGTTTATTGCACCGAGAGTGGGATCGGTTGCAGCTGCAACAAGGGGTGGTCTACCGAAGGGGCCCCTCTGATAATCCTGAAGAGAAATGGCAGTTATTCCTACCAGAAAAGCATCGGGAGACAGTGTTAATTGCTCTACTTGACCATCATGGCCATCTAGGGTCCGAGAGGACTTTCCAACTGGTGAGGGGACAGATTCTATTGGCCCCACATGCGGGCTGAAGTCGAGAGCTACTACCACTCTTGCCTTCGATGTATCCAAAGGAAGACTTTGCTCACCGAGCCGTCCCAATGGGCCACCTTCAGAGCCAGGGACCACTGGAGCTGGTGTGCATTGACTTCCTGTGCTTGGAGTCTGATCTGAGTGGGCAGGGAAATATCCTGGTGATAACTGACCATTTCACCCGTTATGCCAAGGCATTTCCCACAAAGGATCAACAGGCATCCACGGTGGCCAAGATCTTAGTAGAGAAGTTCTTTGTACATTATGGCCTGCCCCAGCGTATCCACTCCAACCAAGGGAGAGACTTTGAGAGCAGCCTCATTAAGAGACTTTTAGACTTGCTGGGCATCAAGAAATCTAGAACCACCCCATACCATCCTCAAGAGGACCCTCAACCAGACAGATTCAACAGAACTCTTTTGAATATGCTCGGAGCTCTAACTTCAGAGCAAAAGCAACACTGGCGCATGCACAGTGGCTATTGTGTTTAGGCGGGAGGCCCGGCTACCAGTAGATCTAGCTTTCGTCACATCCCCCGACCATACCTCAGCAATTTCCCACAGAGGGTATGTGGACCGCCTGCGGAGAAGCCTGAAGACTGCCTATGATAAGGCTCAAGCTGTTTCAGATGCCCAAGGACAGAGTAACAAAAGAAATTTCGACCTCAATTGCGGGTACAGGACTTACAACCAGGCGATAGAGTGCTGCTGAGGAATTTAGGTGTACCTGGGAAACACAAATTGGTTGATCGCTGGAAGTCACAGCCCTATGTTATATGCAAACAACTCCCAGGACTGCCAGTGTACCAGATTCAGCCAGAGGAATGCACAGGCCCACTTGGCATTGCAATCATCTTTTGCCTTCGTCAGAGGAAGTTCGTATACCACCGCAGCAAGATTCACCGTCCACATCCACCACCTCTCAGAGATCCCGACCAGTGACTAGATCTCAGTCTGTGCCTCTTGCTGTAGATAATGAGGACAGCGAAGGTGAAGAGATGGGAATAGACTGGCTGTGGCCATCTCACACGCCAGAGACCACTACCATCCCTTTTTCTCATTCCACAGTGACAGACAGTGGGGTTCTCCAACGAGAGGCCCCCGAGTTTGTGCCTCAAGATAGATCTCTGGAAGATCTGGAAGACCCCCAATCTTCCTTGATGGGAACAGACTCTGAGGCTTCCTCTTCATTGAAGTGGAAATGCAGGAAGCTGAAATGCAAGAAGCCGAAATACAGTAAGCTGAAGTGGATGTGCAGGAGGAAGAAGTGGCCGTGGATGAAGACGATACCAGTGTGCCTGTAACACCAGAACCTAAAGAACTGAGAGCGAGGAGAGTTATTCACCCATCCACGAGACCAACTTATGACACTCTGGGTGAAAGCTCTGGGGAGATTTGTCTTACTTCAAAAAGGACTCCTGAAGTGCCTGGTCCTTCTACCGTTGATTTGGTGGAGGACAAACCCATCTCACCCCCTGGCACATCTATACAGAACACTTCGGTGTCAGTAGCAAGTGGACAGAACAGACTCCCTTCTTATGACAATTGATGGGAGGCTCCTCTGTCAGCTCTGTGTCATAATATGAGCTGTTTGAGTTTGAACTCTTCGTATGAAAATCCAACTTGTTTGTTGTCATGTGTGCATTAACCCATTTCTCCACTTGTGTATAAAAGCATGTAACAGGTCACAAACTTTACTGTCTTTGGGGACCAAAGATTTCAAGTAGGGGGACTGTGTAGCACAGGGGTTTGCTACCAAAGATATCATGTTAAGTAATGTATTGTTTCTTAAGTAAGGGTTTGGCTCCCTCTAGTGACCGCTGAAACTTTATCAGGATCTTTCCTTCATTTAAGAGGCAAACAGTTATGCATTGTGGGATATGTAGTTTAATGAGGAAGTGACTCATGTTGTTAACTCAGTTTGGGAACTACTAGACCCACAATGCCAAGTCACAGACCCACCCCACAATGCCAAGTCACAGAACAGCCTGCTGGGTATACAGATAAAAGGACAGGCGTGGCCTGCTTTCGCTCTCTCTCTGGATGCCATTCAATACCTGCCAGCAGGAGGTCTGTGTGTGTGACCAGGAGACAGCGGCTTATGCAGCGCGAAGCAGAATTGCCAGCCTATGAGGGGCTTCAGCGTACAGCCCTGCCAGCTTAGCAAGCGATCGGTGTGCAGTGCCAGGACTTCTGGAATTTTTCCTGCATCTCAGCCATCCGGAGGAGCGGTACAGCGTGGTGGCGCCATCTTTTCATCAGACTGAGACATCAGGAGGGTAGTCTGGACAGCCTCTGAGTCTATTGTGGTCAGAGGGCATCTGCCCATTTCAGTAAATGCACTGTTTGCTGAGTGAGTTATTTACAGACTACTGGTGAGACTTGTAGTGCCACAGAAGTCATTCTACTTATTCACAGGTCACATACAGCTGAACTCTGGGGTTTGTTTTTCCCTGTGCTGTAAAGTCAGTATTGTATTACACTCACACATAAGAAGGAAGCTACAAGTGCCATATTTCTTCAGTTAAACAGTTATCAATGTACCATTTATTCTACAGTTTGCTTTCTCTCTTTTGCCCTGTTGGATTACAAATACTGCAGTTTAAACTACAGGCTAGCTGAAGATATCTGGAGTCAAAGGACTTTTATCATCTTCTGCAAAGCATCACAGTTCTATTTTGTAGTTTGAACACTGAATTACAGCCCAGGGGGAGCCCTTGAGTACAGGTTAAATATTGCATTGTATTGTTGAATGTAAATAACATTATATTGCAATTGGGTGTGTGTGTTGAGGCTTCAGTGGGAAGGTGTTTAATAGGGATAAGCCAAACACCCCTCGGTTCGGTTCGCACCAGAACCTGCAAATGGCACACTTGCGCAAACTTTAGAACCCCATTAAAGTTTATGGGACTTGAACGTTCGAAATCAAAAGTGCTAAATTTAAAGGCTAATATGCAAGTTATTGTCCTAAAAAGGGTTTGGGGACCCGGGTCCTGCCCCAGAGGACATGTATCAATGCAAAAAAAAAGTTTCAAAAACGGACGTTTTTTCGGGAGCAGTGATTTTAATGATGCTTAAAGGGAAAAAAAAGTGAAATATTCCTTTAAATATCGTACCTGGGGGGTGTCTATAGTATGCCTGTAAAGTGGCGTGTGTTTCCCGTGCTTAGAACAGTCCCTGCACAAAATGACATTTGTAAAGGAATAAAAGTCATTTAAAACTGCTTGCGGCTTTAATGTAATGTCGGGTTCCAGCAATATGGATGAAAATCAGTGAGACAAATGGCATGGGTACCCCCCCCCCCAGTCCATTACCAGGCCCTTTGGGTCTTGTATGGATATTAAGGGGAACCCCGCACCCAAATTAAAAAAAGGAAAGGCGTGGGGCCCCCAGGCCCTATATACTCTGAACAGCAGTATACAGGCAGTGCAAACAAGACAGGGACAGGTTTGTTGTTAAGTAGAATCTGTTTGTAATTTTGAACTGGTACATTTTTAAAGTGTAGCTCCAGCCAAAAAATCTATTTTTAAGCTTTTTGGAAAACATAGGGAAGGGTTATCACCCCTGTGACATTTGTTTTGCTGTCTGTGCACCTCTTCAGAAGAATTTACCTCACTTTCTGTCCCAATGACAAATGTTTTTTTTGAAAATGTGGGGCTTTTAGTGAAACAAGGATTGGTGATAAAGCATCAGTGAAGAGGAGACACGTTTTTCCCATTTTAATTCTTACAGGAGAGAATTTCCCTTCCTAGGGGTAGATTTCATCTCACTTCCTGTTGTCTCCTTCCGTTTGCAAGTAGGAGTCGTTTGTAAGTTGGATGTTTGAAAGTAGGGGCCTGCACTATATACTCTGCGGAAATTGGGGCCTTAGGTGTTGGTGTTACCACAACACTGTAAGCCCTCACAGTTACTCTTGGTGGGCGCAGGAATGGGCTCTGCTGTGAAATATTAGATCAAGAATTGTAATTACGGTACATGCCATTGTTGAACAGTGGTAGAAAAATTGGGCCTTTGGTGGTGGTGGTGGTGGTGCTGGTGCCACAACACTGTAAGTCCTCACAGTTACTCTTGGTGGGCGCAGGAATGGGCCCTGCTGTGAAATATTAGATCAAGAATTGTAATTACATGCACCTGTTGAACAGGGGCAGAAAAATTGGGCCTTTGGTGGTGGTGGTGTTGCCACAACACTGTAAGCCCTCACAGTTACTCTTGGTGGGCGCAGGAATGGGCTCTGCTGTGAAATATTAGATCAAGAATTGTAATTACGGTACATGCCATTGTTGAACAGAGGTAGAAAAAGTGGGCCTTTGGTGGTGGTGGTGGTGTTGCCACAACACTGTAAGCCCTCACAGTTACTCTTGGTGGGCGCAGCAATGGGCCCTGCTGTGAAATATTAGATCAAGAATTGTAATTACATGTCCCTGTTGAACAGGGGCATAAAAATTGGGCCTTAGGCACTGGTGCCACAACACTGCAACCCCTCACAGATGCTATAGTTGGAGCACAGGAATGAGCCCTGCTGCAAAGTATTGCATCAAAAATTGTAATTACACGCCCCTGTTAAACAGGGGCAGAAAAATTGGGCCTTGGGCACTGGTGCTGGTGCCACAACACTGCAACCCCTCACAGATACTCTAGTTGGAGCGCAGGAATAAACCCTGCTGCAAAATATTGCATCAAAAATTGTAATTACACGCCCCTGTTAAACAGGGGCAGAAAAATTGAGCCTTAGCCACTGCTGCCACAACACTGCAACCCCTCACAGATGCTATAGTTGGAGCGCAGGAATGAGCCCTGCTGCAAAGTATTGCAGCAAAAATTGTAATTATACGCCCCTGTTAAACAGGGGCTAAAAAATTGGGCCTTGTGCACTGGTGCTGGTGCTACAACACTGCAACCCCTCACAGATACTATAGTTGGAGCGCAGGAATGAGCCCTGCTGCAAAGTATTGCATCAAAAATTGTAATTACACACCCCTGTTAAACAGGGTCAGAAAAATTGGGCCTTGGCCACTGGTGGCGGTGCCCAGAACCAAAAATGTTCTTGCAAGCTATCAGCATGAAAATTGAGGAGGAAGAGGATTGTCACTCAGCATAACAGGATAGTCACTCAGCATCAGCATAGGCAGTCTTGAAGGGATCTCACATTAAAAAAAAATCAGTCGGTTACATCAGCATAAGGTGCTTGGTAGCTGGTGATCCAAGACTGATTCATTTTTATGAAGGTCAGCTGATCGACCGATTCGGTGGACAAGCACACCCTGTGATCGGTTACAAAGCCTCCAGCAGCACTGAATGTGCGTTCCGAAAGAATGCTGGATGCAGGACAGGCCAGTAGCTCAATTGCATACTGTGCAAGCTCTGGCCAGTGATCCATCCTCAAGACCCAGTAACCCAGAAGATTTTAGGTGGGAAAGGTGTCCAAGTCTGATCTTGCCCCTAGGTAATCCTGCACCATGTGAATCAGACGGTGGCGATGGTTGCTGGAACCGATCAGACCTGCGGACTAAAAAATTGTTTGAACACATCAGTCAGACGGCCACCTTCTCCATCACTCCTTCTGTGACTGACCGAAGCTTCAGCAACACGTTGTCCAGGAGGACCAGGAAATTGTAACCTCCCAGGCTCTGGAAACGTGTTGCACAAACCTTTCTGCAAGGCCTCCTGAAGATGTTTCAACCTTACCTTTGTAACGTGGATCAAGGAGGGTTGCCAGCCAGTAATCATCCCTCCCCTTGATACCATGAATACGAGGATCCTTCCGCAGGCTTTGCAGGATCAGGGAGGCCATGCAGCGTAGGAGGAGGCATTCGGTCCAGAGTCCTCTGGGTCACTAAGGATAACATGATCCGCAGCCGCCTCCTCCCAGCCATGTACAAGTCCATGGGATTCTTCGGACTGTAAATGATCCCTTGAAGACTGCTGCTGATGCTGAGTGCCAGGCTCCATCTCCATGCTGACACAATTCTCCTCCTCCTCTTCCTGTGTGATCGGCGGGCATGCAGGAACACTGTCTGGATAAAGGGGGCCTTGAGAAGTAAGGAAGTCCTCCTCTTCCTCCCTCTGTTCTGCCTCAAGTGCCCTGTCCATTATTCCATGCAGAGTGTGCTCCAACAGGTGGACAAGAGGGACAGTGTCACTGATGCATGCACTGTCGATGCTCACCATCCTCGTGGCCTCCTCAAATGGTGACAGGACAGTGCATGCATCCCTGATCATAGCCCACTGGTGAGGGGAAAAAAACAAGGTCCCCTGACCCTGTCCTGGTGCCATAGTCGCATAGGTACTCATTGATGGCCTAGTAACAGAGGGGGAATGGAGCGCTGACAGGTGCTGCTGATGGATAGGTAAGGGGCAGTGGCGTGGGAGATCAGGTATGTCCAGGGGGTGACAAGCAGTTAAAAACAGTTAGAGATGGTTAAGGCATCTATGATGAGTGGCAGCCAGCTTGTCAGAGTAGAAGGGACTCTGTGGTACGAGAAAGCAGAAAGAAAAGCAGCGCCGCTCTAAAGCCTTGGCCGCTTGCGGTGGAGTCCATAGCTCCGAGGCGTGGGGTTCCCTCTGGCAGCGCGTCAGCAAGTACATGGGAGGATGACATCAGGTGGAGGAGAGCGGGGGGCATGGCCGTAGCGCTCGCGTTCGGAGCATGCATGCTCCTTCATCAGGCATGTGCCTGGTTCTTGGGCAGGTTAAATTCCTTTTGGAGGTCAGCCAGCCAAGCACTGGCATTATATGACCTGCAGAAATGCACACAGACTTTCCTGGCCTGCCTCAGGACATCCTGTAAGCCCGGGTACCTGCTCAAGAACCGCTGCACCACCAAGTTAAGGACGTGAGCCAAACAGGGCACATGGGTCAGTTGTCCCTGTCGGAGGGCAGAGAGGAGGTTGGTGCCATTGTCACAAACCACCATACCTGGCTTAAGCTGGTGTGGCATCAACCACCTCTGAACCTGCCCCTAAAGAGCTGACAGAATCTCTGCTCCAGTGTGGCTCCTGTTCCCCAAGCACACCAGCTCAAGCACCGCATGGCATCTTTTTGCCTGCGTGCTTTCGTAGCCCCTTGAACGCCTATGGAGCACCACTCGTTCCAAGGACAAATCAGCACAGGAAGAGGCCATGGAGGAAGAAGAAGAGGAGGGGGTGGAGGAGAGAGGTGTGGCAGAATCACCACTAGTAGAATTTTGGAGGCGTGGTGGCGGAACAACCTCCAACACTACTGCACCCTGTCCTGCATCCTTCCCAGCTGCCAGAAGAGTCACCCAGTGCGCGTTGAAAGATAGGTAACGTCCCTGTCCATGCCTGCTGGGCCATGAGTCAGCGGTAATATGCACCTTACTGCTGACCACCCTGTCCAGCGAGGCCAAGACATTGCCTTCCACATGCCGGTAGTGAGCCGGAATCACCTTCCGTGAGAAAAAGTGGCATTTGGGAACCTGCCACTGAGAAACCGCACATTCCACAAACTCACGGAAGGGGGCAGAGTGTACCAACTGAAAAGGCAGCAGTTGAAGTGCTAGCAGTTTAGTCAAGCTAGCATTCAAACACTGGGCATGTGGATGGCTGGGAGCGAACTTCTTTCGGAGGTGCAGCAGCTGGGGCAGGGAAATTTGCCTGGTACAATCTGACTTCAGTGTACCGATAGCAGATTGCCCGCAAGTACTTGGCTGTGACACACCTAATTCTACACCTTCATTCCTCTCAGTGTAGGTTTCAGAGAGGACTGAAGGTATAGTGGGGTTGGAGATCCCAGCTGATGAGGAGCAAGGAGAGGTCCGCTTTGTTCTTTGGTGTGGGTCTTTTAGGTACACTTGCCAACGAACTGCATAGCAGGTCGACATATGTCTGGTCAAGCATGTGGTGCCAAAGCGGGTGATGTCTTGGCCACGCAAGATACGCTTGAGACATATGTTGCAAATAGCAGCAGTGGGATCTGATGCACTTGTCTCATAAAAAGCCCACACCAAAGAACTTTTGGAATAACGCGCAGAGTCAGCAGAGCCCTGCACATGTGGAGCTCTGCGGTGTGATGCAGTCGATGTGCTGCCCTTAAGCTGGCCCCTGGAGGGCATCCTGCCTCGTTGGAGATGTGCCTCCTCCTCCTCTCTCCTATCAGGCACCCACGTGGAGTTAGTGACCTCATCATCCCCTCCCTCCTCATCACTGGAGCAAACCTGGCAGTATGCTGCAGCTGGGGGAACATGACTGCCAGATTGCTGTCCTTCTTGGGCACCCCCTCTCTCTGGGCTCACGTTACTGCCTTCCTCTAGCTTGGTACCACCATCGGAGCCTTCAAAACGCTGGGCATCCTCCTGGAGCATGTACCCAACACTGTGGTCAAACAGTTCAGGGGACTCCTCAGGAGGACATGGTGGGGCTAGGGAAGGAGTGACTGATGCCATTGAGCCAAGGGAAGAGGCCGCGTTGGCAGCTGCTTTGCCAGACAACCTGGCAACCTGACCTGAGCCTGAGTGAGAGAGGATGAGGAGGATGAGGACGCTTGGTCATCCACTCTACCTAGTCTTTGGCATGTTGCGGCTCAACATGGCCAGCTGCCGAAAAAAGGACAAGCGTGTCCCACGGCCACGTGCTGATGAGGATGCACTGTCTCCAGGACCAGCACTGTTGCCTCTAGTCACAGAGCCTGCTTGCCCTCTTTTATTGGCTTGTGACTGTCTGCCTCTTTTTGTTGGCCTTCCAGACATACTAATGGCCTACAGTGAGATGTAGCTGCACAAAGCTGGCATGTATATATATACTGATACTGCAGCTAGCAGAATCAACTGCCTGCCTGTAGTATTATTAGTATGAGAACACCAGCAATTGTCTTCAGGTAGCTTTAGGTGTACACTGTGCAGAGGACACAGTACACTAACTGTAAATACTGCAGCTGCCTGCCTGTGGTGTTATTAAAATCAGAACAACAGCAATTGTCTTCAGGTAGCTTTAGGTGCACACTGTGCAGAGGACACAGTACACTAACTGTAAATACTGCAGCTGCCTGCCTGTGGTATTAATAGGACCAGAACAACAGCAATTGTCTTCAGATAGCTTTAGGTGCACACTGTGCAGAAGACACAGTACACTAACTGTAAATACTGTAGCTGCCTACCTGTGGAACTAATCGGATCAGAAGAACACCACCAATTTTCTTCAGGTAGCTTTAGGTGCACATTGTGCAGAGGACACAGTAAACCAACTGTAAATACTGTAGCTGCCTGCCTGTGGTACTAATAGGATCAGAAGAACACCAGCAATTTTCTTCAGGTATCTTTAGGTGCACACTGTGCAGAGGACACAGTACACTAACTGTAAATACTGCAGCTGCCTGCCTGTGGTATTAATAGGACCAGAACAACAGCAATTGTCTTCAGGTAGCTTTAGGTGCACACTGTGCAGAGGACACAGTACACTAACTGTAAATACTGCAGCTGCCTGCCTGTGGTATTAATAGGACCAAAACACCAGCAATTTTCTTCAGGTAGCTTTAGGTGCACACTGTGCAGAAGACACAGTACACTAACTGTAAATACTGTAGCTGCTTGCCTGTGGTACTAATAGGATCAGAAGAACACCAGCAATTTTCTTCAGGTAGCTTTAGGTGCACACTGTGCAGAGGACACAGTACACTAACTGTAAATACTGTAACTGCCTGTCTGTGGTACTAATGGGATTAGAAGAACACCACCAATTTTCTTCAGGTAGCTTTAGGTGCACACTGTGCAGAGGACACAGTACACTAACTGTAAATACTGCAGCTGCCTTCCTGTGGTATTAATAGGATCAGAACAACAGCAATTGTCTTCAGGTAGCTTTCGGTGCACACTGTGCAGAGGACACAGTACACTAACTGTAAATACTGCAGCTGCCTGCCTGTGGTACTAATAGGATCAGAAGAACACCACCAATTTTCTTCAGGTAGCTTTAGGTGCACACTGTGCAGAGGACACAGTACACTAACTGTAAATTCTGTAGGTGCCTGCCTGTGGTACTAATAGGATCAGAAGAACACCAGCAATTTTCTTCAGGTAGCTTTAGGTGCACACTGTGCAAAGGACACAGTACACTAACTGTACATACTGTAAATTCTGTAAAAACACCTGCCTGCCTGTCAGTAGGAAGAGAATAGCAGGAAACTGAATACAGTGTATATATATATATATATATACATATATATATATATATATATATATATATATATATATACACAAAACCTAGGATGCATATATACTTCATGGTTTATCATTACTACGTTTTCTCTGTATTGCTGGGTCCCACACTAATATTACCAAGCAGGTGTACCAGAGGGGTTGAGACTGTTCTTGGGGTTGAGAGGCAGGGTGCAGAACCAAACATACATTAAGCTGCTCCTTCGGGGATAGCGCTACACATACAATAGAGAAGTCCAGCTCCTAAACCTTTAACCTTTTGCTAAAGCCTAGAACACTTGGGCTGAATGTTGGGCAGCATTGGCAGGTTCAATAGAAACCGGTCGACATTCAGCTGCGTTTTCGGCAGCCGTTCTGACAGAAGCCAAAGGGTTATGACTGAAAAAGTTCTGCCAACCTGCCCAATGGCTGAGAGCGCTGCCTGGAGTGTTCTGGTGATGGGCCGCCCCCCCTGTCAGAAAACAACAGCACAGCAGGGAAGATCGATGTACTAACATCGGATTGTTAGTACAGCGGCTCCGACCTGAGCTGTCAGGTTTTTGTTTGTTCAACCCAGCAGGTGTGTACGAGGCTTAAAGGGGTTGTAAAGGTTCATGTTTTTTCACCTTAAAGAGGGAGTCCACCTAAAAAAAAAATATTAAAAGCCAGCAGCTATAAATACTACAGCTGCTGACTTTTAATAAATGGACACTTACCTGTCCTGAAGTCCAGCGATGTCGGCAGCCGAAGCCAATCAATCGCTCGGCTCTCGGCTGCTGCCGCCGCCATTCTCTGTGAGGGAATCAGGAAGTGAAGTGTTGCGGCTTCACTTCCCGGTTCCCTACTGCGCATGCGCAAGTCTCGCTGCGCGTCCTAAGTGGTCCCCGCTATCTCCTGGGACCAGTGTGTTTCCCAGGAGACAGTGGGGGGGTGCGGGAAGGGGCATGACTCCTGTGGGAGTCTATTCCAGGAAGTGGGTGCAAATACCTGTAGTAGAGAGGTATCTGCACCCCCCTCCCCCCTGAAAGGTGCCAATTGTGGCACAGAAGGGGGGGAGGAATCAGATGAGCGGAAGTTCCACTTTTGGGTGGAACTCCGTTTTAATGCATCCTATGCATTAAGGTGAAAAAACATCTTATGATCACTGGCTCCCCAGCCCCCCCATTTTACTTACCTGAGCCCTGGAAAGTCCAGCGTCGCAAACGTGCTCTTCCTTTGCTCGATCCTCTCGGCTCTTCTCGGCTCTTCATTGGATAGATCGATAGCAGCACAGCCATTGGCTTGCGCTGCTGTCAATCAACTCCAATGATGCAAGGGCCAGGGGTGGGGCCGAGTCCTGTAGTCGGTGGCTATGGACGCCGAATACAGGACTCGGGATCGACCCCGAAAGGTAACCCCCCGGGACAGCGCTTCCCAGAGGGGGTTATCAGAAGCGGGGAGGAGCCGAGACAGCCGATGGGGGACCCCAGAAGACGAGGATCGGGGCCACTCTGTGTAAAACGAGCTGCACAGTGGAGGTAAGTATGACATGTTTGTTATTTTTTTTTTAAATATTCGAACCTTTAGTGTCACTTTATGACTAACAGTGTTCAAATCTACTACAAATGAGGAGATAAATTAATCACCAATCATACTGACTTTGGAGGCCATTACATATTATAATCCCATCATGAAACATTCAATTTGTTTATTAAATTCCTTCCTACATGTTTAAGGAGTATTATAACCTAAAACTAACCTAATTTAGATATAGTTAATTAAATAATTAATAAAATATATCCAATAATAATTAGATATAGTTAATTAAATAATTAATAAAATATATCCAATAATTCTCATTTAGCTTCCATTACAGAGTAGGTTTTGCCCCCACCCAGTAGACAACCAAACCCCCCGCCCCATCACTTCACTTAATGCGCATGCACAGACATCAGGCAAAGAAGCTCACCAAAGAATGTAAACAATGCAGAAGACCTTTGAGCAAGATCTTGGTAAGTGTAAGTATTGCAATTGAGAAGGGGGAAGGTGGCAAAATGATGAGGAAACTTTTTTAGCATAGGACTGCTCTCTCACTACAAGCTGATAGGGAGGATCTGTGTGAATTTCCTCTCCCCTCCACCCCCCAATCAAGGAGCAGGAGAGTCTGAGCCAATTGGAGCATGAGAAAAAAAACTTTAAAGTGTAGTTTCTTAAAGAGCACAGCACAATACCATTGAATTGCAGAGGAATAGACTCCAAACTACAGAAGCCACGATCCTTTTCTACAGAGGGGTAGAGACCAGGACTTTTTTCCTGGGTGAAGGAGAGAGACTAGATTATTCATGCGGGGGGGGGGGGGTGCAAAGCTGAGAGGACTTGCTGTGGGACAAGCAGGCGCCTCAGAGAAAAAGAGCGCAACACAGACAAGTCTTGCTGCCGGTGTCTGACTGCCTTCATCTGAGGGAGGATAGTCCTGCTGCCGCAGCTTACCAGGGTCTGTTCGAGTGTGTACCAGAGCCGAGGGACCAAGTCTCCGGGAACTGACGTCTAGAACCGCAAAGCGTGTGGAACGGAACCTGTCACCTGCCAGAAGTGGTGAGATAAGAACACACATTTAACCCCTCACTATACCCTGCCCTGCACAGACTGCCCCTACCTAGTAGCCTGCAGCTATACATCCAGTTACTCTTAAAAAGTGCACCACCGACAGGGGGCCCCATCGCAAGCCGGCAAACGTTAGAATAAAGGCGCCAGGTACTTTGCCATTACCTTTAATGGGAATCTCAGGAATACTTACAGATACCCATATCCGGGGTATCTTAATAGAGTGCACTCAAGAACATTATTATTCACTTAGTTGAGTCTAATCCAGCCCAATAGTGGTTAGTCTGGTTAAAACTTGGTTTAGCACTGTCATAATAAAGTTAGGCCTTCCAGTTATAGGCCAGTGTTTAATTTATTCAGTTTGTAGTGTTTATTGCTTCATATCAAGTCTTGTATCGTTACTTAATTCTAGACAGTACATTTACTTAACCTGCTATCTGGTAGTCTGGATCTAATTCTCTGTATATTGCAACACTTAAGTTGTCCAGGTGTACATGGTCCTTTACCTCTAACCAGGGTTGTAAGTGCGGACCGAGCGGTTTTAAGAGTCAGAAGAGAGGACCATTAACATCAGCTGCTCCTGTGGGGGTAAACACTACAGGATCATAAAACTTCTCCTAATTTTATCAACTGTGCAATAACAAATAATGGTAGACTCTAGGATGCATAAAGTGTAGCCATGGAAAAGTTATCTTTCAAAGGAGGGCCTATACAGATTATTTCCACAGTAACTGCAAATACAGCATAATGTATTAATTTACCCTAATTTATTAGATCTGTGCTTTAAAGAAATTGGCCTTTTTGAAAACTGATTTCACTATTTAAATGTGAAACTATGTATATAAACCAAATAACATAAAGTAATATATTGCAGCTTACTAGCGCTTAGATGTGGTGGCTGCAATTGTTTCTTTTTTTTAGGCTATTTTTTTTTATATTCACCTAGTAATCATGTCAGAATTTTGTATGCATTAGTGCTTTAGAACTATATGAAATTGCCCAGTGCCAGCAGCACTCTGGAGATCAGTAACCACTACTCTCACACCAGATGCAGTGGATCGGAGTACCAGTGGTCCGACAGGCCCACTCTATAGTGCTCCAATGACCATCGCCTAAACTTTTTGAGCAACGTTATTTATTGGAGTGCTGTGTATTTGGCATCTGACTGCCAGACCACTGGGCAATTTAATGTACAGTGAAACCTTGGATTGAGAGTAACATGGTTTACAAGCTGTGATGGGAGGGCCCGTGGAACCAAGAATCTCTTGGAAAGGTTGGGAAACCCATGTTTTAGCTTCCCATGCACCTGTTATGTCTAAGTCACCCTGTGCCATCCTGGCACAGGGTGCTGAGAAAATATATCTTAGATTACTTAAAATGGGACAGTAATATTTATCCACAATATCTCCCAGGATATATGTAAAGGCTATTCTTGGTTTGTTTGATTCTGAACTCAACATGTCAGTTGAGAGAGCCGATCACATTGTCCTCTAGAACTGGGTGGGAGCCGGACAGTCTACTCCTACTATAGTTTGTTGCCTACTAGGCTGAGGAGGGGGGGGGGAAATCACTGTTTGTATTGTTGATTGTAATTAGCTCCTGCTATTGTGAGAAGGTGTCCTGTGTTTATACTAATGTGTGAAGCTCGGTGACAACAAGTCTGACCTGTAGTGAAAACCTGATTAATCATAACAGTGCTCAGAAGGGCATGGAGTCATATTGGCTGCTTTAAAGGATTAGTTAATTAGCTCATGTTAATTCTGTTTCTGGTTACAGGTGTATTGTTAGAGTAATATGAGCAGGAGAGGGGACCTCCTCTTCTACTGTACATAAGACTTGTATTTTGGTTCTAATAAAACAGTCCATGTTCAGCAACTAAACAAGTATCGGCTGGTACAGATACCAGCCGCCATGGAAGAGGAATTCAGAAGGAGGTTACGAGAGATGCAGATACAGCACAGAGGATCAGTATCAGAGCAGGTCCTGTTGGGATGGTTTGATTCTATCCGCTGCAAACTCTGGAAGGAAGCACTAGCCCGTGAGCAGCGACACCAGGGAAAAGTTCTCCCCTCCATACAGGAAAGGTACTGGTCGCAGTATGGATTGTGGGTGCTGTTTTTTCGGGAGTGATTTGGAGTGGCGGTTGGACGAAATCATGGATTTCAGAGAAGGGCTACTGTCTCGGAAGTGCACTGGGCACTGGAAGATATAGATTTTCTGACCGTTCAGGAATGGGAGCTGGAGATTGCCTACAGGTGGCTGCTAGACTCTTCTCAGTGCCAGGGCTGGGCTCCCTTTGCCTGGGACTATCAGGAAATACCAGTTGATAACTCTGAAATACTGGCTGAAGAGTCGGCAATGTGGCAGAGTAATAGTGTGCTTTGGCAACCTGCCCTCATAGTTATGGACGCAGAGGTCTTAGGCGGATGCAGCAAGTGCTGACTGACCTTGATGATCCTATTTCTGCATGGGATGATCTTGGATGGAGGAATGTGTCTGTCCAGCAGCATGCCAGAGAATCGGCAGTGGAAAATCTGGAGATTGCCATCCCCAAAGCTGAAGTGCTGACAACAGGGCAGAGCTCTGCTAACCTCTGACCAGCACCGATAGCATTTTCTGGGTTCCACGGACAGGAGATGGTGATCCTCTATCCCCAGACACCAGTTGCAGAGACAGGGGATTTGGTAGACTTTTCTGCTGAGGAAGAACAACCTGATGAGGCTCCAGCAGAAGAGCTGGTATCGGGGCCAAACTTCACTGTGCTCTGCCCAGCACCAACAGCATTATTTGTGGAATTGCAAGGAACTTCCCCAGCTGAAGTGCTGGTCAGCAGACAGAGGGTCCAAGACCTCTGCCCCACACCTGTGGCAGTTCCGGAGGCTCAGGGTGAGAAGGTGGCAATCACTTCCCAGCAGCAGATACAGGAGGAGAAGGGAGAGGATGTGTTCGTTGTCCCTCCCCAACAGTCGGCCAGGGTGGAAAAAGTGGTCTTTCCTCCCCAGCAAATATCCATGCACCTGGGAGACAGTACCATAGACATGTCGTCCCAGCAGCCAAATGAGGGAACGGAAAAGGAAGCAGCCAGCTCACCTCCCCAATGGCAGCTACACAGTTTGGGAGTGGAGGAATCCAGCCTCCCGCCCCAACAGTTAGCCGAAGCGGATGATGTGAAGTTCTCGGCAGAAGTGCTGGCAACAGGGCAGAGTGCTACCAAACTCTGCCCAGCACCGGCAACAACTGTGGAGTACCAGGGAGCTGGGGCAGTGGGCTCATCTTTCCAGCCAGAGATTACAGAATGAATGGACTTAATGGACTGTTCATCAGAGGATGTTATAGATTATGCATCACCTGCTCAAGTACTGGCAGCAGGACAGAGTACTGTAGACCCCTGTTCCACGCCCGTGGCAGTTTGGGAGGCCCGAGGTAAGAAGGTGATGGTTCCTCTTTCCCAGTGGATTTCAGAGATGCAGGGAGGAGAAGCAGCCATTTCCCCTCCCCAACAAGGGTTCGTGCACCTGGGAGACAATACCAGTGAAAGGGAGTTCCAACAGAAGATGGCACCCCAGAATTATGACACCAACCCAGCTGAAGTGCTGGCAACCGGACCGAGGGTCCAAGACCTTTGCCCCACACCTGCGGCAGTTCTGGAGGCCCAGGGTGAGGAGGTGGTGGTCGCTCACGAGCAGCAGATCAGGACCCAAGGAGAGAATGCAATCGGCACCTCACACTTGCAGCTTGATCTGGTGTCGGTGGATGGGCCTGCTGTCTCCACTAACATAAACCCAGCAGAAGTGCTGGCAAGTGGGCAGAGTGCTACCAACCTTTGCCCAGCACCGGCAACAACTACAGAGTTCCAGGGAGCCGGGGCAGTCGGCCTCCCTCCTAAAACAGTTAGCCGAAGCAGATGGTGTGGGGTTTCCAGCAGAAGGGCTGGCAACAGGGCAGAGTGCTGCTGGCCTCTGCCCTCAACTAACAGAGGACGGATTTCCTGTAAAGGTGGATGGGTCTTCAGTCAACACCTGTATACCCCAGGGATGTTGGGCAGTCGGGACAGATGCCCAACAGCATGACGGACTGAGCCCAGCCACCCTGCCTTCTCTTCTGTGGCTAAAGGGACTCCAGGGGGAAGGAGCAGTCTGCACTTCCCCCCAGCAGCAGGTATTTTCTGTGAGAGAGGCAGAGGTTGGCTGGGTGAGTAATGCTCTGTTTGGAACAATTTGTTTGGGGTACTGTGTGGGTACAGGCATTAGAGGACTGGAAATATGGACTAACTTCGGAGTCAACCTGTCTGGGGTCTCCTCCTGTGTTAGTCTTCTGCTGAAAGGGGAGACATGTGACGGGAGGGCCCGTGGAACCAAGAATCCCTTGGAAAGGTTGGGAAACCCATGTTTCAGCTCCCCATGCACCTCTTATGTCTAAGTCACCCTGTGCCAGGATTATATTTTGGATTACTTAAAATGGGACAGTAATATTTATCCACAATATCTCCCAGGATATATGTAAAGACTATTCTTGGTTTGTTTGATTCTGAACTCAACATGTTAGTTGAGAGAGCTGATCACATTGGCCTCTAGAACTGGGTAGGAGCCTGACAGTACTCCTACTATAGTTTGTTACCTACTAGGCTGAGGAGGGGGGGAGATCACTGTTTGTATTGTTAATTGTAATTAGCTCCTGCTATTGTGAGAAGGTGTCCTGTGTTTATACTAATCTGTGAAGCTCGGTGACAACAAGTCTGACCTGTAGTGAAATTCTGATAAATCATAACAATGCTCAGGAGGGCATGGAGTCACATCGGCTGCTTTAAGGGATTAGTTAATTAGCTCATGTTAATTTTGTTTCTGGTTACAGGTGTATTGTTAGAGTAATATGAGCAGGAGAGGGGACCTCCTCTTCTACTGTACATAAGACTTGTATTTTGGTTCTAATAAAACAGTCCATTTTCAGCAACTAAACAAGTATCGTCTTGTTTTGTGCTTGTGAGCGGTTGGAATATCTGATATCTATATTCAGACTGGGAGGAAGCGGTATATGACAAAAGCACTTAAAGGGGTTGTAAAGATGTTTTTTTTTTTTTTTTTAAATAACAAACATGTTATACTTACCTTCACTGTGCAGCTCGTTCTGCACAGAGTGGCCCCGAACCTGGTCTTCTGGGGTCCCTCGGCGGCTGTTTCAGCTCCTCCCCGCAAGCATTTACCACCTTCATGCGAGCTCCCTCGCACGGTGGTGAGTGCTTGCGGGCGCGCTCCCGTGATACAGCCGGCGGCTATAGCCGCTCGCTGTATCACTCGGCCCCGCCCCCCGGCGCGCCGCGTCATCGGATGTGATTGACAGCAGCGCGAGCCAATGGCTGCGCTGCTTTCAATCCATCCACTGCAGCCAATCAGCGACCAGGCTGAGCTGCAATGAAGCTGACGAGGACGAGGAGCGAAGATTCGAGGCGTCAGGTAAGTAAAACGGGGGGGCTGGGGGCGGCGGTACTGTCAAAAGTTTTTTCACCTTAATGCATAGAATGCATTAAGGTGAAAAAATTTTTACCTTTACAACCCCTTTAAGCAGAGTGTGGGGCGTTTCGTTACACTAGCGTTTGACAATACGAGCTATTTTTTTTTTTAAATCCTAAATCGATTTGCGAGCGCTGTTGTCAGATAAGGGTACTCACCAAGGCCTCATGCACACTGGACATTTTTAAAGTTGCTTCTAGGGGTGTCAGGCGTTTTATCTCCCTGCCTCTAAACTCCTCTGAATGTTAGCCTATGTGTCCATGCTCACACAAATGCCGCGTACACACGGTCGGACTTTTCATCTACAAAAGTCCAACGGACGCCGACGGACTAAAGCTGGCTGGTAATCCGATCGTGTGTGGGCTTCTCCGGACTTTCAGCAGACTTTTTCAGCCTCAAATCCGACGGACTTTAGATTTGAAACATGCTTCAAATCTTTACGTCGTAACTACGACGGACCCCGAAATCCGCTCGTCTGTGTGCTAGTCCGACGGACAAAAACCCATGCTAGGGCAGCTATTGGCTACTGGCTATGAACTTCCTTATTTTAGTCCGGTGTACGTCATCACGTACGAATCCGTCGGACTTTTGTGTGGTCGTGTGTAGGCAAGTCCGTTCGTTAGAAAGTCTGCTGCAAGTCCGCCGAAAGTCCGCCGGAAGTCCGCCGGAAGTCTGTCGGACAGGCTGTCGGACTTTTGTAGACGAAAAGTCCGACCGTGTGTACGCGGCAAAAGGCTTTTAGCAGCATTTAGTGGCAAGTGAGTTTAGATGCAGGAAAAAAATCTTCTGCCTGTGTGTCCAGGAGTTAAAAAAAAGTGATATATTCTTTACTTTTTTATGGAGCCTGACCGCATAACAATGATAAAACATTACTTCAGTTGGACTTTATTGCTGACCTGCTGCATCCAAAGATAGATTATTTGTTGTCTTCAAACTAGTATAAAAACACAAAACCCAGCATACCTTTCTGATCTTTAATTGTTTTTTTTTTTTTTTCAGAAATGGCATAGAACATACTTTACTCAGGAAGCTCACAGAGTGAAACACATCTGAGGTTGGCACAAGCTCAGAGAAAGATCAGATCAATTAGACCAGTAAGAAGATTTCAAAAGCATTTTGCATACAAGAGACTATTTAGGTCACTGAAATGTTTCCTAATTTGTAATACATTTTTTTTTCGTATTCTGCAGCTGTTTGGTGAACAAGGATATTTGATTGGCAAAGGCAGTTATTTAATGACTGTAATTACAAAGAATAACAAACGTGTGGCCAGTCTGCTCTATGTAACCATCTGTGGCCTGTGAGAACTTGCCAGCTAAGTTGCTGGCCTAGACGTAGGCCGACAAGAAGCAGGTTAATTGGTATCAACACATTCCTGTAAACACTCGTTAAGGAGAATGAAAGATGTTGTACACTGAGTGGCAAGAAGAGAACAGGGCGGGGGTGTTAAAGTGGAAAATGGCTCTACAAGAAAAGTGTAAGGAAAACGATGAGTTCTGTGAACTACATGACGGAATTTCAGCTCTGTCAATTGTGTAGGTAATGTGTGTTGTAAAAGGTCATAACAACACCAGATGTCACATTTCAGATGGAATAAAAAGAGAGTTGTTAGCTTTTTTTTAATAAAAAGTCTGAGGAAAGAATTGTGTCAGTAGGCGTTGTCACAAAGCAACCAGCCGTATTCTATTTAATTTCTGTTATGCAACACTCCTTCCGTCAAATACTAAAATGTAAATGAAGCCTTTGGCTCGGTTCACATATATGCAAATTGGATGCGATTTGAATGCATCCGATTCGCATAACATGTGAACCAGACCGGCTTTCAATGGAGCCAGTTCACATACATGTGAATTAAGGATCCTGTGCATTTTCAGTCCTGTTCAGGTGCAATTTTAGTGTCAAATTCACACCTGAATCGTTAAATGGAAACTGCACGGGACTCTGCACCAAAACTGGACTTGCATATATGTGAACCCAGCCTAAGGCCTTATGCACACTGGACATTTTTAAAGCTGCTTCTGGGGTTGTCAGGCATTTTATTTCCCTGCCTCTAAACTCCTCTGAATGTTAGCCTATGTGTCCATGCACACACAGGCTTTTAGCAGCATTTAGTGGCAAGTGAGTTTAGAGGCAGGAAAAAAATTTTCTGCCTGTGTCCAGGAGCAGCAGAGTTTGGGCAGAAAAACCACAAGACGCTGCTAAACGCACTTTACCGCTAGATGCATTTAGCACTTCAGCGTTTATTAATTTCAATAGCCAGAATAAATTTAATTTCTGGCCAATTAAATAAATAAACACTCAAACACCAATCACTGCTAAACTTTGCTAAACTTGTTAAAAAAACGTAGCTTAGGTGAGTGTTCAACACTGATCTTCTCCTGTCAGGAGAAACAGCATTTTACAATAAACCAATGTGCATTAGGCCTTAGGCATTGTGTACCTAGAAGTATATCAGCAATTCATTTGTAATTTCTAATTATCAGTTAATTCAAGGATGTAGCTGGGAATTACATTGATAATATTTCTAGAACATGTAATTGTATATATAAGAACCATATCTCTCCAGTACTAACCTGGGCATTAAAAGGGTCAGCCCAATCAAAATTGATATGTCTATTTTTCGTAAATGCTGGAGAGTTAAAGCACAACCTCAAAGCTTCAACTTTTTCTCACTGGTTTAAATACTTCTTTATGGTAGAATATTCTATTACAAAACGTATCATATTTCCCCCTCTGTGTTCCACAGACACTTTCTTGTAATGAATAAACACTGCTTCCTCTTCTGAATTGAATGCAGCCCAGAGTAACTCAACCCTTTCTTTTTTTATTTCAAGGCAGTCATGACCACACCACTGTGTTGTCATCATAATTACATAGTTTAAAAGGTTGAAAAAAAGACACAGGTTTAACATGTGTGATTTATATTCTCATGTCCTATACAATAATTGTGGTTGATTTGGTAGTGGCAATGTCGCTTACGGGCTATAACATGCATGCATCATACATTCTACTGGGAGTAAAACTGGGGGAGTCAATGGTCAAGAAGAAACCTGGGAGTTCTGGCAGATTATAGACTTAAAGCGGACCTTCAGTCATTTTTTCAACTTTCCATCTATTAAATTTTCTGCCCTTGTTGTTTTAAATTTGGATAGTAAAACATTTTTTTTCTGCCAGTAATTACCTTATACAGCCCACTTCCTATTTCTTACCTGATAAAAAGGCCTAGGCTTATGACATCATGCACAGCTCTCTCTCACTCTCGTGAGATTTTGCCAGGAAGGGAGGAGGGAAGAGTCATAAGAGGGCCAATGAAAGCTGCAGGACTGCAGAGTTGGAGGTGTGCCTCTGTGTAAATCCAGGAAGTGAACAGGCAGCAGCTTCAGCTGCCCACAGTTAAAATGGATGCTGCCAGACTCAATGGAGGGAGATTTCTGCAGTATATTTGGCAAGTACAAAATCACAGTATATATAAAATAATATGCAAAGTGGTTGGAGGGAAGCTTCGGCATGGCAAAGACGTTTTTATTACAAACTATGTGAGCAGACTGCAGTTCCTCTTTAAAAATAGCATGTAATGCCGAACTGCAGTCTCTAAAGCAAACAAAATAATTTATTGTATTAACCACTTGACAACTGGGCACTTAAACCCCCCTCGTGACCAGACCAATTTTCAGCTTTCAGTGCTCTCACACTTTGAATGGAAATTACTCAGTCATGTAATACTGTACCCAAATTATTTTTTTGTCCTTTTTTTCATACAAATAGAGCTTTAGTTTGTTGGTATTTGATCACCTCTGGGTTTTTTAATTTTTGCGCTATAAATGAAAAGAGACCCAAAAAAACAAATTTTTCTTAGTTTTTGTGATAAAATTTAGCAAATTATTAATTTTTCTTCATAAATTTTGGCCACAGTTTATACTGCTACATATCTTTGGTAAAAATAACCCAAATTAGTGGATATTATTTGGTCTTTGTGAAAGTTAGAGAGTCTACAAGCTGTGGTGCAAATCATAAAAAATTGATCACACCTGATGTACTGGTGGCCTATCTCATTTCTTGTGACCCAAACAAGCCAAGCCAATTCTTTGCAAAATTAAGATTTTTTTTTCCACACATTGTCATTGTACTAGGTTATTTCTCTCACATGGCATGTGTATACCATAAATGACACAACAAAATACATTCTGCTACTCCTCCTGAGTATTACAATACCACATGTGTGGGACTTTTTCACAGCCTGGCCACATAGAGGCCAAACATGCAGTGAGCACCATCAGGTGTTCTAGGAGCATAAATTACACATCTAACTTGTTGACTACCTATTACACTTTTGAAGGCCCTGGAGCACCAGGACAATGACACGTGACACTGACGTGGCACTGATGACAGATGGCACTGATATGTGGCACTGATGACACTGATGTGGCAGTGATGACAGATGGCACTAATATGTGGCACTGATGACACGTGACACTGATGACAGATGGCACTAATATGTGGCACTGATGAAATGTGGCACTAATACGTGGCACTGATGAAAAATGGCACTTATACGTGGCACTGATGACACTTGACACTGATGACAGATGGCACTGATACGTGGCACTGATGACATGTGACACTGACAGGTGGCACTGATGACAGATGGCACTGATATGTGGCACTGATGACACGTGACACTGATGACAGATGGCACTAATATGTGGCACTGATGACACGTGACAATGATGCGGAACTGATGACAGATGGCATTAATATGTGGCACTGATGACAGATGGCACTAATATGTGGCACTGATGACAGATGGCACTAATAGGTGGCACTGATGACACGTGACACTGATGTGGCACTGATGACAGATGGCACTTATACGTGGCACTAATGACAGATGGCACTTATACGTGGCACTGGGGACAGATGGCACTGACAGGTGGCACTGGGGACAGGTGGCACTGAGGACAGATGGCACTGGAGACAGGTGGCACTGGGGACAGATGGCACTGACAGGTACTGTGGGCACTTTTTTTTCCCTTTTTTTTTTTCTTACACTGACGCTGCATCCGTTCACTCTCCCTCCTCACACGTGGTCTCTGTGTGAGGAGGGAGAGCCGGCAATGAGGGATGATCTCATATGTTTACATATGAGATCATCTCTCACTGGACACTCAGATTGAGTGCTAAATGGCCGTTGTGATTGGCCATTTAGCACGATCTGTGATTGACTGTGTTCAAGGGACACGACCAACACAGAATTTCCCCGATGCGCGCCCGCGGGAGTGCGCATGTTAAGGCAAAATGCATTCCTAAATGCACAGAATTTATATGGCTATTGACATAATAAGTAATAACACCAAAGATTGATCGAGGGAATATCTGTTTGCCCTAAGGGAACAGAAAGATTTTTTTTTCCCCTTTTGGAGAAAATTGGATCATGCTTTAACGGTTTTTATCTGCTTTCCTCTGCACCAACTGTGGCTATAGGGTTTTGTACAGTATATGGAGATTTTAAAAATTATTTATTTATTTATTTATTTTATTGATTCAATTGGATGGAAGAATGTGTCTTTTTTCCATGTAACTATATTTGTGTATCACAAAAGTGGCTGACCAAAACTAATAAATCATTTTCCTTTACTGGTTTGAATTCTTGTTCTGGTTGTGCAGGTATGTTTCTAGCAGTATGCATACTGTAGAAAATAACAGAATTATATAGAATACATCATACTTGGCTGCTCATCAAACAACTTATCATTGCATTATTTTCCTGGCAGACAATGTTTTGATTGTATACACTTACTAACGATCAAATGCTTGTGTAGTGAATAGAGCATTTATTGTAGATCTGTATTTGGAACTAATTAGAAAATTTAGAATGGCAATATTATTATAGTATTTAGCAACATTTTGGTTTCAACAAACAGATTAGCATTACACACAAAATGTCATAGACCCCATTTGCATCTATACATTATGCCAGGCAACCTTTCAAACGGAGATCTTCCTGAATAGCATGAAAGAGATCACAGATCACCAGGATTAAATGGTGATAAGTGGAGCAGTGGACAATGTCAGTCAGTAGGATAGTCGACAGTGTCAGTAGGACAGTGCACGATATCCGTAGGGCAGTGGGCAATGTCAGTAAGTAGGGAAGTGAACAGTGTCAGTAAAAGGCAGTAGACGGTGTCAGTAGGGCAGCAGACTGTGTCAGTAGAACAGTGGGCAGTGTCAGTAGGGAAGTGGACAGTGTCAGTCAGTAGAGCAGTGGGCAGTGTCAGTAGGGGAGTGGACAGTGTCAGTCAGTAGAGCAGTGGGCGGTGTCAGTAGGGGAGTGGAAGGTGTCAGTCAGTAGAGCAGTGGACGGTGTCAGTAGGGCAATGGATAGTGTCTTTCAGTAGATCAGTGGACAATGTCAGTAGGGAAGTGGACAGTGTCAGTCAGTAGAACAGTGGACAGTGTCAGTAGGGAAGTGGAGAGTGACAGTCAGTAGAGCAGTGGGCAGTGTCAGTAGGGGAGTGGACAGTGTCAGTCAGTAGAGCAGTGGGCGGTGTCAGTAGGGGAGTGGATGGTGTCAGTCAGTAGAGCAGTGGACGGTGTCAGTAGGGCAGTGGATAGTGTCTTTCAGTAGATCAGTGGACAATGTCAGTAGGGCAGTGGATGGTGTCAGTCAGTAGGGCAGTGGACAGTGTCAGTAGGGAAGTGGACAGTGTCTGTCAGTAGGGAAGTGGACAGTGTCAGTCAGTAGAGCAGTGGGCGGTGTCAATAGAGCAGTGGACAGTGTCAGTAGGGCAGTGGGTAGTGTCATTCAGTAGATCAGTGGACAATGTCAGTAGGGCAGTGGACCATGTCAGTCAGTAGAGCACTGGACGGTGTCAGTAGGGCAGTGGACAGTGTCAAAAGGGCAGTGAATGGTATCAGTAGGACAGTGGGTGGTGTCAGTCAGTACAGAGGGGATGGTGTAAGTAGGGCAGTGGGCGGTGCTAGTACGGAAGTGGATGTTGTCAGTCAGTAGGGCAGTGGGTGGTATCAGTAGCGCAGTGGACAGTGTCAATCAGTAGGGCAGTGGGCAGTGAACAGTGTCTGTAGAGCAGTGGACGCTATCAGTAAAGCAGTGAACGATGTCAGTAGGGCAGTGGATGGTGTCAGTAGGGCAGTGAATGGTGTCAGTAGGGTAGTGGATGGTGTCAGTCCAAAAAGCAGTGTCAGTAGGGTAGTGAACGATATCAGTAGGGCAGTGGATGGTGTCAGTAGCAGGGTGGGCAGTGTCAGTCTGTAGGGCAGCGAACAGTGTCAGTAGAGCAGTGGATGGTATCAGTAGGGCAGTGGACAATGTCAACAGAGCAGAGGAGAGTGTCAGTCAGGAGAACAGTGGACGGTGTCAGTAGGGCAGTGTCAGTAGAGCAGTGGACAGTGTCATAAAGTAGGCAGCAGACAGTATCAGTAGAGCAATGGACAGTGTCAATCAGAAGGGCAGTGGTCTGTGTCAATAGGGCAGTGGACGGTATAAGTAGGGCAGTGGGTGGTGTCAGTCAGTAGGGCAGTGAACAGTGTCAATAGAGTAGTGGATGGTGTCAGTGGGCTAGTGGACAGTGTCAGTCAGTAGAGCAGTGAACTGTGTCAGTAAGGGAGTGAATGGAATCAGTAGGGCAGTGGACAGTGTCAATAAGTCAGTGGATTCATTGGCAGAGTGAAGTCATGCTTTCATTGAGCTCTCAGAACATTAAAGACCAAACTGGAAGTGCAATGTCAGGGCCTTGACTTGAACCTGGGACCTCTGCTGTGTCTGGCAATTACTCTTCTCGCTGAGCTACCTGAGATGCTGGACAGCACCCTGTTTGATCCATTGGACAACCCCACCTTGTGCCTTGACTTATGCTGAACCTTGAACTCTTTGCTCCTCCCATGAACTTACAGATTAAAGCCATGTCTCTACATTTCCTGTTTGCCAGATTATTATGCTCTCTTCAGCCAGTATCTCGCTCTCGCCTTACCTGCTGCTGCCCATATTGTGCTACCACTCGTTATTGACCCTTGGCTTGTTCCTCAACTATGTTTCTGCCTGATTCCAACCTGCAACTACTCGTTACTGATCTTTGGCTTGTTTTACTTACTATGCTTCTGTTTGATCCTTACCTGCTTATCCGTTTCTTGCTTGCCTCCTGGTGGGATGATCCTGAGGAGCTCGACCTGGTACTAACACGCAGCAAAATCCATCTCCACCATCAGGAGCTCTGGTGAACACCAGTTAGTACTTAGACTCCAGACCTCAGATGAGCCTGCGTCATCCACCAGGGTGACTGCCTGTGTACATATCCTGCTGGTAGGTGGTAGTCTCACTACTGCTATAGAAACTGGTCTTCGAGCCTGACCGCTGATCATGACACGCAGAGTGATGTCAGCATAAAAATCCACTTTATTGGAGATATAAAAGCATCCACTTTCATGTCAAAGTGGGAACGGCTAGCCATGGTAAGGGAGCATCACACCAGCTTATGTGATGTGACAGCAGGACCAGTGAAGTGGGGAAAAGAACCAGGATCCACACACTGCCTGATGGTGTCATTACAGGTACCATCGGACAGTGCATGGATGCTGGTTCTTCTCTGTACCTCACTGGTCCTGCTGTGACATCCCGTATGCTGGTGTGATGCTCCCTTTCCAGGCTGGATTTTTCTTATTTGACATGTAACTGGCTGCTGATTTATCTTCAATAAAGTGGATTTTTATGCTTACATCACTCTGCTTTCTGCTGTTTTGTCTTTCCAGTTCTGAGTCTGGTTTCTCAAGATGGCTGTGCAGATGCTGCATCCAATGTATGGTTGATTCCAGTTGCAAGCCCCACCATCACTCAGCTCCATGTGTCCTCAACCCTGAGACAAAACATCCATTGCTCTCTCACTATTCATGGTTTATTCCCAGTCCACTGGGTTCTGTAGCTCTCTTCATACTCTCACAGTACAGTGAGTACTAGTAGGCTAGTGCTACAGTTTATTTGTATTTTTGTTTTCATGTTTCAGTGAGCTCTGAAAGGCACCATCTACCTGACTGACAGTAAACCATATGCACGTCTAACCTACTCAGAATTTTGGAGCTCAACAAGCCAATTATAGACTCCTAAACCAAGAGCATGGAGATGGGTGCTATGACTGATTAGCAGTTTCCAGAAGGAATGGAGGCACAAGCTTGCAGAGTACAGCAGGTAAACACAAGTGACACACTACTTCTCGTTCTCCTGGTGTACCAATCCCAGTCAGCCCTCCTCTCTCATTCATCCCATGTAATGTCACACACAAGCACCTGAGATGGATGTGAGGGAAGGGCCTGCTGGGATCAGCACAGCATACTAAGTTATTCCTTACCTGAGCTGCTCTGCATAGCTCCCAACTGTCACTGATTTTGATGGACTGTCCCTCATTTGGAACAAAGTAGACATGTGCAATTAGTTTTGTTCTGAATTTGTTTTTCGACCAAATTTGATTTGATTGTAGCCGTATTAGTGCAATTGTGACAGAGAAAATTGAGTACTGTCCGTGATACTTTTTTTATTTGCACTAACATACAATTTTTCAGGACAAGCTTTCGGGGTATGTCCCCTTTTTCAAGGTCCAGGCAGTACTGATTCACAAATTTTTAAGCAGAATGTTAAAGAAGAAAAAAAAAAAAAAAAAAAAAAGAGAAAACCAAACACATACAAATCAATGGTAATAAAGATAGCAGCAGAGTTAGTGAGATAAGACAGAGGGAGAGCTATAGAATGCAGGGGGGAGGGATACTAGTCAAAGAGGGGTTGTAAAACTTTAGCATAATGTGTAAGGAAACCAATATCTAAATTCAGGCCATTATTTTTCCTGTCAAAAAGAAGCATCATTCTTAGTTCAAACGTTTTCCTTTCCTGGATAGTTCTGAAATTCCCTTTAAGAACTAAAACATTGAGGTCTTCTATAGTGTGGTCCGGTTGTGAGAAATGATGTCCCACAGATGTGCATAAACTGTCTTCTTTATGTTCTTTGATGATATGTCTGTGCAAATTCATCCTCGCTTGCAACTTCTGTCCTGTTTCAAACCTGTCCATCTGTCCTTTAACATTCTGCTTAAAAATTTGTGAATCAATACTGCTTGGACCTTGAAGAATAGGACATACCCCGAAAGCTTGTCCTGAAAAATTGTATGTTAGTGCAAATAAAAAAAGTATCACGGACAGTACTCAATTTTCTCTGAACCAAATTTGACAAATTCATTAATTTGGAAATATTTAAATTAACGAAAACCTGTTTAACAAATCTTCCCGAAAATTCGAAAATCCGAAGTTTCAAAATGTTCCCGAAAATTCGAAAATCCGAAGTTTCAAAAATCCGAAAATTTTAAAATCTGAAAATAAGAATGAAAATCCGAAAATTTTAAAACCTGAAATAATAACTACAGTATCTTACAAAAGTGAGTACACCCCTCACATTTGTGTAAATATTTTATTATATCTTTTCATGTGACAACACTGAAGAAATGACACTTTGCTACAATGTAAAGTAGTGAGTATACAGCTTGTATAAGAGTGTAAATTTGCGGTCCCCTCAAAATAACTCAACACACAGCCATTAATGTCTAAACCGCTGGCAACAAAAGTGAGTACACCCCTAAGTGAAAATGTCAAAATTGGGCCCAAAGTGTCAATATTTTGTGTGGCCACCATTATTTTCCAGCACTGCCTTAACCCTTTTCGGCATGGAGTTCACCAGAGCTTCATAGGTTGCCACTGGAAGCTTCTTCCACTCCTCCATGATGAAATCACTGAGCTAGTGGATGTTAGAGACCTTGCGCTCCTCCACCTTTCCATTTGAGGACGCCCCATAGATGCTTAAAAAGGTTTGGGTGTGGAAACATGCTTGGCCAGTCCATCACCTTTACCCTCAGCTTCTTTAGCAAGGCAATGGTCATCTTGGAGGTGTGTTTGGAGTCGTTATCATGTTGGAATACTGCCCTGCGGCCCAGTCTCCGAAGGGAGGGGATCGTGCTCTGCTTCAGTATGTCACAGTACATGTTGGCATTCATGGTTCCCTCAATGAACTGTAGCTCCCCAGTGCCGGCAGCACTCATGCAGCCCCAGACCATGACACTCCCACCACCATGTTTGACTGTAGGCAAGACACACTTGTCTTTGTACTCCTTACCTGGTTGCTGCCACACACGCTTGACACCATCTGAACCAAATATGTTTATTTTGGTCTCATCAGACCAAAGGACATGGTTCCAGTAATCCTTGCCCTAAGTCTGCTTGTCTTCAGCAAAATAATTGTGGGCTTACTTGTGCATCATCTTTAGAAGAGGCTTCCTTCTGGGACGACAGCCATGCAGACCAAATTGATGCAGTCTGCGGTATATGATCTGAGCACTGACAGACTGACCACCCACCCCTTTAACCTCTGCAGCAATGCTGGCAGCACTCATATGTCTATTTCCCAAAGACAACCTCTGGATATGACGCTGAGTACGTGCACTCAACTTCGTTGGTCGACCATGGTGAGGCCTGTTCTGAGTGGAACCTGTCCTGTTAAACCACTGTATGGTCTTGGCCACCATGCTGCAGATCAGTTTCAGGGTCTTGGCAATCTTCTTATAGCTTAGGCCATCTTTATGTAGAACAAAAATTCTTTTTTTAGATACTCAGAGAGTTCTTTGCCATGAGGTGATATGCTTAACTTTCAGTGGAAAAACCAAGAGAATAGAGTTCTCTAAAGTGGGTCAAAACCAGGGGCGGGCTGGGCCGGGGAGCAGAGTGGCAATTTCCCCCCGGGCTGCTGTGATTCCCTGTAAAAGGGCCTCTGTGCTGCCAGCTCAGAACTGCGCATGTGCAGTTTCCAGGGCTGTCCGAGTGATACTGCTCGGGCAGCAACGTCGGGGGGGCGGGGTTAACAGGGCTGGATTAGTGTCAAAATTGCAGGGAGAGATCCCTCCATCCCTTGCTGCAGCTGCACACAGGTGATGTGTCCTGTCACAGGGCTGAGAGTGTGTGAATGACTTATAGAGCACAGCCCTCCCCTGTCCTCTAATCCAATGGGAGAACAGATCTGCTCTGCCTACTCCTTGTGCCCGCCCACACTCGATGCAGCCCGTGCCCGTGTGCTGTGAAGGGGATGTGCGGGCGGGAAAGTCACAAATCACAATGTCACATCATGAAGACACTAACTGAGCCAGTGAACCTACTGGGACTGTGCAAGTGAGTGAGCGGTGACCAGACTCTCCCCTCCTCCCTCTCTTCCTTCTGTCTCTCCCAAATTCCTCTCCCTCATCCTTATCATTTAACCATTTGCCTGCCAGGCACTTTCACCTCTTCCTGCCCAGGATAATTTTCAGCTTTCAGTGCTCTCACACTTAGCCCTGGTTCACATTGGAGTGATTTGGCATGCAATTTGACATGTCAAATCGCATGCCAAATCAGCGGCAATGGCACCGTCCGAATTGGTGTGACGCCGCATTTGCGGCTGCACCGTTTCTCCAAAGTAGTTTCTGTAATACTTTTGGTGACTTTGGGGTGTGGTTTCCATAGACATTTGTGCAGGAGCCCACACAGATGTTGCTGAAATCGCCCCCAAAGTCGGGACTGACATGCGGGAATGAAATCATGTGAGTTCAGCTGTACATCATTTCATTCCCGCTGTCTGTGTGAACCTGGGCTCTGAATAACAATTACGCAGTCATACAATACTGTACCATATTACATTTTTGTCCTTTTTTTTTCACACAAATGGAGTTTTCCTTTTGGTGGTATTTAATCACCACTGGGTTTTTATTTTTTGCTAAACAATGAAAAAAGACAGAGCATTTTGAAAAAAAAAGTTTCATTTGTAAATAAGTAATTTTTCTCCTTCGCTGAAGGGCACTGATGGGCACTGATAGGTGGCACTGATGGGCAATAATAGGCAGCACTAATAGGTGGCACTGATGGGCAATAATAGGCAGCACTAATAGGTGGCACTGATGATCACTGATAGGTGGCACTGGGTAGCACTGATAGGTGGCATTGATGAGTGGCACTGAAAGGCAGCACTGATAGGTGGCACTGATGGGTACTGATAGGTAACACTTATGGGTGGCACTGATAGATGGTGGCACTGATAGGGGCACTGATTGATGGCACTGGGCACTGATAGGTGGCACCGATGGGCAATAATAGGCAGCACTAATAGGTGGCACTGATGACCACTGATAGGCGGCACTTATGGGCACTGATAGCACTGATAGGTGGCATTGATGTGCAGCACTGATAGATGGCACTGATAGGTAACACTTATGGGTGGCATTGATGGGTGGCACTGATTGATTGTGGCACTGATGGGCAGCACTGATAGGGGCACTGATTGACAGCACTGATGGGCACTGATTGGCGGCACCGATGGGCAGTGGTAGGTGGCACCGATGGGCACTGGTAGGTGGCACCGATGGACAGCACTGATGAGCACTAATAGGTGGTACTGATGGGCAGCACTAATAGGTGGCACTGATAGGGGGTGGCACTGATGGGTGGCACTTATGATGGGCATTGATGAGTAGCACTGATAGGGGGCAATGATGGGCACTGAAAGGCAGCACTGATTGGTGTCACTGATGGGCACTGATTGGTGTCACTGATGGGCACAGGCTGGTGTCACTTGCTGGGCACTGCTAGGGCTGCACTGTAATCAGTGCCCTAATTATCTGTACAGTCTCCCCTGTGAGGAGATGCCGCTGATCAGCTCTTCTCTCCTTACATGCTGTCATTTACATGTGATTGGCTGTTATTAGACACAGCTGAACACATGGGTAAAGAGCCGTGTCATCGGCTCTTTACCAAGATCGGGGTCATGCTCGGTGTCATATTTGTCTTGCTTCATAACATCAATAGCCGTTACAAAACCAGGTGGCCATGGATGGTGAGCTGATTCGGTGGTACAATGGGCCACTCGACTGGACTTGCCCCCGAGGCTTAAGGCTGCCAGCCCTCCCCTGGTCAAAACAGAACACTTGGATAGATACAAACAGGCTTTATTAGTACAAAAAAAACCCCACAACAAATTAGATCAAAAAAGGAGAGCAAATATAGATGATTGACAAAGACCAATTAAAACTAAGACAACGTTGTCAAAGGATTAAAAGCATAGGAAGCGCGGCTACACAACCCACACATATACACCAGATATTCACCACTTCCATACACTATAACCTGTAAGTGAACTGATTGGTTGCTTGTGGATTGCAGACGGGAACCCGTGCTTGATGGGCAGAGTGTTTCTGTAGAGAGGGTCCCAAAAGTAAAGTTCAGCAAACACAGACCAAATGTGTGGTATACTGGATATGCGGGTGGAGGATCTGGGTGTACTGATCCTGTATGACAAAATAGCAGTATAGCGCTAATCATAGGTTAGTGATCAGATAAAGCAGCACATGAACCAAGCAGAAAGATCATAATCAGCCAATATGTGTAACAGATGCAGAGGCAGCAGATGTATACTCAAGCAGATATCAACAGGGGGATTGCTATATTGAGTTGGGACATATCAATTCAGGTACTGGGTGGGATATCGGTACTCTCACCAAGGTACAAAGTCCGTCATCCACTGATAGCATTATATTACCCCTCTGATGCTGTGGCCATGGATCCTGTTCCGCATTGGCCAGCAGATGTGTTCAGCAGGAGAAGGTGATCCCTCACTGTGTAGTTGCTGCCTCCGTATAGTTCCACGTGTGTCCAGAAAGGAAAACAGCCATCAGCTGTTTGTTCCGTGCTGACAGCCAAAGCAGATCAGCGAGCGTGCGGTTCCCTGTGACGTGCTGACGTCACGCTGCTGACGCATTTCACCAGCCAATGGACGCTGGTTTCTTTCAGTGACCACTATGAGAGAGTGAGAGTGATAACACCAAATGTAACACACCTGCTCCCCATTCACACCTGAGACCGTGTAACACTAATGAGTCACATGACACCGGGAGGGAAAATGGCTAATTGGGCCCAATTTTGACATTTTCACTTAGGGGTGTACTCACTTTTGTTGCCAGTGGTTTAGACATTAATGGCTGTGTGTTGAGTTTTTTTGAGGGGACGGCAAATCTACACTGTTATACAAGCTCACTACTTTACATTGTAGCAAAGTGTCATTTGTCAAAGTTGTCACATGAAAAGATATAATTAAATATTTACAAAAATGTGAGGAGTGTACTCACTTTTGTGAGCTACTGTAACTGACTAATAATAATAACTATTACTAACTATTAAATTATAGGTATTGGAATTTCCTTTCAAATTTGTCTGTTAGTGAACGTAACGAATACAAATTTATCCGAAGTTACAAATTATCCGAAATAACGAATGCCGCATCTAAACAAATGGAACGTAACAAATTCATAATAATAAATAATAGTAATAATAATTATTATTATTAAGTGTTCTTGCATAGCAAGACCATTTATTGTTATCTCACATATATATTATTAAGTGTTCTTGCATAGCAAGACCACTTACTGTTATCTCACATATATATTATTCTTATTATTATAGCCAAATTTACCACCCTAACTCCTCCCACAGTTTTTACACTACATAGACAAGTAATATACCGAAACGTGCGGATTGTTCCCGAATGGTGTGCTATTACTTTGTGGAACGTTTCGCCGAATGGTTCACGAAATATCGTAGTTTTTGCGGTGAAATTGGTCCCATAGGAATGAATGGGGAAACTAGAGTGGGAGATGACAAAAGCTGGAAAATCAGAACATGATTTCTAAACTGCCGCCACTCCCTCATTTTCAAGCCCACCTACACAAATCTTATATCAAAACGTTCAGCTATCCCTGCTGCCACTAAACATGTCCACGGCTAAGCCATAGTCCTGATAGTTTTCACAATATGACCATTTGTTTGCAACTCACGCCGTCCATTGACATTCATTGAAACTACACTCTAGCCCCCTCCAAATTTGAAGGGCAATTTCTAAACTGCGACCGTGCCTTCATTTTTAATATTTCAGAGACATACTATATATCAAAATCTAGGTCTGGGTCTTGTGATTCTCACAATATAAAGATCTTCGCTGTAGGATGTATAGTTTTTAAAATACGGCCATTTGTTTAGAGGTCATTTCAGGAAATTTTAGCCATTAATCAGCGTGTACTGTGTTTGTTTTGTTGCCATGGTTACCAAAGCTTCTGTTATACACAGGGGGGAGGCGGCTGGAGCATCTCAGCTGATTACAGAGCCCGGGGGAGGGGACAGACACACCATGTACTGATTTATAATAGAGTAATATGATGGGGCAGTTTTGATGGGGTAATTCTGATGGGGCAGTTTTGATGAAGTAGTATTTGGGAAGCAAAAACAGGGCATGAGCGTTGCTAGGAAACAGTGGTTGTAAACACAAGATGCTGAGACACCCCAAATGCATGTGACTTCATCTGCTAGACTTGATAATGCTTGTAGACTCCTCCCACAGTTTTCACACTACAGAGACAAATAATATACCGAAATGAGCGGATTGTTCCCGATTGGTGTGTTATTACTTTGTGGAATGTTTCGCCGAATGGTCCACGAAATGACGTTTTTGCGGCGAAATTGGTCCCATAGGAATGAATGGCGAAATGTTCAAAACTAGAGTGGGAAGTGACAAAAGCTGACAACCCCATGATCAGCCAAAACATTATGACCACCCCATGATCAGCCAAAACATTATGACTGCCCCATGTAAAAAAAAATATATTTTTGAAAAAAAAAAAAAAATTTTGAAAAAAGTAAAAAAATTATTTTTGAAAAAAAAAAATCATTTTTGAAAAAAAAAAAAAATATTTTTGAAAAAAAAAATATTTTTGAAAAAAAAAAAAATTATTTTTGAAAAAAAAAAAAATTATTTTTGAAAAAAAAAAATATTTTTGAAAAAAAAATTTTTAAAAAAAAAAATTATTTTTGAAAAAAAAAAATATTTGAAAAAAAAAAAATATTTTTGAAAAAAAAAATTATTTTTAAAAAAAAAATCACTTTAAAAAAAATAATAATTTCGAAAAATTTATTTTTGAAATAAAAAAATTCATTTTTGAAAAAAAAAATTACCTTTGAAAAAAAAAATTACTTTTAAAATAAAAACTCATTTTTGAAGAAAAAAAAAATCATTTTTGATTAAAAAAAATTCATTTTTGAAAAAAAAAATTACTTTTGAAAAAAATGTTCAGCTCTTTCAGCGAATGATGGAACTTTTTTACTACTATTTATACTTTTTAAAATATTAAGCTTTTTAACACTTTTCACAGTTACTCAAGCCACTCCACTCCACCCAGTTACTCCGCCCACTCCAGTTGTAGAGGCAAGAACACTTTCACAATTTCCCCAGAAATTGTACCTTTTCTAGTTCTTATTATTATTATAGCCAAATTTACCACCCTAACTCCTCCCACAGTTTTTACACTACATAGACAAGTAATATACCGAAACGTGCGGATTGTTCCCGAATGGTGTGCTATTACTTTGTGGAACGTTTCGCCGAATGGTTCACGAAATATCGTCGTTTTTGCGGCGAAATTGGTCCCATAGGAATGAATGGGGAAACTAGAGTGGGAGATGACAAAAGCTGGAAAATCAGAACATGATTTCTAAACTGCCGCCACTCCCTCATTTTCAAGCCCACCTACACAAATCTTATATCAAAACGTTCAGCTATCCCTGCTGCCACTAAACATGTCCACGGCTAAGCCATAGTCCTAATAGTTTTCACAATATGACCATTTGTTTGCAACTCACGCCGTCCATTGACATTCATTGAAACTACACTCTAGCCCCCTCCAAATTTGAAGGGCAATTTCTAAACTGCGACTGTGCCTCCATTTTTAATATTTCAGAGACATACTATACATCAAAATCTAGGTCTGGGTCTTGTGATTCTCACAATATAAAGATCTTCGCTGTAGGATGTATAGTTTTTAAAATACGGCCATTTGTTTAGAGGTCATTTCAGGAAATTTTAGCCATTAATCAGAGTGTACTGTTAGTGTTTGTTTTGTTGCCATGGTTACCAAAGCTTCTGTTATACACAGGGGGGAAGGTGGCTGGAGCATCTCAGCTGATTACAGAGCCCGGGGGAGGGGACAGACACACCATGTACTGATTTATAATAGAGGAATATGATGGGGCAGTTTTGATGGGGTAATTCTGATGGGGCAGTTTTGATGAAGTAGTATTTGGGAAGCATAAACAGGGCATGAGCGTTGCTAGGACACAGTGGTTGTAAACACAAGATGCTGAGACACTCCAAATGCATGTGACTTCATCTGCTAGACTTGATAATGCTTGTAGACTCCTCCCACAGTTTTTACACTACAGAGACAAGTAATATACCGAAACGAGCGGATTGTTCCCGATTGGTGTGTTATTACTTTGTGGAATGTTTTGCCGAATGGTCCACGAAATGACGTTTTTGCAGCGAAATTGGTCCCATAGGAATGAATGGCGAAATGTTCAAAACTAGAGTGGGAGGTGACAAAAGCTGACAACCCCATGATCAGCCAAAACATTATGACCACCCCATGATCAGCCAAAACATTATGACCGCCCCATGTAAAAAAAAAAATATTTTTGAAAAAAAAAAATAATTTTTGAAAAAAAAAAAAAATCATTTTTGAAAAAAAAAAAATATTTTTGAAAAAAAAAAAATATTTTTGAAAAAAAAAATTATTTTTGAAAAAAAAAAAATTATTTTTGAAAAAAAAAATATTTTTGAAAAAAAAATTACTTTTAAAAAAAAATTATTTTTGAAAAAAAAAAAATATTTGAAAAAAAAATATTTTTGAAAAAAAAAATTATTTTTGAAAAAAAAATTACTTTAAAAAAAAATAATTTCGAAAAAAAAATTATTTTTGAAATAAAAAAATTCATTTTTGAAAAAAAAAATTACCTTTGAAAAAAAAAATTACTTTTGAAAAAAAAATCATTTTTGAAGAAAAAAAAATCATTTTTGAATAAAAAAAATTCATTTTTGAAAAAAAAAATTACTTTTGAAAAAAATGTTCAGCTCTTTCAGCTAATGATGGAACTTTTTTACTACTATTTATACTTTTTAAAATATTAAGCTTTTTAACACTTTTCACAGTTACTCAAGCCACTCCACCCCACCCAGTTACTCCGCCCACTCCAGTTGTAGAGGCAAGAACACTTTCACAATTTCCCCAGAAATTGTAGCTTTTCTAGTTAAGTGTTCTTGCATAGCAAGACCACTTATTGTTATCTCACATATATATTATTAAGTGTTCTTGCATAGCAAGACCACTTACTGTTATCTCACATATATATTATTCTTATTATTATAGCCAAATTTACCACCCTAACTCCTCCCACAGTTTTTACACTACATAGACAAGTAATATACCGAAACGTGCGGATTGTTCCCGAATGGTGTGCTATTACTTTGTGGAACGTTTCGCCGAATGGTTCACGAAATATCGTCGTTTTTGCGGCGAAATTGGTCCCATAGGAATGAATGGGGAAACTAGAGTGGGAGATGACAAAAGCTGGAAAATCAGAACATGATTTCTAAACTGCCGCCACTCCCTCATTTTCAAGCCCACCTACACAAATCTTATATCAAAACGTTCAGCTATCCCTGCTGCCACTAAACATGTCCACGGCTAAGCCATAGTCCTGATAGTTTTCACAATATGACCATTTGTTTGCAACTCACGCCGTCCATTGACATTCATTGAAACTACACTCTAGCCCCCTCCAAATTTGAAGGGCAATTTCTAAACTGCGACCGTGCCTTCAATTTTAATATTTCAGAGACATACTATGTATCAAAATCTAGGTCTGGGTCTTGTGATTCTCACAATATAAAGATCTTCGCTGTAGGATGTATAGCTTTTAAAATACGGCCATTTGTTTAGAGGTCATTTCAGGAAATTTTAGCCATTAATCAGTGTACTGTTAGTGTTTGTTTTGTTGCCATGGTTACCAAAGCTTCTGTTATACACAGGGGGGGAGGTGGCTGGAGCATCTCAGCTCTGATTACAGAGCCCGGGGGAGGGGACAGACACACCATGTACTGATTTATAATAGAGGAATATGATGGGGCAGTTTTGATGGGGTAATTCTGATGGGGTAATTCTGATGGGGCAGTTTTGATGAAGTAGTATTTGGGAAGCATAAACAGGGCATGAGCGTTGCTAGGAAACAGTGGTTGTAAACACAAGATGCTGAGACACCCCAAATGCATGTGACTTCATCTGCTAGACTTGATAATGCTTGTAGACTCCTCCCACAGTTTTTACACTACAGAGACAAGTAATATACCGAAACGAGCGGATTGTTCCCGATTGGTGTGTTATTACTTTGTGGAATGTTTCGCCGAATGGTCCACGAAATGACGTTTTTGCAGCGAAATTGGTCCCATAGGAATGAATGGCGAAATGTTCAAAACTAGAGTGGGAGGTGACAAAAGCTGACAACCCCATGATCAGCCAAAACATTATGACCACCCCATGATCAGCCAAAACATTATGACCGCCCCATGTAAAAAAAAAATATTTTTGAAAAAAAAAAATAATACTTTTTGAAAAAAAAAAATAATAATTTTTGAAAAAAAAAAATATTTTTGAAAAAAAAAAATTATTTTTGAAAAAAAAAAATTATTTTTGAAAAAAAAAAATATTTTTGAAAAAAAAATTACTTTTAAAAAAAAAATTATTTTTGAAAAAAAAAATATATTTGAAAAAAAAAAATATTTTTGAAAAAAAAAATTATTTTTGAAATAAAAAAATTACCTTTGAAAAAAAAATTACTTTTGAAAAAAAAAATTCATTTTTGAAGAAAAAAAAATTCATTTTTGAAGAAAAAAAATCATTTTTGAATAAAAAAAATTCATTTTTGAAAAAAAAAATTACTTTTGAAAAAAATGTTCAGCTCTTTCAGCGAATGATGGAACTTTTTTACTACTATTTATACTTTTTAAAATATTAAGCTTTTTAACACTTTTCACAGTTACTCAAGCCACTCCACCCCACCCAGTTACTCCGCCCACTCCAGTTGTAGAGGCAAGAACACTTTCACAATTTCCCCAGAAATTGTACCTTTTCTAGTTCTTATTAAGTGTTCTTGCATAGCAAGACCACTTACTGTTATCTCACATATATATTATTCTTATTATTATAGCCAAATTTACCACCCTAACTCCTCCCACAGTTTTTACACTACATAGACAAGTAATATACCGAAACGTGCGGATTGTTCCCGAATGGTGTGCTATTACTTTGTGGAACGTTTCGCCGAATGGTTCATGAAATATCGTCGTTTTTGCGGCGAAATTGGTCCCATAGGAATGAATGGGGAAACTAGAGTGGGAGATGACAAAAGCTGGAAAATCAGAACATGATTTCTAAACTGCCGCCACTCCCTCATTTTCAAGCCCACCTACACAAATCTTATATCAAAACGTTCAGCTATCCCTGCTGCCACTAAACATGTCCACGGCTAAGCCATAGTCCTGATAGTTTCCACAATATGAGCATTTGTTTGCAACTCACGCCGTCCATTGACATTCATTGAAACTACACTCTAGCCCCTTCAAATTTGAAGGGCAATTTCTAAACTGCGACCGTGCCTTCAATTTTAATATTTCAGAGACATACTATACATCAAAATCTAGGTCTGGGTCTTGTGATTCTCACAATATAAAGATCTTCGCTGTAGGATGTATAGTTTTTAAAATACGGCCATTTGTTTAGAGGTCATTTCAGGAAATTTTAGCCATTAATCAGAGTGTACTGTTAGTGTTTGTTTTGTTGCCATGGTTACCAAAGCTTCTGTTATACACAGGGGGGAGGTGGCTGGAGCATCTGAGCTCTGATTACAGAGCCCGGGGGAGGGGACAGACACACCATGTACTGATTTATAATAGAGGAATATGATGGGGCAGTTTTGATGGGGTAATTCTGATGGGGCAGTTTTGATGAAGTAGTATTTGGGAAGCATAAACAGGGCATGAGCGTTGCTAGGAAACAGTGGTTGTAAACACAAGATGCTGAGACACCCCAAATGCATGTGACTTCATCTGCTAGACTTGATAATGCTTGTAGACTCCTCCCACAGTTTTTACACTACAGAGACAAATAATATACCGAAACGAGCGGATTGTTCCCGATTGGTGTGTTATTACTTTGTGCAACGTTTCACCGAATGGTTCACGAAATATCGTAGTTTTTTGCGGCAATATTGGTCCCATAGGAATGAATTGCGAAATGTTCAATGTCATTTAATTGGTGTCCTATTACCTTGTGGAACTTTGTGAAAAGCTGAAAAATACCAGTGTGAATCCGGCCTCAATGTCATTTAATTGGTGTGCTATTACTTTGTGGAACGTTTCGCCGAATGGTTCACGAAATATCGTCGTTTTTGCGGTGAAATTGGTCCCATAGGAATGAATGGTGAAATGTTCAAAACTAGAGCGGGAGGTGACAAAAGCTGACAACCCCATGATCAGCTGAAACATTATGACCGCCCCAGGAAAAAAAATATATTTTTGAAAAAAAAAAAAATATTTTTGAAAAAAAAAATTATTTTTGAAAAAAAAAATTATTTTTGAAAAAAAAAAAATATTTTTGAAAAAAAAAATTATTTTTGAAAAAAAAAATATTTTTGAAAAAAAAAAATTATTTTTGAAAAAAAAATTATTTTTGAAAAAAAAAAAATTATTTTCGAAAAAAAAAAATATTTTTGAAAAAAAAATTACTTTAAAAAAAAAATTATTTCGAAAAAAAAATTATTTTTGAAAAAAAAAAATTATTTTTGAAAAAAAAAAATTATTTTTGAAAAAAAAATATTTTTGAGAAAAAAAATTACTTTAAAAAAAAAATCATTTTTGAAAAAAAAAATCATTTTTGAAGAAAAAAAATTCATTTTTGAAAAAAAAAAAATTACTTTTTGAAAAAAAAAAATTACTTTTGAAAAAAATGTTCAGCTTTCAGCTAATGATGGAACTTTTTTACTACTATTTATACTTTTTAAAATATTAAGCTTTTTAACACTTTTCACAGTTACTCAAGCCACTCCACCCCACCCAGTTACTCCGCCCACTCCAGTTGTAGAGGCAAGAACACTTTCACAATTTCCCCAGAAATTGTAGCTTTTCTAGTTATTATTATAGCCAAATTTACCACCCTAACTCCTCCCACAGTTTTTACACTACATAGACAAGTAATATACCGAAACGTGCGGATTGTTCCCGAATGGTGTGCTATTACTTTGTGGAACGTTTTGCCAAATGGTTCACAAAATATCGTCGTTTTTGCGGCGAAATTGGTCCCATAGGAATGAATGGGGAAACTAGAGTGGGAGATGGCAAAAGCTGGAAAATCAGAACATGATTTCTAAACTGCCGCCACTCCCTCATTTTCAAGCCCACCTACACAAATCTTATATCAAAACGTTCAGCTATCCCTGCTGCCACTAAACATGTCCACGGCTAAGCCATAGTCCTGATAGTATTCACAATATGACCATTTGTTTGCAACTCACGCCGTCCATTGACATTCATTGAAACTACACTCTAGCCCCTTCAAATTTGAAGGGCAATTTCTAAACTGCGACCGTGCCTTCATTTTTAATATTTCAGAGACATACTATGTATCAAAATCTAGGTCTGGGTCTTGTGATTCTCACAATATAAAGATCTTCGCTGTAGGATGTATAGTTTTTAAAATACGGCCATTTGTTTAGAGGTCATTTCAGGAAATTTTAGCCATTAATCAGCGTGTACTGTGTTTGTTTTGTTGCCATGGTTACCAAAGCTTCTGTTATACACAGGGGGGAGGTGGCTGGAGCATCTCAGCTCTGATTACAGAGCCCGGGGGAGGGGACAGACACACCATGTACTGATTTATAATAGAGGAATATGATGGGGCAGTTTTGATGGGGTAATTCTGATGGGGCAGTTTTGATGAAGTAGTATTTGGGAAGCATAAACAGGGCATGAGCGTTGCTAGGAAACAGTGGTTGTAAACACAAGATGCTGAGACACCCCAAATGCATGTGACTTCATCTGCTAGACTTGATAATGCTTGTAGACTCCTCCCACAGTTTTTACACTACAGAGACAAGTAATATACCGAAACGAGCGGATTGTTCCCGATTGGTGTGTTATTACTTTGTGGAATGTTTCGCCGAATGGTCCACGAAATGACGTTTTTGCGGCGAAATTGGTCCCATAGGAATGAATGGCGAAATGTTCAAAACTAGAGTGGGAGGTGACAAAAGCTGACAACCCCATGATCAGCCAAAACATTATGACCACCCCATGATCAGCCAAAACATTATGACCGCCCCATGTAAAAAAAAAAATATTTTTGAAAAAAAAAAATAATTTTTGAAAAAAAAAACTATTTTTGAAAAAAAAATTACTTTAAAAAAAAAATAATTTCGAAAAAAAAATTATTTTTGAAATAAAAAAATTCATTTTTGAAAAAAAAAATTACCTTTGAAAAAAAAAATTCATTTTTGAAGAAAAAAATATTCATTTTTGAAGAAAAAAAAATCATTTTTGAATAAAAAAAATTCATTTTTGAAAAAAAAAATTACTTTTGAAAAAAATGTTCAGCTCTTTCAGCGAATGATGGAACTTTTTTACTACTATTTATACTTTTTAAAATATTAAGCTTTTTAACACTTTTCACAGTTACTCAAGCCACTCCACCCCACCCAGTTACTCCGCCCACTCCAGTTGTAGAGGCAAGAACACTTTCACAATTTCCCCAGAAATTGTACCTTTTCTAGTTACTATTATTATTTATTATTATTAATTTGTTACGTTCCATTCGTTATTTCGGGTGATTCGTAACTTCGGATAAATTTGTTACATTCACCAGCCAAATTTGAAAAGAAATTCCAATACCTACAATTTAATACTTAGTTATCATTAGTTAGTTATTATTTCGGATTTTCAGATTTTCATTCTTTTGAATTCTTGGATTTTCATTCTTGTTTTTGTTCTTTTGAATTCTTGGTATTTCGTTCTTATTTTCGTTTTTTTTAATTTTTGGAATTTCGTTCTTTCAAATTTTTAGATTTTCATTCTTATTTTTGGATTTTTGTTCTTATTTTTGAATTTTCATATTTTCAAATTTTCGTATTTTCTCATTTTCAAATCTTCAGATCTTCAGATTTTCGGATTTTCGAATTTTGGATTTTTCCAAATTATCGAAATAACGAACACCGCATCTAATCAAATTCAAATTTTTATGAAATTACGAATTTATTTGAAATAACGAATTTTGATCATGACGAATGACCCCAAAAATGGAAAAAAAAAAGAAAACAAACAAATTTTTCAGCAGGGCACATGTCTATTACAAAGTCTCTCCGTCCCTCTTTCCTCTTCATTTGTCCCTCATTTTGGTCTTATATATATAGTTGTGTATAAAATGTACTACTTATCTATCAAAAAGTGTATCCCAGTGCTTATCTTTTCATCTAATTTCTCTCCACCAACTTTTTCCCACTTGCCTAATGCGAGCTGAGTGGAAATTTTGAGGGCTGACTGTATATCATATACTGTATAATATCTATGTAGCGCTGGTAGATTTGCGATCTACCATATGTTAGGTAAATTTAGTAACTTGTTCGTTAAATAGGTTAGGTTTGCCTCTGTTCCAGCTTGGCTGACGTTGTGTGTGTTTCCATACTGACCGGTGGGTGTCGCTGTTATCACTGGCCAGTGTTGGAAAGGCAACGTGTCGAAGCATATGGATGCTCTTCTGTCCCGGAGACAACTCGGTGGAGGTGGTCCTCCGAGTTGCATTCTGGGCGAGGGTATTTATGGGACAGACGCCATATTGTGGGGTTCGTTTTCAGCCACCTGCTGGCCCTCCTGGCCGACAGGTATGCGTTAGAGAGCAATCTCGTGGTCCTCCGTTCCAGAGGCCCACGCCGCTGCAGCGCAGGGGTGGGCCCAGAAGCTTGTCTGGGGCCTACCACAGCAGCCGAGGAATGGTCCTGAGCTGTCTATCCAGAAGGGAAGAAGCTGGACAACCGAGGAGATCCCAGGGGAGGACCCGTCATGGAAGGATCATGCAGCGTGCTGGTCTGGAGAGGGGCCTGGTGACTCGGTTGGAGGACGTATCCTAAAAGTAACTATACAGCATAGTGTTGCCAGGTTGGCTTAAAGGTTCAAGCACTGTGACTGACATTCACCGTAAAACCGATACATCCTGTGGCAGAGGATCGTACAGGTTTATCTCAAACAAGTCTGTGGCAGAGACTTTTGTTCGTGCTACGTACTGGCTGCTAGGCAAGTGAGAGAGGCCTATCCAGGCGAGCAAAGAGTGTGTCCCACGAGGGGAGCGCATTCCATTATAATATCCAAATTCTACCAGGACATTTGTCAAGAATCTTTCAAGAAGATATTTGAGTTTCTTCTGCGGTTTTCCTTCTGCCTCTTTCCTGCTACTTCTTTAGTAAATCGTTTAATAAAGCATTGAAAACGTATTCAAGTGTTGGTGCGTGTATCGTCCAGAGGTAAACTCAACGGAACCCTAGACCCGGTGCCGGTAAAACAGAGGGAAGGAGAGTGAAGGTAACAAGCCTGCTTAAACCAGCAGCTCCACCGAGAGTTAGTGCTACATGTGGGGGCGTCGTCCGGGATTTGTTGACCGTCAATTCTCGCAACCCAGAGAAGTGTTTTACCGGGAGTTTACGGAGAGATTTGGACTTTGAAAAAAAAATTCTTCAGGAAGAGAAAAGGTTAAACTGCAGGACTTTATTTCTGAATGCGTAGACGGCGGGCGCCAGTGAAGGCCCGGGAGCTACGTGACCAGAAGAACAAGTGGGAGGAGCCTACCCTACTTGTTACCGTGTGGGACACGTGTATGTGTTTGGTGCCAGAGGAGAGGAAAGGCCTCGTGATCGTGCTGAGAAAATCAGAGTGTGGCCATGTCTTTTCGATGCAGCCAATCATGGGACCGAGAATGTTCCCTACAAGCACCGTGATGAATGCTGTGCTATCTGGAACTTTGCTTACAGATACTAGAGTTCGTTTGAAGCCGCAGGGGAGGTTTGTCCTGTATACCTCAGGAGATATTGAGGGACTGGGTATGATCTGCCACCGATGTGAAGGATTGGCCGTACATCTCCGTCCGTTTGGCCGATGTCCGCAATGTGGAGAGTACTTGTTTGTGGTGGAGCAACCTACCACGTCGCCCCGTGCTTATCGGATAGATTGGGCAACAGGTATCGCCACAGTAGAAGCTGCTACCGATACGGAGAGAGAACGACAGGCCACCACTTTGCCTGTTGTTGCTGATAATGTTCCGGAAAGAGACATTGCTCGTCAGGGGACATTATTTTGCGTCCACTACACCTACTCCTGTTGTACCTACTCAAAGGAAGGTGGGATATGTGAAGGCTTCCCGCGGCCGTGGTCGAGGCCTACCCCAGAGGTTACCTGAACCAGAGCTAACAGAGTTCACGTCAGGAACGGGTAAGCCACTGATGGGGAATGTATCTGGGTCTGTGAGTAAATATCTACCAGCAGAAGAGTTGGGAGACTCAGAATTAGAATCCATGTCGGATCTTTCTGGGGATGATGACCTATTTGAGACTATGTCACAAGAGCTGTTATGGTCACAAGGTGAAGATGTTGCCTCTGCTATGACTTTCCCTGAATGGACAGCCCTGAGTTCTGGGAAGACGTCACCCTGTGTGGAGCCACACAGTACTGTTACCGGGACTTTGCCAAAAGTTGCTAGTTCACTGCAGACACTAGCTGGGTCTATGGTGAGCAAGTCATTGGATTCCTGTGTACCGCTTGGTATGGGGAGAGACAGATCTTTGCCCAAACTTGCACGTTTGCAGAGGATGTTAAACAAGCGTGTAGCTGCCGAGTATGGTTTGGAGTTCCCCTATGTGCCCTATGATATAATGCAGGTGATTGAAACTAATCGGGAACTTTGGTACAGTGAAGCTGTTTGGGACTATTTGTCTGTGCCTAAGTCTTTCCGAAAGACTGGATGTTCTGTTAAGATGGATGAATGTTTTAGTGGATGTTTCATGCACTGGAACTTCAGTTGGCACATCTATGCTGACAAAGTGATAATTTGCAGGGCCGGAAAAGATGATGTTGTATATTTCATTACCACCTTGGATAAAAAACGGGAAAACCACTGACATTGCCAGATCCCCGGTTTTATTGGTAATTCTGGACAAAAGAACTTTGCAAGTAGTTAGCTAGTTAGTGTCAGTGTAAAGAAATCTACGTGGTCAAGATTTACATATTGTGCTCAATGTTTTAAATCCAATGACTTCTTTTTTGCTAGCCGGATTTATTTTTTTCTCTTTATTTGAAGAGATCATAGTACAGGGATGGACTCCTTAAGTTTATTCTGAGGTGGGGGCGTGGCTTGGCAATGGCCGAGTGAGGCCGCATCTGAAGAGAGCTCCTGATCACCCCGCTATATCCCGCTGAATTGACGGTGATCCATGTATGTCAGAGCGGCATGATAACTCCTAGGCGCTACCGGACAAGATCGTCAGCTGGAGGTAACCGTCCCTCAGTCCCGAGCAGTGGTATTCAGCGATACTTCCGAGGCTCACAGGGAGTGTCGCCGGGCGCCATTATAGCAGCCCCACGTGTCAGCAGCCTAACGGTGGATAGTGCCCTGGACTCACCGCGATCTACTGTACCGTCGAATAATACAGACTCAACCTCAGAGACCTCTATTACCGGCCCCGTAACCATGGCTGATACCTCCCCTAAATCAAGGGACATGCCGGACGATATCCGAGCTATCCTGCAATCCCTACCGACCAAAGCAGACATTGAAGGCCTCATCCTCCGTATTGAAGAGGCGCACAGTAGGGACATCCAGGAGGTGAGATCAGACCTGCATGCCCTCACAGACAGGGTTGACTCGGGGGAGGCTACGATCTCGTCTTTAACGAACAGAATTGAAGCACTGGAGCGATCTCAGGAATCCCAAGATGCTACGGCAATCGACCTACAGCTTCATTTAGAAGACCTTGAGGACCGTAGCCGACGCAATAACCTTCGGCTACGAGGTATCCCGGAGGCAACCGGCGCGGAGGACCTGGCTGCTACTGTTTCAGCCATTTTTCAGATCATACTGGGCCCTACCCCTCCGTCCGTGGAAATGGACCGGGTACATAGAACCTTGGGACCTAAATCGACCGATCCTGCCAGACCAAGAGATGTGCTGTGCAGGATACATCATTATAACCAAAAAGAACTTATTCTGCGCAGAGCCTGGGAGCAAGGGACCGTAGAATTTGATGGTGCCACAATTAAGGTTCTCCCGGATCTTTCCAGGGCCACGTTGCAAAGAAGGGCCATTTTAAGACCCCTTCTGGACTTGTCCAGGAGGCAGGACTGCACATACTGGTGGGGATACCCCCTGGCGGTCAGTTTTCGCAAAATGAATGCAGCCTTCACGCTGCGTACACCCGCGGATCTACCAGCCTTCTTTGCCTTCCTGGAAGTAGAGCCCATACCTGTCCAGAACTGGCTGACCATCCTACCCCGTACCTCAGGCCGCCCAGGATCCTCTACTCAACGACATCCTCAACCTCCTCGCCGACAACGGAACAGAAGAAGAGCACGCTCTCCTTCTGCTGAAGGTACCCGGGAATCATGAGCTATGTTCCGGTGAGCTACTCCATTTTGTTCTCCGCACACATCGGATTATGTTAGTTCTGAATGTTGGATTCTGTTGCCCCCCACTTTACGCGGTCCTGAGGCTTTCTTCCTTCCCCTTACCACATCAGGGAGGTCTGCGGTCTAACTCAGAGGTAAGCACTCCCCACCTCCTGACTCTGCCTTACCGCAGTGCATGTGTTCAGTCCGGTAACAAGCGGTGGTACTTTACGAGTGAACAGCGACCACGGGGCTGGGGATTTGGAGACAAGCTGGACCCAACCTGAAGCCTGGAGGTATGCACGCTCAAATATGTTGGCAACTTTACTATCACAGGTGTTTCAGGTGCACCCTATACACACTGAACCAGTGCCTGGGCATGGTGTCTTGTACTTCACACCTATCGTGGAACTTTGAGCTTAGTTGTCATTCTGTTATTTTGGAGCGTCTTACTAACTGCCATTGAGGAGGGTTACCGAGACTGGAGACTGGGGAGATTACTTCTGTGCTCTCTAGAGGGAATCCCAGATCCTGGAGAGGATATGAATTTAGGCTCCTCCCGTAGAGGTGACCTCCCGGGCTCTGCCGGGTGGGCCCTCCTTGCCTCCCCACCATGAATGTTAAGTTCATCCTGTACTGCTGTATCGGGTGGGAATCGTAGACCCTATGGAGTGACGATAAATAAGTGTTTATGTGTGTGTCTCCAGCCCTCACAGAAGAAAAATGAGATGGCATATGGAGGGTTTTTGTCGGGGTGGGCTGTCTCCCCCTTCTCACCGGGACACTCGTTTTGGGGGGGGGGGAGACGCCCCTGCTCTGTGGGCATAGAGCTCAGTGGGAGATATGCATTCCAGGAGGATGGGTTGATCATTAAAGGTGATGGGTCGGGAATAGCCTTGGTGCCGCACACATCTTTGCTTAATTTGTGACCTGACAGCCTTCACTTGTGTCATCCTGGTATCCCCACAATCATATGGGGGTTGCCATCCTTGCTACACTCTGGTGGAACCAATAGTGAGCAACTGGTAACAACCAGAAATTACCTACTCGCACCTAACACACATAGGGGGTGGGCGGAATCCATGTCTTGGTTGTTGTTATTATTTTCCTTTTGTGTTTTAATTGTTCCTTAATTGAGATGTGTAGGAGCACAGGTTAAAGGTCCCCTCTTAGGACGGGTAAATGTTAGATTTATGTTGCACTGCCATAGCTTAAATATGTTTTAAATCTCCTTCCTTGATTTGTTCGGTACGTCTCTCTGTATTCACCGTCAACACGTTTTTTTTTTCTTTCTTTATATGATATATTATAATGCGGGTCAGGGGAAAGGTCAGTGAGTATCTCACTGGTCATTGCTTTCTACAACCCCACCTAGGTCTGCGCTCGATAACCAGAATTTCTCTGGTGAGCGTCTTAGCTCTTTAAACTTAGTATTACAATACCTTTATTGGGGTTCCTGTACGCATATTTCTATCTGCTGCTTTTTTCTCCTCTTTCTCCCCTGCAATCGCCCTCCCCCCCTCCTACTCTCACTACCTACTAGTCCTCCACCTCCCCACTCCCCCTTCTTCTCCTCCCCTCCCTTTTGAAGTGGGTCACAGGTCATGGAGGCGGTACGCATGCTCTCGCATAATGCGAGAGGCCTAAACGTTCCGGAAAAAAGGCGTATGTTATTTCAAGATTTACAACGACTAAAGTCTGATCTGGCGTTCATTCAGGAGACACATTTTAAGGAAGGTAATTTTCCTTTGTTGCAAAACAAATTCTATCCGAAGGTATATCACTCTACCAATCGGAATAGCAAATCTCGAGGGGTTTCCATTCTTATCTCCTGCTCCGTCCCTTGGATCCTAGAAGACATGAGGGCTGACCCAGAGGGACGCTATCTGTTCCTTAGAGGAACAATCGGAGGAGTAGAGGTGACTCTTGTCAATGTTTATGTTCCGAACAGTGGGCAGGAACAGTTTATCTCCAAAGTAACTGACATCCTGCTAGAATTTGCCAAAGGCCAGACAATACTGGGGGGTGATTTCAATGTTCCACTGATCCCGTCAGAAGACACATCGGTGGGGCATTCCTCAATTACTCCCTGTGTTAGGAAACGTATTGCGCGTACCCTACATAAAGCTCAGCTAATTGATGCCTGGAGACTCACTCATCCCACTGAAAGGGACTACACCTTTTATTCAACATCACACAAACAATACTCAAGAATCGACTACTTCCTAATCCCCCATTCCCAACTACATGCCATTAGAGAGACCTCCATTGGCTCTATTACATGGTCTGACCATGCCCCTGTTCTATTGACCTATGCCCTGACTGACCTTTTTACCTCCAAAACAAGAACTTGGAGATTAAATGAAAGCCTCCTACAGGATAAGGAGGTACTTCGGGATGTAGCTAGGGAGCTGGACTTTTACTTCCAAACTAATGATACTCCTGATAGCAACCCCGGCATCGTCTGGGAAGCCCATAAGGCTGTGATCCGAGGTGTCCTTATCAAGCATGGTTCACGCATAAAGAAACAACGTTCGGAGAAGTTGGCTTCGCTCCTGACACAACTGAACCTTGCTGAAGCCAGACACAAACATGCCCAAAGTCAATCTCTGGAGGCCGAAATTTTGACACTTCGCAACAAAATTACCGACCTTATGCAATTTAGAGCTAAAGCCGCGATTCAGATTTGTCGTCGGATTTCATATGAGTCAGGTAACAAGTGTGGCAAACTTCTGGCCAGGTCACTAAGAGAGCAAGTCTTAGCTAATTATATACCACATATCAGGACCTCTAAAGGCCAGAAGACCTCATTCCCCCGCAACATAGTCGGTGAATTTAAGGAGTTTTATGCGTCTCTCTACAACCTGCAGGCTCCAGCTCCCCAGCTCTCTCGAATTGAAGAATATCTCACTAACTCGGGCATGCCCAAACTCTCAGATGAAATAAGGGATCTACTTGATGAACCAATCTCCACAGAAGAAATACAATTAGCAGTTAAGGCGTCTAAGCTAGGGAAAGCCCCAGGACCGGACGGACTTACCACACAATATTTTAAAACATTACTCCCCTCCCTTATACAATTCATGCATAAATTCTTCAATTATATAGGCCCCAATATAAATTTCCCCTGTGACTCTCTGTCGGCACACATCACAGTGATCCCTAAGGAAGGGAAAGACTCATCCCTGTGCGGGAGTTACAGATCAATTTCTCTCCTAAATACTGATTTGAAAATTTTTACCAAAATACTTTCCACTAGGATCCAATCCCACCTCCCCTCCTTAATTCACCTAGACCAAGTTGGTTTTGTCCCAACCAGGGAGGCCAGGGACAACACCACTAAAGTACTGAATCTCCTACATGTGGTCAATAAGGAAAAAATTCCCTGCATTCTTCTAAGCACGGACGCGGAGAAGGCCTTCGACAGGGTGAACTGGCAGTTTATGATAGCTATTCTGAAACACATAGGCCTTGGGAGTAACATGTTAGGATGGATTAAATCGTTATATGGGGCCCCTTCAGCGCGTGTCCGGGCCAATGGGATACTGTCAGATTCCTTTGAAATCAAGAATGGAACGCGCCAGGGATGTCCCCTGTCCCCACTCCTCTTCGCCCTGTCGTTGGAACCTTTTCTGCGTACCGTGAGAGCCAATCCGGACATCTCTGGGGTGGATATGGGAGACTCACAGCAGAAAATTGCCGCATATGCGGATGATATGTTGTTCTCTCTCACCAACCCTCTGATCTCTCTCCCAAACCTCCTCAAAGAATTTAAAACATATGGTGACCTTTCAAACCTGAAGATTAATTTCAATAAGTCTGAAGCTATGAGCATAGGAATTCCCACACAACACCTCACAGTCCTCCAATCCAGTTTCAAATTTAGATGGACTACCTCTGCTTTGAAATACTTAGGTACATATATTCCTACCAAATTTTCACAGCTCTTCCCTCTGAATTTCCCCCCTTTGCTGGCCAAAGTTAGAGCTCTCCTTACCAAATGGCAAACGGGTCTTCATTCATGGTTCGGGAGGTGCAATATTATTAAGATGTGTATCCTGCCTAAATTCCTCTATCTTCTTCAAGCACTCCCGATCCAGATTCCCTCTAGCTATTTCGATCAAGTCAGAGCGGTATTCTTCGACTTCATTTGGGCCCATAAAAGACCTAGACTGAATAGATGACAGATTATGTTACCTAAGCAATATGGGGGTCTGGCAGTCCCAGACCTTCGTAAGTATCACCAAGCAATTCACCTAACAAGACTAGTCGACTGGAACCGACACCGATCCACGAAATTATGGACTACCCTAGAACAGACTCAATGTGAGATACCACTAAACAGAGCTCCTTGGTGTCATAATTCTCTACCAAGAGACGTAAAAAAACACCCACTAATAGGTACTACCACACAATTATGCGCTGCTCTCTTTGCGCGTAGGGACCTGGTGTCATTAAGGTCTCCTCTTCATCCGGTACTGGGAAACCCAGAGTTTGCCCCCGGTTATACAGACCCTGTCTTCCGGGCAATGAGAGCAGCAGGTCGCTTCCAAGCCTCCCACTTTATGATTAATGGTAGATGGCCGACACGGATAGAACTCATGGATTTAGACAGTCCCTTCCATTTAGATTTTTGGAGAGCACAGCAGCTTAGTCATTTTCTTAAATCACTACCTCTCCCAAGTGGCCCTGATCAAAATCTAACCACCCTAGAGCCATACTGCACAGAAGAAGGTGCTGTGTCCCATATGCTATCGGCCATCTATCAGTTGCTGATTGCCCCATTAGATGGTCATCGTCTTCGATGCCTGGATAAATGGGAAAGGGACCTACACTGCACTTTCTCAACACGACAAAAACAAAATATCCTCCAATTCACTTTCAAATCTTCAATCTGCTCGAAAACGCAAGAGACTAACTATAAAATAATTACTAGGTGGTACAACACTCCGGCAAAGCTACAAAAGATATTTCCCGGGGTCACGAACCAGTGCTGGAGATGTCAGAGAGAATGTGGAACGATTCTCCACATCTTCTGGTCTTGCCCTCTGTTGGAGGGGTTTTGGAAAACCATCCAGCAGACGTTGCAGAAGTTCACTGAATACCCAATTCAGGCAGACCCAGCTCTATTTCTGTTACACGCGTCTGACAAATCCCAGAAAGCATACAAACGATCACTAATACCTCATTTGCTTGACGCAGCGAAAGCCTGCATCCCCTTGTACTGGAAATCCACACAACCCCCTCCTATTAGCTTATGGGTTAGGAAGGTAGAAGAAATCAAAACAATGGAGGACCTAATCCTCTCAGCCCGCCACCAGAATGAACGCTTTACCAAGAAATGGTCCATTTGGAATGTTTTCTTCTTTTCAGACGAAGGTCAGACACTTTTGGGGAGGAATGCGATTGACTGATTAATATAGTTCTACCTTGCTATACAGGTATATTATCCTAATGAGGTTGATTGGCTTTGCCACCCTGTTCTTCAACTCGTGAAGGGGCGCGCGTGCTGCCTCGGTGTGCCATGATGGTCCCACACCCTCCCTTCCCTATGCTCTTATTCCCCCTTCCCCCTCGTCCCCCCTTCACGCTGTCCCCCTTCCTTTTTCTCCCTTCCTCTCTCCACTTCCTTCTCTCTGTTTTTACTAGGACTACAGTGGTTGTAGGGGGTAATTATTGATGCCCCGTGACCTACATAGTCCTACTCTTTTATTAAACTGGAAAATTAGGAGCAAGACTAGCGGAATCTCTTGGCAGTTCTAGCACAGCCTAGAAGTGGGTTGCCTTCCTGTTCCAACTGAGGTCAGGGCCAGGCACAGTCCTAATGTCAAAATAGTGGTATTCTATTTACTGTTGGGTTGAACATGACACGGGACTTCGTTCATACCAGTGTATGTTATCTTGTGCATATATGATCTCGAGATGTTATATTTCGCTTGTCTTGTGTCCTTTCTTTAAATAAAGAATTTGAAAAAAAAAAAGTTTATTCTGATATGGATAAAAGGAAGAGAGGCTCATTTTATCTAGAAATGAGGCTTTGCTCCTAATATTGTACAGTATATATATGTGTGTTTAATAAGTTTTCCTTTTCAGGAATTATTGGATCTCCTATCAAGCTGGGAGGCTTTTCAGCTAGATAGATAGTGAGGTTATGCACAATCATAGGATGTTTTTTTTTGCGGATGTGAAAATAATGTTTTATAGATGTAAGTCTTATAATATCTTTCCACTGTCTTTTCCTTTCTCTTTGTCTATCCAAGTTATAAGAAACTCAAATACTTGCTCCCAGGCTTGGGAGTTACTGTTACTGTTTTTGGACAGACATTGGGGACAACGTCTACTATAGTGGAGGGAGTATGTAGCGCTGGTAGATTTGCGATCTACCATATGTTAGGTAAATTTAGTAACTTGTTCGTTAAATAGGTTAGGTTTGCCTCTGTTCCAGCTTGGCTGACGTTGTGTGTGTTTCCATACTGACCGGTGGGTGTCGCTGTTATCACTGGCCAGTGTTGGAAAGGCAACGTGTCGAAGCGTATGGATGCTCTTCTGTCCCAGAGACAGCTCGGTGGAGGTGGTCCTCCGAGTTGCATTCTGGGCGAGGGTATTTATGGGGCAGACACCATATTTTGGGGTTCATTTTCAGCCACCTGCTGTCCCTCCTGGCCGACAGGTATGCGTTAGAGAGCAATCTGCTCAGGCGCAGGGGTGGGCCCAGAAGCTTTTCTGGGGCCTACCACAGCAGCCGAGGAATGGTCCTGAGTTGTCTATCCAGAAGGGAAGAAGCTGGACAACCGAGGAGATCCCAGGGGAGGACCCGTCATGGAAGGATCATGCAGCGTGCTGGTCTGGAGAGGGGCCTGGTGACTCGGTTGGAGGACGTATCCTAAAAGTAACTATACAGCATAGTGTTGCCGGGCTGGCTTAAAGGTTCAAGCACTGTGACTGACATTCACCGTAAAACTGATACATCCTGTGGCAGAGGATCGTACAGGTTTATCCCAAACAAGTCTGTGGCAGAGACTTTTGTTCGTACTACGTACTGGCTGCTAAGCAAGTGAGAGAGGCCTATCCAGGCGAGCAAAGAGTGTGTCCCACGAGGGGAGCGCATTCCATTATAATATCCAAATTCTACCAGGACATTTGTCAAGAATCTTACAAGAAGATATTTGAGTTTCTTCTGCGGTTTCCCTTCTGCCTCTTCCCTGCTACTTCTTTAGTAAATCGTTTAATAAAGCATTGAAAACGTATTCAAGTGTTGGTGCATGTATCGTCCAGAGGTAAACTCAACGGAACCCTAGAGCTGGTGCCGGTAAAACAGAGGGAAGGAGAGTGAAGGTAACAAGCCCGCTTAAACCAGCAGCTCCACTGTTAGTGCTACATCTATACTGTATAATAGCTAGATGAAGCATTTCATGATTTTTTGTTATTTAAGTTTATCACTCTTTTTCCATCTGCAACTGCTGATGATTTTTTTTAAAAACTGTCAAAAATTCAACTATTGTACTTCTTGTAATGCCTGGGAATATTTTAAGGTAAAGTCATTTTTGTTCATGTGATTAGATTACTGCATCATCCAGTAATTTTTATCTGGTTACAAATTGCATTACTGTAGCAAGTAGACCCTCTAACTTTGCACTCAGGAAGATGGAATTGAGTGGAATATTTACTCAATATGGAGCCAATAGAGTTCTTTTCCCTAAAAAATTGAGTTTTAGTTCAAAACTATGTTTAGTGTATACCCCAATGTACAGTGTTACAGTGAAGCAGTACATAATAGAATTTATGACAATAATAATATTAAGATTATTAATAATAATAATAATAATAATTATTATTATTATTATAGTAAAGAACTGTACTGAGCATCTGCCAAATTAATAGTCAGCTTTTTGAGCAAACTTTCAATTCAACTACATGCATTGCTGAAATATGAACAATTGTCTTTTAAGTCTACAGATTTGGCATGAAACCCAGAGGGACACCATCAAGAACTGAATGATGTAAACACTTTTATGTATACACAGCAGTCTGGGTTATATACACACCCTGTCAAATTAACTTATACCATCAGTCCTGTGTCATGTAACTGCAGCATGACACTATTTGGGTGCAAATTGCAAGCCCGCTATAGATGAAATGTCAGGTTATTTTGTGTTCATTTGTGACCCCATGACCTAAGTTTAACAATGGAAGGCAGTAACCTGTAAAGCACATACATACCATGTAGTGCAGTGCTTTCTTCTGTACAAAGTGTCTCTCTGGGGTTCATGTATTAAAGGAGTACAAGTCAACCTGATTTTTTTTTAAATACCCAATCATATGCAGAGAATTAAAAAAAAAATAGGATTATGTCTTGTGCCTACTTTTTAGGATTGTAATGTCATTGACAGTGAAGCTGTATAAATAAAGTTTTACAGCCTCATGGCGGCATGGGTGTGGGCAGTTTGCTGCATTCAGAGGCATCTAAACACCCCCTCTGGATGCAGCAACATTTTGTTATATATGGCCGTATACAAACTGGCTGATTAGCATTATGTGTGGCCCAAAATCTGCAGATACGCCAACCGTGGACACACACTGCCTGCTCAATTTGCATTTAACCGCTCAGACGAAGCCAGCGGCAGCAGCCATTGAGTTCGTACAAATTTGACATCTGCTGCTGACCAGAGTTGGGCGAACAGTTCGAGCCGATACAATTTGCGGGGAGCTTGGCGGGATGTTTGGTCGGTGATGTCACAAGGGGGCGATGCCACAAGGTGACATGACCAGGTGGCCCGCCCCTTACCTATTTAAGAACAAATGGCAGAGCAGGCATTTGGTGGTTAGCCTTTGTCGCGGGTGGAGCGTTTTTTTTTTCAGGTCCTGTGGTGCTGTTTTTTGTTTTTAATAAAGGTATTGTCAAAAACTGCCTCCTGTCTTTATTTATTTTTGACACTTTTTTTGGTGAATGAGTAGGGGTACAATTTACCCTATACTCATTCTCATAGGGAGGGGGCTGGGATCTGGGGGCTCCCTTGTTAAAGGGGGCTTCCAGATTCCGATAAAGCCCCCTGCCCACAGACCCCCACAACCACAGCCCAGGGTTGTCAGAAAGAGGCCCTTCTCCCCATCAACATGGGAACAAGGTGTTTTGGGGTGGGGGGCAGAGTCAGTTTTGCAGCAGCAGGTTCTATACTCAGCACAGATTCGCCACTTTACAGGCAGACTAAGGGGACCACCCAGGCATTATATTTAAAGGATTTTTTCATTTTTATTGTTTCACTTTAAGCATCATTAAAATTACTGCTCCTTTAAAAATGATCTTTTTTTTATATATATTGTTTTCATTGACACATGTCCCCCATGACAGTACCCAGGCTCCCATACCCTTTTAAAGTAAAGAAGAAATGGCTGCACATCAATGAAAATGAAAATTGACGTTTATTGATCACCAAAATGACATCAAAAGACACCAATACACAGTCTTGTAGATGTGTATCACACAGTACAATTGTGCTTAATCATTACCATTGTTAATGATTAACAATTTCCCTACCGGCTTCCTGGCAGTATAGGGGCCGCGCCACTCGAGAGCCGATGCGCACACCAGCGCCGGGCACCTGCGATTGCTGGTGACAGAACAGGAACGTGGATCTGTGTGTGTAAACACACAGATCCATGTCCTGTCAGGGGAGAGGACACAGATCATGTGTTCTGAGTATATAGGAACACCGATCGTCTCTTCCTCTAGTCAGTCCCTTCCCCCCACAGTTAGAATCACTCCCTAGGTAACACATTTAACTCCTTGATTGCCCCTTAGTGTTAACCCCTTCCCTGCCAGTGACATTTATACAGTAATCAGTGCATATTTATAGCACTGATCGCTGTATAAGTGTCACTGGTCCCAAAACAGTGTCAAAAGGGTCTGATCTGTCCGCCGCAATGTCACAGTCACGATAAAAAACGCAGATCACCACCATTACTAGTAAATAATAATAAAAATGCCATAAATCTATCCCCTATTTTGTAGGCGCATTAACTTTTTGCACAAACCAATCAATATACGCTTATTGCGTTTTTTTTTTACCAAAAATTTGTAGAAGAATACATATTGGCCTAAACTGAATACATTTTTTCTTTTTTTAAATTGTGGATATTTATTATAGCAAAAAGTAAAAAATATTGTGTTTTTTTCAAAATTATCGCTCATTTTTTTGTTTATAGCGCAAAAAATAAAAACCGCAGAGGTGATCAAAAAACACCAAAAGAAAGCTCTATTGGTGGGGAAAAAATGATAAAAATGTAATTTGGGTACAGTGTTGCATGACTGCGCAATTGTCATTCAAAATGTTACAGCGCTGAAAGCTGAAAATTGGCCTGGGCAGGAAGGGGGTGAAGATGCCCTGTATTGCAGTGGTTAAGCATCTAACGCATCTACAAGACTGTGTTTTGGTGTCTTTTGATGTAATTTTGGTGATCAATAAACGGCAATTGGATTTTCATCGATGTGCAGCCATTTCTTCTTTACTTCAATTACCCACGGAGACGGGCCCTTGATTGAAGCTCCTATCAGGCAATTTTCTTTTGATTTTTCAAGTTCAGGTCCCATAGACTTCAATGGGGTTCAGAGTTCATGTCCAAATTGTTGTGATGTTTGAAAATTCTGCCGTGAACCAAACCAAGGGTTGTTCGGACCAATTCTACTGCTGACAAGCTGCTGCTGGTTGAACACAGAGTGTGCAGGCAGCATTTATAACCTTGGCCTTTGGCCTTTCAGATGTCACTTGCAAGTTCATATGACAATGAATGCCTGCATAATACTAGCAGTGAATGAATAGTGAGTATACAGAACCACTGGCCGAAGCATATTTTACTTTTTTTATATAAAGCACTAGTACTTTTTTACATTTCTGTAGCAAAAAGACCCCCGAAGGAGCTGCTTAAATAAATTGGGTTGTTGCCGTTACCCCTTACCTGTAGTTTCACCACATCAGGAACTTAGAGTCTATATTGAGCTTTGTGTCCATCAATGTATGCACCAGTCACTTTATTCTGTTTCCAATGCTTTATTGCAAAACTTGAAAGGAAGTAGCAGTGAAGAGGTAGAAAGGGAGTTGCAGGAGAGTTCAAATACCTTTTGCAGATCACTGAGGAATTTAAGATCTTAGAGACGAACACACCTTCAGTCCAAAGATCTTTGCCCACTCGGATAGGTCTCTCTCACTGACCTAGCAGCCGGAATGGAGCACGAACAAAAAGTCTCTGCCACAGACTTTAGAAGAACAAAATAGCTGTACGATCCTCTGCCACAGGACGTAGTAATGGTTTTACAATCTTCTGCCACAGGATATAATAGTTTTAGATGAACAGCAACACAGTACCAGAACCTTTAAGCCGACCCGGCAGTACTGTGCGGTAGGTTAGGTTGCATCCTCCAATTGAGTCACCAGGCCCCTCTTGAGATACCAGCCTTCTGCACGGTCCTCTCCAAGATGGGTCCTCCCCTGGATCTTCTCAATTGCTTGGCTTCTTCCCGCAGGACAGACAGCACAGGACCACCTCTAAACCAACGGGCCTCAGACGACCTTTGGGCCTACCCGTAGTAACGTAGCCTCGGGCTAGCATGGTCCCGAGACAGGAAAGAAGCTGTCACATACCTTTAGGCCAGGAGGGCCAGCAGGTAAAAGAGAACCAAAAATGGCGTCTGCCCCTTAAGTACTCTCTCCCAGAATGCTTAGTAGTGGACCACCTCTGCCGAGTTACCTTTGAGAAAGAAGAGCACTCAATACACTTCAGCCTGTTGTTTTTCAACACTGGCATGTGGTGACAACGACACCTTCAGACAACAATGTGGAACTACACGCAACACAGCCAATGCTGGAACAGAGGCTAATTTAGTCATAGATTAAATCTGAACTATATACAGAACAGATAACCCCCTAAATTTACATATAAGCGCCTGATCAACAGGAACAGGGCGCTACATTTCTTTTTACCAAGTAATATTGTAAAATATTGCATATTGAACATTACATTTTTAACTATTACAGCCCGCAAGTGGTGCACTCAACTTCTACTCAGCCATTTACTGCTATGATGAGAATTGTCTAAAAATAATTGTAATTCATGCTATTCGCATGTACTTACCTCTTACCCCTTCTGCCAGCTCATAAAAAGCTATAAATATGAAATATATAAATAATATAAAATATTTTTGGTTGCTTGGAAGTCCAAAAGTGAGCAGGCAGCACTAGACTCTCTTATTCAAAAGCAAAATAGGCTTTGCAAACAAAGCCAGGGGCTTATAAAATACAGGGGCATACCCTGCATTTAAAGTTTATTTCTAAAAGAAAGATTCTGCACAAATAATGAAAAAAATTGATTTCAAATTATTAACATAAAAAAAGCTAAAATGAAACAGAACAAAAGCATTATAGTTCCCCTTAAAGTTACAAAAAGATCTAGTAAATTACTATGACTAAAAGAAAGGAATCTTACAAATAAAACATTTTTTCCTGCTTCCCATACTGTGAATGTTCTGAAGAAATGGTGGGGCCCTGCATGTATACAGGCATGTTTGATCAGATGGTGGGGGGATCAGAGTTTGGGCTTGTCCTGATTTGGAATTTTTAAATGTTCTGAGACCTGGTTAAATAGAAAAAACACACACAAACAAAACAAAATTCTCAAATAAGACAGCTCAAATTAAGATTGTCAAACACAAGTGTTTTAAACCAAATGTATACAGCCAATTACACCACACATCAAGTCAACACATTCTGGTTGTGGTCCTGGATGAAGATCTCCCTCTTGTGGCAAATCCTAAGAATTACAAATAAACAAGCTTATTTGACATTTGTGCAGGGAGCAATGATGATGTACTAAGAACTAAGTGCAGCACACCATAGAAACCAATCAAAACTACTATATTTAACTAAGATAATTTCTTGGTGATTGACAAGGTTTACTGGATCGCTGTTCTTTGAACTTCCTTGTTGAATAAGCCTGAAAAATCTTCAGCTTATGAAGTGTATGTTGGAGAAACCAAAATCAGCACACAAAAGGATATGCTTTTCAGAAGTCTAATAATCTATCTATAAACCAACATCAAAACAGCAGCATCAAATAGATGAATCTTGACACATTTGGTGTAAAACACATTAAAGTTCTGCTATCAGATGCTGCTGTCATAGTGATGGGTTTATATTATTAAACTTCTAATAGCCAATAGCCATTTCTACAGTTGGTTCAAGGGGCCTGATTTACTAAAGGAAATGAACAGGCATAAATTGTTATGGTACACTTTCATCATAGATCTGCATTTGTGTGCAGATATCGACACACATGGGGGTCGATTTACTAAAACTGCATTGTGCAAAATCTGGTGCAGCTCTGCATAGAAACCAACCAGCCAGTGGCGTACCAACTGGGGGGCAGGGGGGGGGCAGTCCGCCCCGGGTGCCACACACTGGGGGGGGTCAGGTGGCACCCCTATCCTCCCCCGTGACAGTGTGGCGGGCTGGGCAGCGCAGTGGCGATGTGACACGCTGACAGCACAAGGAGAGCCAAGCTGTGAAAGGGTGCGGGGTACCCGGGCCGGCTGCGGACTGTACTGCAACCCGGGTGACATGCAGGACTGGCCGCCTGAGCAGGAGAAAGAAAACAATGTTTTCTCTCTCTCTCTCTTGTACAGCAGGGGAGGAAGAGAGAGGGAGACAGTGGGGAAGCGCTGAATAGAGGACGGGAAATGCTGGAATAGTTAACTTTCTAAGTTAACTAGCAGGTGATTGGTTGCTAGGTGGTCCTAACAACCAATCATTATCTTGGGAATACGAAAAATTAACCCCAGCAGTTCCTGCCCTCTGTTCAGCACTGCTGTGTCTCCCCCAGTGCATGAGTAAGGTAGAATGGGGCAGAGCAATGCAACATGCAGGAGGTCCAGAGCTGTTGGGGAGGGGGGCTGTGTAATGCGCAGGGACTGTGCAGGGGGTCCAGAGCTGTGTGGGGCTGTGTAATGTAAAGGGGTCCAGAGGTGCAGGGGGTTGTGCCATGTAAAGGAGTCCAGAGGTGAAGGGTGCTGTGTAATGTAAAGGGCTCCAGAGGTGCAGGGGGTTGTGTAAAGTAAAGGAGTCCAGAGGTGAAGGGAGTTGTGTAATGTAAAGCAGTCCAGAGGTGCAGGGGGTTGTGTGATGTAAAGGAGTCCAGAGGTGCAGGGGGTTGTGTAATGTATAGGAATCCAGAGGTGCGGTCGGTTGTGTGATGTAAAGGAGTCCAGAGGTGCAGGGGGTTGTGTAATGTAAAGGAGTCCAGAGGTGCAGGGTGCTGTGTAATGTAAAGGGGTCCAGAGGTGCAGGGGGTTGTGTAATGTAAAGGGGTCCAGAGGTGCAGGAGGTTGTGTAATGTAAAGGAGTCCAGAGGTGCAGGGTGCTGTGTAATGTAAAGGGGTCCAGAGGTGCAGGGTGCTGTGTAATGTAAAGGAGTCCAGAGGTGCAGGGTGCTGTGTAATGTAAAGGGGTCCAGAGGTGCAGGAGGTTGTGTAATGTAAAGGAGTCCAGAGGTGCAGGGTGCTGTGTAATGTAAAGGGGTCCAGAGGTGCAGGGTGCTGTGTAACGTAAAGGGGTCCAAAGGTGCAGGGTGCTATGTAATGTAAAGGAGTCCAGAGCTGAAGGGGGGCTGTGTAATGTGCAGGGGTCCAGAGCTGCGGGGGGGTGTAATGTAAAGGGGTCCAGTTGTTGAGAGGGGGTACAAAGTAGTGACAAAGATATTGGGGGATGCAGAGGTATGCAGGGGGCACAGTGGGGTGTTTTTACATTTTAAAGTTGGGGGGTGCCAGATATAGGATCCGTCCCGGGTGCCAAATGCTCTAGATACGCTCCTGCAACCAGCTCCAGGTTTTTTTTGTCAACGCTTAATTGAAAAAGCTGAGGTTAAAAGCTGATTGTCTACCATGAATAGCTGAGGCATATTTTGCACTCTACAGTTTTAGTAAATCAACCTCATAGTGTTAGCGGCCCCTAGACTTTTCTAATGTATCATACAACATTTACCTGAAGCTTACCTTAAACAATAAATAAATAGCTACAAAGAGTTTGCAAGTCCTCCCTGTGCCTGCGTGGATTTCCTCCGGGTACTCAGTTTTCTTCCAACACTCCGAAGACATGCTGGTAGGTTTATTGGAAATATATGTAAAGCATTGTGTAATTTGATGGTGCTATATAAGTACCTGTAATAAATACATATTGTGACCAATATGTATGCAGTCATATGAAGAAAAAAAAGAAACAGTGGGGCAGATTTGCTAAAACTGGAGCGTGCAAAATCTGGTGCAGCTCTGCATTTACGTCCTTTATTTCCCACAAATAGAGCTTTCTTTTGGTGGTATTTTGATCATCTCTGCGGTTTTTATTTTTTGCGCTATAAACAAAAAAACAATTTTGAGAAAAACACAATATTTTGTACTTTTTGCTATAATAAATATCCCCAAATTTTTTTTTTAAAAAAAGCAAATTTTTTCCTCACTTTAGGCCGATATGTATTTGGCTACATATTTTTAGTAATAAAAATTGCAATAAGCGTATATTGATTGGTTTGCGCAAAAGTTATAGCATCTACGAAATAGGGGAAAGATTTATGGGATTTTTATTATTAATATTTTTTTACTAGTAATGGCGGTGATCAGCGATTTTTATCAGGACTGCGACATTATGGCGGATAGATCAGACACTTTTGGCACATTTTTGGGACCATTGGCATTTATACAGCGATCAGTGCTAAAAAAAAAAAAGGGGAATTATTACTGTGTAAATGTCACTGGCAGGGAAGATGTTAACAGTAGGGGGCGATCAAGGGGTTAATTGTGTGTCCTAGGGAGTGATTCTAACTGTGGGGGGATGGAACTGCCTGAGTGAGGAGACCGATTGTTGTTCATGCTTAGTATGAACAACAGATCTCTCTCCTCATCCCTGACACTACGGAGATTTGTCTGTTTACATTGACAGTTCTCCGTTCTGTCTCTGTGTGGAGCGATCGCGGGTGCCCGAAGGTGATTACGACTGCTGGGCACGCGCATCGGCTTCGGCGTCGCAGAGTTCCCCCCCCTAGTGGTCAAAAGGCAAACCGACGTAAGGTAACGTCGTTTCACCCAGGGGAGCCAACCTGCCGCAGTACAACTGCGGTGGCTGGTTGGAAAGTTAGAAGCTGATTGGCTCCCATGCACAGCTGCACCAGATTCTGAGTGCTCCAATTTTAGTAAATCTCTCCTCACAGTGTGTGTGTGTGTGTGTTTGTGTGTGTGTATGTTTATTGATGGATTTCCTATTCCAAGCAACAGTGTATGGAGCGCTCTGGCTGCAGGGCACATGACCAGGACAGGAACACTTAGACTGCAGGGACACAGCCAGGAAAGAAGCATTCTAACTGCAGGGGGACTTGGCCAGGAGAGGAACATTCTAACTGCAGAGGACAGCACAAGTGATAAACACACTAACAATCATACAACCTGGTGAACCTAAGCTAAGTGAACGTAACAAGCAAAACCAACCTAAACTAATTGAAGGTATACTAAACTATGTACAAATGGTGGGAAAAACAGGGCAGGGCAGGATTAAGTAGGTGATCAATGAATACCCCAGGTTAGGAAGAAGTATCAGGATCACAGATCACTAGAGAGCAGCCAGCTTCAGGTGAAGACTAATTGCTAATTTGCTAGGAACTGCTGGCAGCTGGGAGACACTCGCTGGTGGATACTGGAACTACAACCTTCATGTCTGGGAACTAGCACCTGCACCAGCAGGTGAACCATTTCCTGACAGGGGGAATACCCATAGTCAGAGTGCTCCTGTCCTGGCTGTGTCCCCTGCAGTCAGAGCACTCCTGCAATGGCCATATCCCCCAGTCAGAACGCACCTGTCCTTTACTGAGTCTCTCGCAATCAGAGAGCCCCTCTTTTACCCGTGTCCCTCGCAGTGAGAATGCTCCTCTCCTGGTTGAATCCCCTGCAATCAGAATGTCCTCTTCCAGCTGTGTCCCCCACAGTCAGAATGCTCCTCTCCTGGCCGCGACCCTTGCAGTTAGAACACTCCTCTCCTGGTTGTGTCTCCTGCAGTCAGAATGGTCCTTTTCTTGGCAAGAGGAGCACTCTGAATGTGGGAGACATGATCAGGAAGGAGCATTCTGACTGTGGAAGACACAAGTAAGAGTGAAGCACTCTGGCTTCAGTGGACACAACCAAGGCGGAAATGATTAGACAGTAGGGGACATAGGCAGGAGAGGAGCACTCTGACTGCAGGGGGACTTGGCCAGGTGAGGAGCATTCTGACTGTGGGGAACAACAAGGCAGAGAGAAGCACTCTGACTGCAGGGAATATGGACAGGACAAGAGTGCTTTGACTGGAACACGACAAGGAAAGGAGTAGTCTGGCAGTTGTGGACACATACGGGAGAGGAGTATTCTCACTGCAGGGGACACAATCAGGAAAGGAGTGCTCTCACTTGACATGGCCAAGAGAGGAGTGCTCTAAATTTGGGGGACACAGGTAAGAGGGGAGCACTCTTTCTACAGGGGACATGGCCAGAGCAGGAATGTTCTGACTGTGAAGGATGTAGCACCACCCCCGAACGAGCCGCTTGAGTATATTTGGTTCTGTACTCTGCCTCACAACCCCAGGAACAGCTTCAGCCCCTCTGGCACACCTAGATAGCAATATTCTTGCAAACACGGTAGTAAATAGACACAGGCGGTATTGGACCAGAAGTCTGTTTTTACTGAACGTTTTCTTTTGGCACAGAGTAAAACAGTGACAATATAATAGCGCAACTGTTAAATGTAACCCAAATGGATCAACTGTGTCTTAATGACTAAAGTATTTGAACAATATGATCTGGCTACTTCCAGGGGTCTTCTTAAGGCGAATAACCATGAAAGCAGAGATCACCACACAAATAATGACAAATTGAAATAAGGTAAGAACACTCCAACAGATTAACCACCAACTCTACTTAATTTGAGCTCTAATGCCCTGTACACACAATCGGAATTTCCGTCAGAAAAAACTTGGATGGTTTTTCCGACGGAATTCCGCTCAAGCTTGCCTTGCATACACACGGTCACACAAAAGTTCTGTGAACTTTCGACCATCAAGAACGCGGTGATGTACAGCACTACGAAGAGCCGAGAAAATGAAGTTCAATGCTTCCGAGCATGTGTCGTATTTTGCGCGTCCGAATTGCATACAGATGAACGCATTTTTGGATAGTAACTTTTTCCGACCAAAAAATAGAGAACCTGCTCTCAATCTTTTGCTGGCTGGAATTCTGCCAGCAAAAGTACGATGGAGCATACACACGGTCGGAATTTCTGACCAAAAGCTCACATCCGACTTTTGCTGGCGGAATTTCTGATCATGTGTATGGGGCTTAAGAGTCCAAGTAGGAGGAGGGCAGAGGAATAACCCTTTCTTAAGTCAGTCCTTGCCCTTCTGTACCTCAACACCACAGTTCCAAAGAACCATTCAAACACAGTGTTTAGTTCAATAATGTATCTCAATCTGTAAGCTATATTAACCCGCTCGTTTTGTAAAAAGAGTACTAGGTAAAGGTATGACCCCTTATGGCACCAATGCATTTAATCCCTTGTGAGAGGGACATGTTGCAATCTCTTGGAAGAAAGGAAGGCCTTATGTCTTCAGCTAGCTCTTTGTTGGTGCACTTGGTGTCCTGTTTGGTAGAGTGAACAAGGTATATTTGAAAATGTCCTGGTAGGCAGGGGCAATGTGCACTATGCTGGCAGTATCCAGGTAAGTAAGGTGAATACTGTAATTGCTCAGCGGGGTGTAAGTGTAACACAGGTTCTACAGGTGAAGGCAAAGAAAAGGCAACGTTGTCTGCATGTAGTGTCTTTTGTTTGTAGCCTTAAGATGGGCAAGTGCCCACTCACCAATTCGGCGACCAAGGCCCAAAGGAGATGTCCTGGCAGGCAGGCTCTTCAGGTTACCCTACAACCGGAATGCCTCACGCCTTCAGGAATGCGCCTGGAGATGCACACTGGGTCCCCCTCTTTGGGAGATGTTCATGACCAGCTGTGGATCTGTGGCAGGAAACAGGCACACCGACCCTGGATGGCAGCACCTCCTCACCTCATGGTCTCTGCCCAGCTCCCAGGAAGCCTTGTGGTGTCAGCTTCCTCCTCTCCCCCCTGTGGGCATGCTGGGTTGTGTAGGTATGCCCCTAGGGATTGCCATGAGGCCGCTGGTGAAGGGGACTACATGTCCCAAGATGCTTTGCCCCTGTAGCTATGGAGCAACATTGGTTCCCTCCCCCTGCTAATGAGAAAGTGGAGGGAGCAGAGCGGGCTGCCCAGTCTCTGCAAGCGCCGCTTGCACACTGTAGAGCTGGATAGGAGAGGGAGGGAGGAGTATTACCCGCAGCTGCTGACAGGCTTGCTCTCCCTCAGTACCTGTCAGTGATTGTCTGTGTCAGCGCAGCCAGCAGGAAGTGTGAGGCCACGGCGGGCTAAGCAACACCCATTACACATTCCCCCACCAAAGACCCTTTGGTCCTCCAAAGGCGCCAAAGTCCTGAACCTGTTACATGCCTTCAGAGTAAAGTAGGGAGGAAACAGATTAAGACACACAAGAAAGCAAACAATTTACATTTGCATAGGAACCTGGCTGAGGAACCTTCCAATTATCATAGGAAGGAAGGCTGTCCTTTCTACAAGCCAAGTTTATTGGAATGGCCCAGCTAGATGTGCAAGGGGGTGAGTTAGGGTCGCCCTCCACCAAATCTGTAGTGGAAAGGTCAGGTGACAGGCGCTTCAGGAGTCCTTTGAGAGGTGAGAACGACCTCCTTGGAGCTTTCACCTAAAACATACGTCAGTCTCTTGGGTAGTTGAATAATTCTCTCTCTCTGCTCTCTAGGCTCAGATGTTATAAGCTCACTGGAGAAATAATGTGCATTGTGCTAGAGTAAACCAAATCAATATATGTACACCTAAGTGTAAATTAAGCTAATTATGTGTTAATCAAAAGAACATATAACACATGTGACAAATTCATATAAAACAGCATTAAAGTGCAATGTGCATATATAATAAATCCAAAGTGCATACATAAATATAAAAGTGCCCAGTGCTCAACATAGATATCAAATAGTTCTGTTAAACAATCCTATGTGGTAAGTAGAACAAATCCTAGAAATAAATGATCCCAAAATAAGTGTATATAGCAGTGTCCATGTATAGTGTCATCCAGCATGCTCATCCAATACTAGGTGCTGCAAAACATGCTCCAGTGCACTTCGGTGACCTCCCCCAGGATGTTGCGCTCACCTCAGAGCGTGTGACACAGTAGCACAGTAGCGTGAGTGCACCGCTCTATATCAAGCTTCCAAAGTGATTAAAACTGCCGGTAGGCGTGTGGTGTGGTATGCGTCTCTCACGATCAGACTCCGTGCTGCTCACTCCGTCCTGGCCATATCTGAAGTAGCACAAAGCGGCCATGTAAGTACAAGTATAACAATATTTTGTCAGAAAGACATACAAGCATGTTAAATGACAGGTGTCATTTAACATGCTTGTATATGTCTTTCTGTCAAAACATTGTTATACTTGTACTTACATGGCCGCATTGCGCTACTTATATATATTATATATATTTTTTAACCTAATTTCTGACCACTACTAATGCTTACATAGTTCCAATCCTAGAGGGTAATTTTTTGATACATTTCATACTAGGGTTGATGGCACCCCATAACTTTTAGCTAGATATATCTCTCATTTGGGAGGAGAAGAAGGAATGATGGCAGGCCCTGACATTTTGAGATGGCCACAGCCAATCCATTCCCATCTCTTCATCCTTGCTGTCCTCATCTTCTGCATCGAGGGGCACAGGCTGAGATCTAGTCACTGAATGGGATCTCTGGGTGACCGTAGGTGTGGAGTCCAGCTGTTGTGGCACACAAACTCGCCTTCAGCAATGCGCCTGGGGATGCACCCCGGGTCCCTCTCTGGTGGGATGTCTGCGACCGGCCGTGGATCTGTGGCAGGAAATGGGCACACCAACCCTGGCTGGCAGCACCTCCTCTTCTGCGTTCGGTCTTCTGCTTGCAACCTCTGCCCAGCTCCCAGGCAGCCTTGTGGTGCCAGCTTCCTCCTTTCCCCCTGTGGGAATGCTGGGGTGTGTAGTACTGCCCCCAGGGATTGCCATGGGGCCACTGGTTATGAGAACTACATGTCCTAAGATGCTTTGCCCCTGTAGATATGGAGCTCCATTGTTTCCTGCCCTGTGCCAATGAGGAAGCAAGGGAGGGAGCATATTGGGCTGCCGAGTCTCTGCGAGCACGGCTTGCACACTGTAGAGCTGGATAGGAGAGCAAGGGGGAGTATTACCCTGCAGCTGCTGAAAGGCTCGCTTTCCCTCAAAGCCTGTCAGTGATTGTCTGTGTCGTTGCGGCCGGCGGAAGCTGCAGGGCCACAGGCGGGCTGAGTGGCACCCGCTACAGGGACATAGTCAAGAGAGTTGCACTCTGACTGCAGGTGAAACAGCCAGGAGAGGAGCATTCTGAATGTGGGGGGAACTTGGCCAGGAGAGGAGCATTCTGACTGCAGGGGAAACCAGATAGAGTACTCCTGTCTAAGCCATGTCCCCGCTGTCAGAGCGCTCCTATCCTGGTCTAGTTCCCGAAGTTAGAGTTCTTCTTCTTTTAGCTGTGTTCCCTGCAGTCAGAATGCTCCTCCCTTATCTGTGTCCCCTGCAGTCAGAGCACTCCTGACTTGCCGTGTCCCCCACAGTTAGAGCATTCCTCTTTTATCCGTGTTCCCTGTAATCAGAATAGTCATTTCCCAGCAATGTCTCCCACAGTCAGAACACTTCTGTCCTGGTTGTGTTCCATGCAGGCAGAGCACTCCTGTCCTGGTTGTGTTCCATGCAGGCAGAGCACTCCTGTCCTGGTTGTGTTCCATGCAGGCAGAGCACTCCTGTCCTGGTTGTGTTCCATGCAGGCAGAGCATTCCTGTCCTGCTTGTGTTCCATGCAGGCAGAGCACTCCTGTCCTGCTTGTGTTCCATGCAGGCAGAGCACTCCTGTCCTGCTTGTGTTCCATGCAGGCAGAGCACTCCTGTCCTGCTTGTGTTCCATGCAGGCAGAGCACTCCTGTCCTGCTTGTGTTCCATGCAGGCAGAGCACTCCTGTCCTGCTTGTGTTCCATGCAGGCAGAGCACTCCTGTCCTGGTTGTGTTCCATGCAGGCAGAGCACTCCTGTCCTGCTTGTGTTCCATGCAGGCAGAGCACTCCTGTCCTGCTTGTGTTCCATGCAGGCAGAGCACTCCTGTCCTGCTTGTGTTCCATGCAGGCAGAGCACTCCTGTCCTGGTTGTGTTCCATGCAGGCAGAGCACTCCTGTCCTGGTTGTGTTCCATGCAGGCAGAGCACTCCTGTCCTGGTTGTGTTCCATGCAGGCAGAGCACTCCTGTCCTGGTTGTGTTCCATGCAGGCAGAGCACTCCTGTCCTGGTTGTGTTCCATGCAGGCAGAGCACTCCTGTTCTGGTTGTGTTCCATGCAGGCAGAGCACTCCTGTTCTGGTTGTGTTCCATGCAGTCGGAGCACTCCTGTTCTGGCTGTGTCCCCCACAATTAGATCGCACTCTGACTGCGGGGATACAACCAGCAGAGGACCATTTTGGCTTCAGGGGAAGTGACCAGGAGAGGAAAGCACTGACTGTGGGGACATTGCTGGGAAAGACCATTCTGGCTGCAGGAGATACGACCAGGAGAGGAGTGCTCTGACTGCAGGGGACAGGTCAGGGTAGGAGCATTGTGACTTCCGGGGACACAGGTAATGAAAGGAGTGCTCTGGCTGCAAACACACAACCAGGACAGGTACACTCGGACTGCAAGGGGCACGGCTAAGAGAGGGGCACTATAACTGTGGGGGACGACATGCAAACAATTCACCAACTGAAAGCAAGTGAGTCAGCGCTCACTGACATTAGATGAGATCTATATGTGATTAAATAAAAATATGTAGACTGATAAGAACAGAAAAAAATTCTAATAAAATAATATTATGGTGATTCAAGTCCATGTAGTCCATAAGTAGGTGAGAACCACAAGATAACAAAGTCAATGAGAAAAATGGCATTTGGTAACTGGACAGAATACACACAAGATGGCAGCTCCTTGTTGAGTTATGGGATTCCCTCGAGAACAGAAATAAAAAGAGAAAACAGGGCGCCAGGTCAGTGCGAGTAAAAACAACAACACTTTATTCCAATATCCACTTACATCTGAAAAACCTTCAAACTGCATTTAGCAGTGCTGTGGTATCATGTGTGGTAATCCAAGATGGTTGACAGGGTGGACTGGAGGGCTGCTGAGAATGTCCAGATCCACTGGAGATGACAACTGGGGCTAACAGCATAAGCAAACTCCAAGGCTCCCACCACCGAGTGACCAAAGGTAAATGTCCAGATGGAGAGACAGCCATTCATACAAGCCCAGACCCGCTGCATAAGAGACCAGGAGAACGGTGGCGTCACAGGCTCTCATGCACCACTATGGGCTGTAACAATGTTTTGCTTGTCTTTTAAATTATTGCCTTTGGCGATCCCCCACACGCTCGCTGTTCAATTCCTGATATGCAAATGCTTTTGCTGAGCGATCTATAGGAAAGCCATGCCCTGTGCAGGCCAATCAAGTTCCTCCATCCCAAACGTGCTCATCCATGCCAGGATAATGTATACGCTTGATACATACAGCCACGTATTTTATACGGTGCTAAAACTACCAAAAGCGGTAACCCCAAGCCACACTCGGGATTGCATCGCACGATCCAGGCAAAGTTACTTACCTTGTCCCCAGGAGCCTGCGATGTCCTTCCATTGTATCCGTGGGCTGTGTTCTCCGTCCGATGTACTGTATGCCAGGTTCCAATCCCTGCGAGCGCCCTGGCGCATGGGGAACAGAGCCCGGCAGCAAATTCAAAAAGTGCAAAAAACATAACACATACAGTACCAAAAAATGTTGGTATCTTCTAACTGCAGATCAGAAAATTAATAAGTACATTAAACCTTACCCAGAGATTACCTATAGAAGATCAAGTTCACTTAAGGATACATTGGTATCAAGACACTATGCATGTGAGGATCATGCGAAAAATAGGACTTCACGCTCTTCACGCCAATCCCATTTGAAGAAGTCTTTTCGACGAAACATGTCTTGGGCATGGTTACACGGCATTCCATCGCACTGACATTAGACGCCGCTGTCTGAGGAGGACTACACCGATCGGATAGCTGGGCCTTAGAAGGTTGGGTGAGCGATACACCAAATCACACTTCAGGTCCCCTGTGACTGCGGTGCACCATTGGATCACTGATCCTGTTGCTTGCTGTGGATTTTTTTAAAGGCTTTTATGTTTCAGTTTAAAAGTGAGTGTAACCATTGAAGTGTGTTTGGAGTGATCTTAATAAATCTGTCAAAATGGTATCACGCTATGTGGAGCACTTTATTCATTTTATCACATATGGAGCTGGCTTGATTGGATTCACGGTTCATCACATGCAACCCAGGTGAGGTTCGATTGCTGCTTTGCCGAACACGAGAGTGGGAGGCTATACAATCTGGTGAGTTCGCTCTTCAGAGGGAGTGGTGTCACTATCACGGTAGTATGGTGGAAGTGTAGAAGATTTTTCACACAAGAGGATTGAAAAACAACTGTTGAGCTTGATCATTCATTTCTTGTAATTTATTATTTATAGTGACACTTTTCACTGGGTGTTAAATAAATTTTTTTCATGATAAAAATAATTTTTTTTATGACACTATTATTATTATTTTTATGTATAAGTAGAGGGTCATAGGCATTATGCTGCTCTGACCCATTATTTTACACAATTTATATTAGCACCGCTGTCTCTATCTGTACACATGTGAGAGGTATAGTTTTGGGATTCTGATCAATTTACGTATTTATTTAAGTGGCAGCTTTTTTCACTGTACACTGTGTATGTACAAACATTTTGTATTCATTTACACATCTTTTATACAGCTTTGCACTTTTCTTTGGCGCAGTGGAGTAAGAGAGATTCAGGGGCGGTTTATTTGTATATCTCTTGCTACAAACCATTGAACCTCTGTCCTAGCCTCAAATTACACACAGAGTGGTACAGGTTTGCTCAAGAATATCCCTGTAGTTAGCACCATCCATCTTTCCCTCAATTCATCATCAAAGATTTGGATATTTTTTATAACCTAACCCTGACTTGTACTTCTCAACAACATTGTCCCTTACTTGTTTGGAGAGTTCCTTGGTCTTCATGGCAGTGTTTGGTTAGTGGTGCCTCTTGCTTAGGTGTTGCAGCCTCTGGGGCCTTTCAAAAAGGTGTGTATATTTTTAATGACAGATCATGTGACACTTAGATTGCACACAGGTGGACATAATTTCACTAATTATGTGACTTCTGAAGGTAATTGGTTGCACTAGAGCTTTTATGGGCTTCATAACAAAGGGGGTGAATACATACGTACATGCCAATTATATGTTTTTTATTTCTGAAAAATAGTTTTATGTATATATTTTTTAATTTTACTTCACCAACTTAGACTATTGTGTTCGGATCCATCACATATAATTCAGATTAAAAAAACATTGAACGAAAGGCTGTAATGTAACAAAATAGGTAAAAAGCCAAGGGGGTGAATACTTTTGCAAGGCACTTTATATAAGGACCCACATGGTGGTGGCCATGCTGTTGGAGTCCATGGGAGCCTGGTTTTATTACCACACACAACTGGCAGGTTTGTTACTGCAGCCTTGTAATTTGGATTGGATGATTGTATGTGGATTTAATAGTCATGTAATACTGTACCCAAATGAATTTTTTGTCCTTTTTTTCATATAAATAGAGCTTTCTTTTGGTGGTATTTGATCACCTCTGGTTTTTTTATTTTTTTGCGCTATGAATGAAAAAAGACCGAAAATTTTGAAAAAAAAACACATTTTTCTTAGTTTCTGTGATAACATTTTGCAAATTATTAATTTTTCTTCATAAATTTTGGCCACAATTTATACTGCTACATATCTTTGGTAAAAATAACCTAAATTAATGGATATTATTTGGTCTTTGTGAAAGTTAGAGAGTCTACAAGCTATGGTGCAAATCACAAAAAATTGATCACACCTGATGTACAGGCGGCCTATCTCATTTCTTGCGACCCGAACAAGCCAGGAAAGTACAAATACCCCCCAAATGACCCCTTTTTTTAAAGTAGACATTCCAAGGTATTTAGTTAGAGGCATGATGAGCTTTTTGATGTTGTCATTTTTTCCCACAATTCTTTGCCAAATGAAGATTTTTTTTTTCCCCACAAAATTGTCATTGTAATAGGTTATTTCTCTCACATGGCATGTATATACCACAAATAACACCCCAAAATACATTCTGCTACTCCTCCTGAGTATTACAATACCACGTGTGGGACTTTTTCACAGCCTGGCCACATAGAGAGGACCAACATGCAGGGAGCGCCATCAGTTGTTCTAGGAACATAAATTACACATCTAACTTGTTGACTACCTATTACACTTTTGAAGGCCCTGGCGCACCAGGACAATGACACGTGAAACTGACGTGGCACTGATGACAGATGGCACTGATGACACTGATGACAGATGGCACTAATACGTGGCACTGATGACACCTGGCACTGATGACAGATGCACTAATACGTGGCACTGATGACAGATGGCACTAATACGTAGCATTGGTGACAGATGCACTAATACGTGGCACTGGTGACACTGATGACAGATGGCACGTGACACTGACAGGTGACACTGATGACAGATGGCACTGATGACAGATGGCACTTATACGTGGCACTGGGGACAGATGGCAGTGGGGACAGATGGCAGGGACATGACAGTGGGGACAGATGGCAGTGGGGACACTTTTTTTTTGTTTTTGTTTTTTGTTTTTTTACTTACCGCTGCAGCGGTTCGCTCTCCCTCCTCACACGCTGTCTCTGTGTGAGGAGGAAAAGCCAGCGATGAGAGATGATCTCATATGTTTACATATGAGATCATCTCTCATTGGCACTGCCAATCGCGCAGAAAACAGCCGCTATGATTGGCCGTTTTCAGCGATCTGTGACTGGCTGTGTCCAAGGGACACGGCCATCACAGAACTTACCCGATGCGCGCCCGTGGGAGCACGCATCACGGAAGTAAACAGGAGGAGGTCCAGGGACGGCCTCCTGGCAATTAGCGTCTGCGCTGCAGCCGTCTTTCGGCTATAGCGCGGGCGCGAAGAGTTTAAAACATCTGTTTTGTTTTTTCAAAATGGCCAAAAATGAAAAACGCCTGTAAACGAAACGCGGCTAAACGTGAGTTACCGCGTTTAGCGCCTGAGATGCCTCTAAACTCAGTGTCTGAACTCATTCTTTTGCTTTCCAAAAAAGGCCTCTAAACTCAACTGCCTAAAAATGACATTAAACGAACCAGTGTACATGTACAAATAAGATAACATTGGATGAGTTCAGAGGCAGCTGAAAAAAGCATCCAACTGCCTCTGAACGTCCATTTACCAGCAGCAGTGTACATGAGGCCTTAAGAAGTTTGAGATCGTTTGTAGGCACAGGCATGGTAGTTTTCGTATGCTGTTTCATTTTCACTGTTGGTTTTCAGAGAATTTCCTTGTAAAGGAGGGAAACCGCAAATGACTCCCAGACTACTGGCTGTGACTGATCCACTCATGGAGTAACTGGAGTAACGGAGATCTTGCCTACAGCAACCGTGACAGGTTCCGTCCTCACTGCAGCACACCGACTGATGGTCCCAGCCAGGATAGGTATGGAATTCTTCTATATCCCCTGTGGAGATGTAAGCTGATGGACAGACTGAGGATCATCAGGGATACAGTAAGGTACCTACACCTGTTCCTGAGACTGCCAGTCAATTGCCATGTCTACGCCACTGCAAGTCCTCATACTCAGTATTTCCACACCATCTCTCCCTTTCCACATGCTAGATCCCCAGCATCTTGATCCCTAGCTGACTGCTCACTGTTGATGCATAACCCACTTCCGCAGCACAGAGGTCTACCCTTGCAGGTGCCAAAGTTTTAGCTATGATCGTCAGTATCCCCTTGGCTCTACAATTGCAATGCTTAGCGGTCTTGTTATGTCCCTTACTCTGTGGCTGCAACAGCACCATGATTTTAGATGTCATATTTTTTTGATTACTAATAAAATACTCTATTTTTACATTACTAAAAATGGATAGGTGACAGTATCAAGGAGAAGGCACCACCATCCCTGAGTAGTAGATATAGTCAGGAGAATAATTTAGTGGGACTTTATGGGTGCCAGGAAAGGAAGTTTCAACAGACAGTAAAGTATAAAATAAAATTCATATTTTATTCAACATGTACAAAAATTTAAAATTATGCTGGCTAGACATAATGGCATGGATATGACATACAAAAGTACATATCAAAATCAATTTAGGCCCTTCCTTTTTTAACCCCCTCCCTATATGGTAATCACAGATCCCACGGCCGTCACCTGGGTTCTCCCAGACATAAAACTTCTCCAGTACAGAGCAAAGTCCGCTTTCCTACACCTGGCTTGAGTCTACTAGCAGGTAACTATTCATTAGATGGCAGCTCAATCAACCAACTTTGGACAACCGTTAATGCTTTTATTTATATATACTTTTTTGTGAATATTTTATTTTCATGGCTTCTAACTGTATCCAATTTCATGCAGCCACATATCCACTTGGGTCCTTCAACATATCCCCTGAGGAAGCCCCACTGGGTGAAACATGTAGGGATGAGGGACTACAGTACCGAGTGACTGTTTATACCCAAATTGATTTTGATATGTACTGCTGTATGTCATATCCATGTCATTATGTCTAGCCAGCATAATTTTAAATTTTTGTACATGTTGAATAAAATATGAATTTTATTTTATACTTTGCTGTCTGTTGAAACTTCCTTAAAGTCCCACTAAATTATTCTCCTGACCACTCTATTTTTACAGTTATTAGCAGTCTGCACTCTGTAAACTTCTGCAGCCTTTCTTTCTTTCCTTTTCCCCTTTTTTAAGGGAAAAACATTTTTTCCCATGAAGGATTAGGCATTTGGCACCATCTAGTGGATATCTAGGCTCCCTACATGTTTAGTTGTGAGCTATAGGGAAGTAAGCTATGATCTACAATGAAGAGATTTGTCTTGTTTTTTTATGTTTGTAGAAGCTTTTGTCCTAAAAGTGAGTGTTTATTATAATGTGTTGTATTGAATCATAGGTGTCTCTTTTTTCTTGAATACATTCCTTATTACTGTATATCCCTCTTTGGGGAACTTCTGGCTCATGTAGACGATCAATATGTGACTGACTGGACGTGCTAGGCCATCACGTATGGACTCCTTTACTTTCCCTTTGCTGCTTAGTGGCTCCACCTTTTCATCAATTGAGGTAGGAATCGGCTATATGGGGGAACCTTTTGTCCGAATGGGGGGGGGGGTGCATTTGTGATGTTTCCTGTTTTATGATAAATGTGGTTATAACTTGTATGTAATCAAGCTTTGTGTACAATTATCTTTGACATGTGCTAGCCTTTAAAGTTCAGCAATGGCAATATCCATATTTATAGAAGGGGTTCTCCTTAAAAGGTAAGTTCACCTTTGTACACTTTTTTTTCCCCCAGTCGTCTTCCAGGACAGCCCTTGAGAGATGGCACTCCTCCCCCGGACAGGAAACACATTTCCTCCAGCTCTTTAAAAGGCGGTCCCTCAGGCATCTGGTCAGTTTTTTGTGTTTCCTCAGAAGGAGGAGATATGTTGCCTGGAGGAACCGTCTTTCAAGGGGAGATGGAGTTGGAGAGCATCCATCATCAAGGGCTGTCCAGACCAGCTGAATATCCCCCTTACCTTCTTTCCTCTCCACATTGGTATGGAGTTCCCCGTCCCCCCTCTCTCCGGTGCCCAGCGAGGGAGTGGGCAGTGATGCCGGAGCATCGGCGGCGGCGTCAGCACTGAGAGAGCTCACTCTCCTTATAGCTCTGTTGGGCACCTTAGCACACTGGGAGGAGGTCAGGACTAGATGAGTTTCCTTTGTTAAACAACCCCCCTCTCTCCTTCTTGTCCCCCTCTCGTCCCCCTCTCAGAAAGAATCATCCAGATCAGAGAAAGCCACTACCAAAAATGTTGTTCTTGTAGTGCAAGGCTCTTGTCTAGCTACACAAAAACCTTGTGTCCCACTTGCATCACAGCCATGTTAAAGAGTGAGGAGGATTCTCCTTTTTCAAAATTCCTCTGCCCCTTCAATGATGCAATGCAATCTATTTTTCAGTCATTCAGAAAATTTATCTCAGATACACAAGTCCCAGGCACGACCGTTAGCCAGCCTGATCAGGTGCCCCCTTCCCCTACTCCAGTAGCTTCTGGTTCAGGAGAGCCTTTAGAGAGTAGGGAGAATTCCCTTAAAACACTGACCCGGATTCCTCCCAGTCAGGTTCAGGACAGGAGGAAGGCCAGGAGGATTCAGGAGTACCCACAAGGTTTAAACTTTCCAGGAGGAAGTGGATGAACTAGTGTAGGCAATATATGAGACCTTAGAGATGAAGGAAGAAAAAAAACACACTCTCAAGGCATGACAAAATGTACCAAGGGTTGAATAAAAAGAAACCCAAGGTATTCCTGGTGTACAAAATCATGACAGATTTAGTGCTTAGGGAGTGGGCGGAACCAGACAAAAGGCCCTTTTCAAGTAGCCTGAAAAGAATATTTCCCTTTGATGAGGACCCAAACTCAGTCTGGAATCAATCCCCAAAATTAGATGATACCCTATCAAAAGTGTCAAAACACTCGGATCTGGTCTTTGAGGACATGGGGCACTTGGGGGACCCCATGGACAAAAGAGGCGATGTAATTCTAAAAAGATCATGGGATACCGCGATGGCAAATCTCAGACCAGCATTGGCAACAACTTGCGTAGCCCAAAATTTTGAAATTTGGTTAAAATAGCTGCAAGAGCATCTGACGGCGGGTGCCCCTAGGATAGAGCTCTTAAAATCTTTCCCCATGCTCTTTAAAGCAGTAGGCTTCATTGCGGATGCCTCGGCCGAGTCTGTAAAACTATCAGCCAGAGCAGCCTCATTATTTGCAGCAGCTAGGAGAACCTTTTGGCTCAAAACCTGGCTGGGGGACACAGCCTCCAATTTACGCTTATGTAGCATTCCTTTTTCAGGCAAATTTCTTTTTGGCACTCACCTAGATGAAGCTTTAGAGCATACATCCCATAGGAAAAAGACCTTTCCTGTTAAGAAAAAATAATTTCCCAGAAAAAATTTTCGTCCTTATAAAGGACAAACGAGAACACAGGATAAAGGAAAGCCAAAAAAAATCACTGGTCTGCCCAGAAGGGGCAGAGACAAAAGACAAATGTGCTTTTTAACTCTCCTGACAAAAATCCCAAACCACAGTGAGGCCAGCTGCCAAGTGGGAGGAAGATTGGAGGATTTCCTTCAACAGTGGAAAAAACTAACCTCCAACAGTTTTGTCAGGGGAGTGATTGAGAAAGGATATGCCTTAGAGCAGTGTTTCTCAACTCCAGTCCTCAAGACGCCCCAACAGGTCATGTTTCCAGGCTTCCCATCATTTTGCACAGGTGATTTGTATAGTTTCACTGTCTTAGTAATTGCCACAGCTGTTTCATCTGAGGGAAATCCTGAAAATATGACCTGTTGGGGCGCCTTGAGGACTGGAGCTGAGAAACACTGCCTTAGAGTTCAACCAAAGACCTCCTGCAAGAGTATTGATTACTCAATTACCCAGGGACCCAGCAAAAGTGTAGACATTACCACAACTCATAGGGGAATTAGTAGACCAAAAAGTCCTAATACCAGTCCCCAAACAGGAAGAAGGAAAGGGTTTTTACTCGCACAAGTTTTTGGTGCAGAAACCTTCAGGCAAATACCGCCTGATCTTCAACCTAAAGCCATTGAACACAGTCATACAGTTCAAAAAATTCAGAATAGAGTCAATCTACTCTGTCAGGAATCTGCTCCAAAAAGATTGTTTCATGGCAAAAATAGACCTGAAGGACGCCTATCTACACATCCCTATCAGGGAAAGCTCCCAAAATTTTCTCCGCATAGCAATACGGATTGGGGAAAGGGTCTATCACTTTCAAAGCCGAGCCTTACCCTTCGGCCTCTCCTCCTCCCCCAGGATCTTTACCAATATCCTGGCAGAATCCCTGGCGCCAGGAAGACTGCAGGCCATAACAATTATTACATACTTAGACGGCTTGCTGTTCACTGCACCAACAAAAGAGAAACTACTAAGAGACCTAATAGTTTCACAACAGTGGTTATCCCAGCTAGGATGCATCATCAACATGGAGAAATCAAATCTCTCTCCCGCTCAAGAAATAATTGTTCCTAGGTTACACTATCCGTTCAAAGGAACAAAAATAGTACTGCCACAAGAAAAAGTCGATCGCATGGGACAACGGATAGCACAAATGCAGACAAATCTACCAGTTACAATAAGAGAAATAATGTCAATTTTAGGACTTATGATGTCCTCCATCCCGGCAGTCAAATAGGCTAGGTTTCACCAGTCCATCCTCCTTCAAAATTTGTGGGGAAAAAAAACTTAGAGGACAAGGTGTTCCTCCCAGCAAAAACAAAGCAAACCCTTTGGTGGTGGAGAAACCAAACCAATCTACAAGAGGGACTACTGTGCACCTTCCAGATTTCATGCATATTGACTACAGATGCCAGCAGTCAGGGGTGGGGGGCCCATGATACCTGGACCCAACTAGAGAAACAACACTCTTCCAACTACAAGGAACTCAAAGCTGTAGCCAGAGGAATCTCAGCATTCCAAAGTCAGCTCAGGGGCCAACATGTACAGGTCAGATGTGAGAATACAACCTCTGTAGGGTACCTAAACAAACAAGAAGGGACCAGGAGTCCCATCTTGATGAGTATAGCACAGGAAATATTCTTCTGGGTGGAGGAAAATCTGGAATATCTTTCAGCAATCCATCTCAAAGGAGTGCAGAACAACCTAGCCGACTTTTTGAGCAGACAGTTAATCTCACAAGAAGAATGGTCACTAGATCCAACAGTGTTTGGGGAAATAGTTTCCAAGTGGGGCCTCCCAGAGATCGACTTATTTGCCAACAAAGCAAACACCAAGCTACATATTTTTTTCCCGCTAAACCCAAGAGATCAGCCAGTTGCAGTCAATGCCCTCCAGAATGCATGGACCTTCAGGCTATGTTAGACCTTCCCACCTCTATACCTGATCCCAAGAGTCCTCTCCAAATTCAGGACAGAACAAACATCTCTTATCCGAATAGCCCCCTTTCGGCCAAAGAGTGCATGGTTTTCACTTCTGCTATTAGAGGATCGACCACCTTGGTTGTTACCTTTCAGTAGTTACATGCAATCCCAGGGTCCAGTCCTGCATCCCAATCCAGCCATACTAAACTTAGCGGCATGGTATCTGAAACAGAGATCCTAAGTCTAATGCCGCGTACACACGACCGGACTTTATGGCATACTTGGTCCTGCGGACCGCAGTCTGTCAGACAATTCGATCGTGTGTGGGCTCCAGCGGACTTTTTTCCCCAAAAGTTCGACGGACCTAGAAATGAAACATGTTTCAAATCTTTTCGACGGACTCGAGTCCAGTCGAAAAGTCCGCTCGTTTGTATGTTAGTCCGACGGACAAAAACCGACGCTAGGGCAGCTACTGGCTACTGGCTATGAACTTCCTTGTTTTAGTCCGGTCGTACGTCATCACGTACGAATCCGTCGGACTTTGGTTGATCGTGTGTAGGCAAGTCCGTTCATTCGGAAAGTCCGTCGTAAAGTCCGGCGAAAAGTCCGCCAAAGTCTGCTCGTGTGTACGCGGCATTAGGGTCTATCAAACAGAGTGATAAAAACTCTGCTACAAAGTTGCAAACCAGTCACAAGAGCCATATACCTGAAAGTCTGGAGAAAGTTTGACCTCTGGGTAACAGAGAAAGGAAAGAGAATATAATTCTCCAATAATTCTAGAGTTCCTGCAAGAAGGCATTGATAAAGGCCTATCCTTAAGCACAATTAAAGTACAGATTGCAACCCTATCAGTCTACTTGCAGCGTTCCCTACAACAGGATTCGCTCATACATAGATTTTGTAAGGCAGTCTCTAGACTACCACCGGTGCCATGTAGTAAAATTCTGACATGGGATTTATCTATCATGTTAAAAGCAGTCATAAGGGAGCCCTTTCAGCCGTTATCAAAGGCATCCGGTTTTTCTCACCGCAATGACGTCTGCTCGCAGAGTCAGCGAACTACAGGCTCTGTCAGTTAGAAAGCCCTTTATGCAGATATTGGAGGATAGAGTCATTCTCAGGACTGACCAAGCTTTTATCCCCAATTTTGCTTCTACCTTTCACAGAAGTCAGGATATAGTGTTACCTTCCTTCTGTAGTAAACCATCGAATAGCAAAGAAGAACAACTACACCGACTAGATGTCAGGAGATGTCTCATGGGCTATTTGGAAGCTATCAAGAGCTTCATAACATCAGAGGCCCTGTTTATCCTCTTCTCAGGAAATTGGAAAGGTAAACAAGCTGAATCTAAAGGGACAATAACTAGGTGGAAAAAGATGGCCATTTCAGAAGGGTACAAAACTTTACACTTAGACCCTCCACAAGGCTTGAATGCACACTCCACAAGGGCGTTAGCTACCCCAGAGCTGATATGTAAGGCCGCCAAGTGGTCCAGCATGTCTACGTTCATTCGACACTATTGATTGGACATTTTAGGTGAGTAAGATCAAGCATTTAGGAGGAAAGTCCTCCAAGCAGTAGTCCCCCACCTAAAAATTTGGTGAATACTTGTTCATCCTCTCAAGGGCTGTCCTGGAAGATGACTGCGGGAAAACTGGGAGTTAAACTTACGGGTAACTTACCGGTAACTCTGTTTCCAGGAGTCTTCCAGGACAGCACATTCCCACCCTTTGTATGTATAAAATGAATTGGTATGTACGGCTTAACTATATTTCAGCTCCGTCCTTCGGTTCTTGGATAAAACTGACCAGATGCCTGAGGAACCGCCTTTTAAAGAGCTGGAGGCAATGTGTTTCCTGTCCGGGGGAGGAGCTCCATCTCTCAAGGGCTGTCCTGGAAGACTCCTGGAAACAGAGTTACCGGTAAGACTATCTCCGTTTTTTTTTTTTTTTTCTAAATTTCAGCTCCCCTATGCACCAATATAGCATTCATGTACTTTTTTTGCAAAAATATCAAAGCTTTCCATTAAATCTACAGTCACTTACTTTTCTTGTCCTAATCCACGTTTCCATTAGTAATGTCTTCTTCTTGATCAGACTTTAGGTCATGACACAGGAAGGAGTTGACCAGCTGAGCTCATTAGCACACCCTGCATCATCCGCCCTCCCATTCCCAAGTGCACGTTTTGTAAATGAAATGCAATCAATAAGTGATCACCCTTCTCACTTAATACACAATATACAATCAGATTGCATAGTGTACGGTCATCTTTATACACCTAAAATTACTAGTTGCACTTTCAGTGCCATTAATGGTTATCAGCACATAAAACGCAGAAGCAAACACATATATTGCCATGTGAAAAAATGAGGGGCAAATTCTGCAAACATACACAACCCACGAAATGCCAAAATGTCCCATTAGCCACATGTAGTGCAGCCAATTGAAATCAACAGGCTGCCCTATGCGTGTCACAGGAAAAACGAGACACAAAATCTGTTCTCCCACTATGCTAGATGTGAATGGGGCCTGCAAGTGAAATTGGTGGAGTAATACAAGAACAATGAGGCTCCATTCACATCTGTGCATTTCCTTGCATTTCAGAAATGCGCTGCACCAAATATTGCAGTAAAAAAACGCACCAAGCTCCACTCTAAAAAAAAAAAAGTTCTGAAGCTTCTTTGGGGCAATTGCTGTGTGTAGGGCAGCCCATTTAGGTGGATGGGCTACCCTAGGTATGATGAGTGAAAATGCTCACATGCCTCCCCTCACTCGCTAAAAAAAAAAAAAAAACGCATGTGGGAATGCAAGTTCCCGCTATTCAGAGTTGTGAACGGGGCTTGACAACAGAGTGTTTCTGTCCACTCCCTCCTATGTACTTGTATAAAGATGGCCATACACTATGCAATCTGATTGTGTATTTAGTGAGAAGGGTGATCACTGATTGCATTCATTTAAAAAACGTGCACCTGGGAGTGGGTGGGTGAATGATGCAGGGTGTGTGCTAATGAGGTCAGCTGGTCAACTCCTTCCTGTGTCATGACCTAAAGTCTGATCAGGATGTAAGACATTACTAATGGAAACGTGGATTAGGACAAGAAAAGTAAGTGACTTTGATATTTTTGCAAAAAAAGTACATGAATGCTATAATGGTGGTGCATAGGGAAGCTCAGGGGCGTAGATAAGGGGGGAGTCAGGGGTGTTCAAACCCCCCCAGGGCCAAAATGAAATGCATGGCGTCCCTGCTCTGCAGCCGCACATGGCACCAGCGTCAGGAAGCACTGCAGTCAGTGGCACTAGTCTCAGAGAGTCTCAGAGTGTCCTCAGACCTACCACTGCTCAGACTGCTGTGCTGCTGCTGGCATTCTGCTGTTCATACTAGGTAATCGTGAGTCAGTGAGAGACAGTCTGTGATTCTGTGTGGCAACTGGCAAAGTTAGTGATTGAGGCTGGCTGGGCTAAATTTTGCATTGATTGTGTTACTAAGAGTTGACTGAGGCTAAGCTGAGTTTTCTATTGCTTGTGCTACTGACAGTCCAGCTTGGCACTGCAAGCTTGTTGTGGTGCTCACTCACTGGCTTAATGATCAACCAGTTGACACCACAACATGTCTGCCAATGCCAGAGCCAGGCTGGACTTTCTGCTGCCCTCAGTGGCATGCCTTGGCCCTGTTTTACCCCGGTTCATAAATATGTGGTACAGGAAACACTGCGATCCCTGTGCGTTTCCATCACCGCATTGCAATCACACTGTGTTTTTGATCTGCTGCAGGTGTCAATTCAAAGTTAACAACTCCCCAAAAGAAGGTCGCAAAGGCAGTGTTTGTCTGAACCAGATCGCATAGTTGTTTTTAAAAAAAAAGGTGCCTGCACTTCTTTGGTGCAATGTGGTGCGATTCAGGCCATTTAAAATAGGCCCAAATCACACCACACAGAATTGCATGTGAATTGCACAAGAATGTGGTGCAGTTCCTGTGCGATTTACATGAAAACTATAGTGTGAAACCAGGCATTTTGAATAGGCTCAAATCGCACCAAAGTCATGCATGCACCAATTTTGGAACTGCACTGCAACTGGTTTGCATGGTCGTTTTGTGAATGCGATCTGGTGCAGGCAAAAAAACTGTGTTTTGCAACCTTTGTTTGTGGTGTCATTAAGATAGCACTGACACCCACTGCAGATTGTAAGGGGAGTGTGATTTATATGAGGTGCATAAAATTTGCACGGATTGAGGGTTTCCCACATTGTAGTGTACCTCTGCGTATCTCCTAAGCAGTAGTGTCTTTTCCTCTGCCAGCGCAGGAAGGTGTGCAATTACACACCTTCTCGCAACCGCTTACATAAACCTATCCTAAAGAACAGTCAGTGTATTCAAGGCTGGTAATTTTTCAGATTGTTTTTTTTTTAAATTCTGTGATTAATTGAAAATTAAGCTAATGTGAACACAGTGAGCGTGCTTCCTTCCACAAGATGGTGCCCTTTGTACCTGCCCAGTAAGATTGGCTATTACAGTGCACCACCATGTGGTAGGCAGTGCATTCCCCCTTTTTTTTTATCTGTAAAAGTTAAAAAAGTCAGTGAGTGCTCTGTCTGACACAACATGGTGCACTTTACACCATAATAGCCAACCTTACTGAGGAGGTGCAAAGGGCACCATCTCCTTGTAGGTAGGCAGCACACTTTGCACCTATTCAGTTTGGACACTAATACTGGACAATAGCCAACAGCATTCATAAAAACTGGCAGAAGGAACAAACTGAAATCAGTTTTGATTTTCTAAAGGACCTGATAAAATACAATTAAGGATGTGATTGCTTAATAGGGGCAACACATATCGTTTTTTCCAGTCTTTATAATTTTGGAGCAATTTATTTTATTTAAAAAGACTTTTACTTAGTACCTGCTACTGACCCCCCCCCCCCCCCCCCTCCCAGAACAAAAATTATCTACGGCCCTGGGGAAGCTGGAATTTAGAGAAGAAAGAAAAAGTGTACAAAGGTGAACTTGCCCTTTAAGGTTTTAAATAAAGTCAACATTCATCAGATTCCACTGAATTGGTACTTTTACACTGATTATTTATAAAAATGTCCCCTTAGCCTAGGTTCACACGGCTGCGGGATTGAAATCATGCGAGTTCAGCTGATTTTCATACCTGCATATCAGTCCGACTCCGGGGGCGAATTCAGAGACATCTGTGCGAGTTCCTGCACAGATGTCTATTGAAATCGCAACCGAAGTCACCAAAAGTAGTACAGAAACTACTTTTGGGAATCGGTGCAGCGCCGGAAAGTCGGCGTTGCACCGATTCGGATGGTGCCATTGCCGGCAATAGCCACCGTTTTGGCATGTCAAATTGCATACCAAATTACATCAATGTGAACCTGGGCTAAATCTTTGAAGCTAATCCAATGTAGGTAAAGTGAAACTTTCATACTTTTAACATAAAGAACCTGGTATGTAAATCCACAACCCTTCAAGTGAAACACTAAAATATGGATACAATTTTTTACTTTGAGAATTAAAAGGGATTTTCGCGATTTTATAAAATGTTGTCAATGTTGTGGACACGGTCTTTCATATGCTAAAATGGCTGTAGGTGCTACAACGCCAAAATGTTACCATCAGGCTGTTCTGCATCTGATATCAGCAATTATAGGGATGGAGGGGGGTGGCTACATTCAGTCTCACAGGCCTGGATGCAGCTGCAGCCTTTGAATTCACTCTGGTGATTCCTCCGGGACAACTCTGCATTCTACAGGAACTGAAAACACATGCCTCTACTGCCGCCAAGTGGCAGGCCACCAAATTACCTTTTAAAAAACGAAACCTTAGCTAACTGAAGATTGGAAGGGTTACTTTAGCCAGGCTGTCCTTTGTCCTATGGAGGACAGCATTTGTGTTTGCTTTGTGCCAAAAACTTGAAAGGAAGTAACATTCTCCAAATATAGATTTGAATAATTGAATGCATTGCTACAAAAATATATGGCCTTGGCTGAGACTCTAAAGATGCTTGAGTGCCCACAATACTGATTTAGGATCATTTTGTAACTATATTACTCTATATTATATTACTATAATTTTCTCTTTCATCATTAAAGTTTAAATAAAGTCAAAACTTTTTTTTTCGTTTTGGATAGTGGAGAGGGATTAGAACACCTCTTAGGAAAAGTGTCTGTCTGTCTGTGCCCCTGCTAGGAAGAGTCATTCTGTTTGTCTTGTTTATTATATAATTATAATTAAGAGTGAATGTGAAAGTAAATCTCATTTTGGGTTGTCACAAGGACTGGAGTTGAAGGAAAACATTCCATTGGGGACACTAGTTCAGGTGACAACCAGGGATTCCCTCACTTTGGAGGCAAAAAAACTAACAGGAGTTATAACCTTCCCTTGCTCTATCCAATTTATTTTATTTTTTTAAAGTTTGGCTTTAGTTCTACAAAAGAAGACTTGTCACTAATAATGGAGCAAAACGCACAAATGACTGAAGCAATACAGTGGGCAAATCTGTGTGTACTGGCTGTTATGAGCTTGAATCCACAATACCAATACCTGATTACATTGATAAAACTCACAAAGACAGTGACAGACAGACATCTACAAAAAGAAAATTCAGAGATATTCCTAGTGAAGTCCTGCGTTAAATTCAGCTGATCATCATTACATCTGCAAATAAAGTGATCCGATCATGACTCCTCTTGCAGATATCTGAATAATGAGTATTTAACCACTTCAGCCCCGGAAGGATTTGCCCCCTTAATGACCAGGCCATTTTTTGTGATACGGCACTGTGTCGCTTTAACTGCCAATTGCGCAGTCGTGCGATTTTGTACCCAAACAAAATTGACGTCCTTTTTTTTCCACAAATAGAGCTTTCTTTTGGTGGCATTTGATCACCTCTGCGGTTTTTATTCATTGCGCTATAAGCAAAGAGTGAAATTTTGAAAAAAATTTTTTTTTTTTTTTTAACTTTTTGTTATTACATATAATCAAAAAAAATGTATTCATCACTTTAGGCCGCTATATAATCTTCTACCTATTTTTGGTAAAAAAAATAGGCGTATATTGATTGGTTTGCACAAAACTTATCACATCTACAAACTTTGGGATAGATTGAGGGACTTTTATTTATTTTTTATGGTTTTTACTAGTAATGGCAGTGATCTGCGATGTTTTGCGGGACTGCGACATTGCGGCGAACAAATATGACCCCAAATGACACTTTTTGGGAACCATTGACATTACATTGATCAGTGCTATAAAAATGCACTGATCAATGTAAAAATGACACTGGCAGGGAAGGGGTTAACACTAGGGGGCGATCAAGGGGTTAACTGTGTTCCCTGGGTGTGTTGTAACTGTAGGGGGGATGGGCTGCCTGGGACACGACAGAGCTCATTGTTCCCAATGACTGGGAACAGTAGATCTGTCATGTTATCTATCAGAATGGGGATCCACCTTGTTTACAAAAACAGATCCCCATTCTGCCTCTGTACTATGCGATCCAAACCGCCTGACCCGCGGGCACGCTCCCACAGCATGCAGTGGGTGCGAGCCGCCGGCAGCGCTAGCGCGCCTACACAAGCCGCCTTACAGCTACGACGATTTGCACAGGATAGCCAACTTGCCGCCTTATAACGACGGCGGCTAGTCGGCAAGTGGTTAAAGTATAGGTAAAGGCATTCTTTTTACATTGTCAGGTTTTTATTGCTGTCTTTGCCCCCTTAGGGCTTGTTTACACATGCTTTGGTCTTTGAAGAGCAATCAGAATTCAGCTTGCTCTTCAGAGAGCATTTGGCAGGCAGTGAGGAGGCATTGTATCGCCTCCCCATTGCCTGCTTTAAACCCCTGAACCCCACACTAGTGTGCTGCAAACGCATACATTGCATGAGTTTGCGGGGTGCTTGCAGAGCAACCCCATTGACCCAAATGGGTTTCTCTCACTGGGCACTTGGCCTGCCAAAAGTGACAGGGGATATCATTTCTGCTAGGGCTGCAAAGCAAAGCATCACCACTACAACATGTGTACACCCCTGGCTGCTGCCTCTGCAGCTAAAGAGCAAATGGTTGGGGAGCGGTAACAGCGAGGTTTAAGTGCCCCTCAACCACTAATTTGAATGAGCCCTTAGCAAGATTTACTCTCTCTGTCCGATTCAACAATGTTGCTGGCAATGAAGGTGAGAGAAAAGCCTATTTCCTGACACAAACATGACAGCATACACGAATGGGACAGGCTCACCCAATCAGGACTGGTTATACTATATATAAATGAGTCGCCTCCCCCCGGCAGCATTCTCTTTTTGTTCCTGAAATGGTTATAGCTGTTAATCAAAGAAGATTTTTATTTTTGCCCTCACCTTGCCGGATTCATCTGGCCAGCCGTACAGGTTCAGCCTCCTTCCTGTGATGATGCCCCTCTGTTCAGTTCAGTTGTAAAACTTTCATACGAGGAAGAACCCCCCCCAGGTCCGGATACTGGGGGGCTGGGATACTGGTCTCTGGATGCAGGTAAAACCGTTCTGCCTTGTGGTTGGGACTGATCGAGTCTCTCCTCCCTGGTGAGTTGTGGCCCCACACACACATTTTGTTAGACTGGCCTTGGGTATGTTGGTTTCCCTTGCAAAGATGCTGGAATATTTTTGTCAGGGCTGCCCCCTTCCAAGATGGATTCCTTGTCTGTTGCTGGACTGCAGACTTTCAGTTGGCAGGGAGCAACAAGATGAGGTTGGGGTAACTGCTGGCCTGCTGTAGTAGCAGCAGCAGGGCCGGATTTCCCACAAGGCCACCGAGGCCAGGCCTCGGGGGGGCAGTGGTACAGGGGCGGCGCCGCGGCCGCCCACAGGCTATTTTTTTTTTTTTCGGAGTATGGAGCACGGCCGCAGCGGGGTGTGTTATCAGAAAGCCACTACGCTGTGGCATTCTGGGAGCTGTAGTCCAGACGAGCACCCTGTGATTGGCCGAACAGGGTCATGTGCGGGCACCTTTGATTGGCCCAGGGGAGCTGGTCACTGTGGAGGCGGGGCTGCTCTGTGGGTGATCTGCTGCGGGAATCCCGCCTCTCTGCCTGGCGTGCTGACTGTATGTCTTCTGAGGTCTCTCATCTACCCCCTCACAGACAGACAGTCAGTGTACCCTCTCTCTATCAGCCCGTCCCTCTCTCTATGCCCCGCCCCTCTCGGTCAGCCCGTCCCTCTCTCTATGCCCCGCCCCTCTCGGTCAGCCCGTCCCTCTCTGTCAGTGCCCCCCCTCTGTCAACCCCCCTCTATCAGCCCACCCTTCTGTCAGCCCCTCCTCTCTGTCAGTGCCCCCCCCCTCAGTGCCCACCCCCTCTCTGTCAGTGCCCCCCCTCTCAGTGCCCCCCCCTCTCTGTCAGTGCCCTTCCCTGTCAGTGCCCCCCTCTCTGTCAGTGCCCTCCCCTCTCTGTCAGTGCCCCCCTCTCTGTCAGTGCCCACCCCCTCTCTGTCAGTGCCCCCCCCCTCTCTGTCAGTGCCCACCCCCTCTCTGTCAGTGCCCCTCCTCTCAGTGCCCACCCCCTCTCTGTCAGTGCCCCCCCCTCTCTGTCAGTGCCCTTCCCTGTCAGTGCCCCCCTCTCTGTCAGTGCCCTCCCCTCTCTGTCAGTGCCCTCCCCTTTCTGTCAGTGCCCACCCCCTCTCTGTCAGTGCCCCACCCTCTCTGTCAGTGCCCCACTCTCTCTGTCAGTGCCCCACTCTCTCTGTCAGTGCCCCCCCTCTCTGTCAGTGCCCCCCCCTCTCTGTCAGTGCCCCCCCCTCTGTCAGTGCCCCCCCCCTCTCTGTCAGAGCTCACCCCTCTGTCAGTGCCCCCCCCCCTCTGTCAGCCGCAGCAGAGTGCACCTTGCCAGCCAGCCAGCCAGCCACCCACTGACCTACAGCAGGGATCCAGGCCAGCCTACCGCAGCAGTGTGCACCGTGCCAGCCACCCACCCACCCACTGACCCACAGCAGAAAACCAGCCATCCACAACAGGAGCCATCCACGGTGACCCACCCACACCAGGGAGCCAGCCAGGCACAGCAGGGTGCTGACCAGCCACCCACTGGAACCAGCCACAGAGGATGTGGGAGTCAGCCACCAACAGGAGCCAGCCACCAACAGCAGCCAGCCACAGAGGACACGGGAGCCAGCCACAAAGGACACAGGAGCCAGCCAGCCACCAACAGGAGCCAGCCACAGAGGACGCGGGAGCCAGCCAGCCACAGAGGACGCGGGAGCCAGCCAGCCACAGAGGACGCGGGAGCCAGCCAGCCAGCCACAGAGGACGCGGGAGCCAGCCAGCCACAGAGGACGCGGGAGCTAGCCAGCCAGCCACAGAGGACGCGGGAGCTAGCCAGCCAGCCACAGAGGACGCGGGAGCCAGCCAGCCACAGAGGACGCGGGAGCCAGCCAGCCACAGAGGACGCGGGAGCCAGCCAGCCACAGAGGACGCGGGAGCCAGCCAGCCACAGAGGACGCGGGAGCCAGCCAGCCCCAGAGGACGCGGGAGCCAGCCAGCCACCAACAGGAGTCAGCCACAGAGGACGTGGGAGTCAACAACATCTGCAGTACCCATAGTTAAGGTAAGAGGAGCGCTACACAGTGCCAATTTTATTTTTACTTTGTGAGAGGTTGGGGCAGGGGTGAAAGTCATGGCACAAGGAGGGTGTCCCATGAGGAACAGAGTGAATGAAGGTGTTCACTGTACACTCTGTTAGATAGAGGCCCCCTCCAGGTCCCATTATACTCCTTTTCAGTCTCTAATGGGACTTGGTGGGGACTCTTTCTAACAGATTCTATAATGGACACTGAATGGGCCTCTGTTAGAGAGACCCCCCTCCAGGTCCCATTAGACTCCTTTTGAAGTCTGTAATGAGGGTCTGTGACGGGGGTTTGTGATGAGGCAGGGGGGATGTGACGTAAGGGGGGGGCTAAGGACACTGATGTAAAAGGGGGTATGTGATGTAAAGGGGGGACTGAGGACACTGATGCAAAAGGGGGTCTGTGATTTCTGCACTAGCAAAACACAGGTCTCTCCAAGGGCAATAGAAAACAATTGTTTTCTATGTGTCCTGTTCACACTGCAACAGCGCCACTGCATGCTGAGCAGTGTGGTGCAAAATGCATACTGTTTCTATGCACTGCAACTGAGCTGTGGTGCATAAAAATGAATGAAATGTATTTGCATAAAGAACTAGTTACGATCATCTTTGGGTCAAGAAGGACTGAACAGTTTAGCTTTACTTGCCATTGAGTCAGAACTTTTAAATACTTTGTCCTACGAAGATATTATCGATGAGTTTGCCAAAAAAAGTTAGAACTAAAAAATTGTAGGGAGTTTCTTACTACTATAATCTTTAAAAGGCATTTTCTGCATTACAGACTATTTTCAGTCTGTACAATTAAAGCCAGTTATTTTCAGTGTTCTCGTGTGTGGAGATATGTTTTTAATTGATCTATTGTAGCAGTCATCGATAAAGGACCAGAATGGTTGTGTGTGTGTGTGTGTGTGTGTGTGTGTGGCATTGAAGGACCCGGCCTTGGGGCGGCAAAGGGAGTAAATCCGGGCCTGAGTGGCAGCCTGGGAATGGATTGGTGGGCATCTGTTCAGGGATGGAGCCTCTCCCATCCCTCCTTAGAGCCAGTCGGGGGGGGGGGGGGGGGTGCTGCACAGAGCTGGTAAGCTTTCCATGGGCTGTCATGGTGTGTCTGAATCATTACGCCGTTAATATACAAGCTGCCAAAGTAGGTTAAACGGCTGTGTCTAGTTCTGTCTGTTTCATTTTGCTGCTTGGGTTTTGTTTGTAAGACTACTAATGCATGTACTTATACAGGTGTTTGCTGGAAAGTTGAGTCTTTCCTATTAAATCAGCAAGGCCTGGATTTACAAATTTGGGATCACTGTGTCAATGCTCTAATGCTTGGATTTGCTGTTTTTAACTTTAAAAGGGCAGTCGCCTAGTGTAGGTGATCCTGCCAGGTATATTAACCCTTCATTGCGCTGCTTATTACAGAGTGATGCTTCGGTATGGATGCCACTGCTATGCGTTTAAGGTCTGCTTTTGTGCAATGTGTTTAATGATTGCTATGCATTAACCGATTATGTCTAGATGCCAGTGTGAAAAATTCAGTGTTCTGCTTAAGGTACAGTGCTTTAAAGCGGGAGTCCCCCCCACCAATTTTTTTTTTTTTTAAGTCAGCAGCTACAAATACTGCAGCTGCTGACTTTTAATAAATGGACACTTACCTGTCCCAGGGTCCAGCGATGCCGAAGCCGATCAATCGCTCGGCTCTCGGCAGCTGCTGCCGCCATCCTCGGTGAGGGAATCATTGCGGCAAGCATTGCGGCTTCACTTCCCCGTTCCCTACCGCGCATGCGCGAGTCGTGCTGCACGTCCTAACTGGTCCCCGCTATCTCCTGGGACCTATGTGTTTCCCAGGAGACAGCGCGGGGGGGATGGGAAAGGGCGTGACTCCCGTGGGAGTCTATTCCCGGAAGTGGGTGCAAATACCTGCACCCCCTTCCCCCCTGAAAGGTGCCAAATATGACACCGGAGGGGGGGAGGGTTCCGAAAAGCGGAGGTTCCATTTTGTGTGAACCTCCGCTTTAAGTAATTGGTTTATTACACTATCTGTAATTGCTCCTGTCTAAGGGTTTAACCCTTGCTCACAGCATATAGGTCCATTTGCTGCTTCAATGTCTGCAAATGGGTGTGTGGATGGCCCCTGATATTGTATTAAGGCTATGTCCTAGCCAGTACTTTCAGGTATTTATTATGACCACAAACCTGCAGCTCATAGCTGGAGCCATAAGCTTACCCAGAAACCAGCCACGATCAATAAAGGTGAAGGTCAGGTAGGTATGCTATCATAAAAAATAAAGAGTGCGTGGGCAGTATGGATTGTAAAACTCTCCAGCCCTTAAATACCAGCACCACTCCCCAAAGGAAAAGTGGCAACTTGTTCTTCCAACAGTGACAGGTCCTGTTTGGCTCTAAAAAATAGGATTTTTTTTAAAACAGCTTACCTGTAAAATCCTTTTCTTTCGATGGACATCACGGTACACAGAGCCTCAGTAATTACTGATGGGTTATATAGGTATCACTAGGTGATTGGACACTGGCACACCCTAACCAGGAAGTTCAACCCCCTATATAATCCCTCCCCTTGCAGGGATACCTCAGTTTTGTAGGAAAGCAATATAGTGTATTAGAAGAGGGGCGGGACCTCTGTGTCCCGTGATGTCCATCGAAAGAAAAGGATTTTACAGGTAAGCTGTTTTAAAAAACCTATTTTCTTTCTCGAACATCACGGGACACAGAGCCTCAGTAAGTACTGATGGGATGTCCCAGAGCAATGCTATCTGAGGGGGGGGGACCACAACCAAGTAGGGTGCAATCAGACCTGAGGACCCTGTACTGCTGCCTGCAGCACACTACGCCCAAAGGCGATATCCTCATGCCTTCTCACATCCACCTGATAGAATCTGGTGAATGTATGGACTGAAGACCAAGTTGCGGCCTTGCAGATTTGAGCCATAGAGGCCCGGTGATGCACTGCCCAAGAAGCACCAATAGCCCTTGTGGAATGTGCCCTGATCTGAAACGGAGGAATCTTCTGTTTCAAACCGTAAGCTTGAATAATCAATTGTCGAATCCATTTAGAAATGGTAGCTTTTGACGCTGCCTGTCCTCTGCTGGGACCCTCTGGCAGCACGAGCAAAACATCCGTTTTGCCAATCTGAGCAGTTGCTTCCAGATAGGCCTTGACTGCTCTCACTACATCCAAAGAATGTAGCGATCTTTCTTCCGGAGAACAGGGATCTGGAAAAAAGGAAGGCAGAACAATGTCTTGGTTTAGATGAAAATCTGAAACCACCTTCAGTAAAAAACTAGGATGAGGGCGCAGTACTACTCTATCCTTGTGTACAATCAAATAAGGCTCTTCACAGGAAAGAGCTGCTAATTCTGATACTCTTCTAGCAGAAGAAATGGCTACCAGAAAAAATAACTTCCTTGTCAACAAGACCAAAGGAATCTGACGTATTGGTTCAAAAGGCTGTTTCTGTAACACAGACAGAACCAAGTTCAAGTCCCAGGGGTTTAGGGGCACCCCGGAGGATTAAGACGCGTCACCCCTGCATAGAGTTTCGGACCAAAGAATGCGAAGCAAGTGGCCATTGAAATAATACTGATAAGGCCGAGACCTGGCCCATGATGGTACTCAAGGCCAGCTTCATCTCTAATCCCAATTGTAGAAAATCAAGAATTCTACCTTTCACATATTTTCTGGGATGCCAACCCCTGGATTCACACCAGGATACATAAGCTTTCCAGACTCTATGATAAATAATTCTGGAAGCTGGCTTCCTTGCATTGATCAAGGTAGATATCACAGGACCTGAAAGCCCACGACTCTTCAGAACGTGGGTCTCAATAGCCAAACCGTCAAATTTAGCATTTGTAAGGCAGAATGGAACACTGGACCCTGAGATAACAGGTCTGGGTGTACCGGTAGTGTCCACGGGGAACCCACCGCCATCTTTACTATTTCCGCATACCACGTTCTTCTGGGCCAAGCGAGGGTCACCAGAAGTACTGACTTCCTTTCCTGCCTGATCCTGCGAAGGAGTCGTGGCAGTAGCAGAATAGGCGGGAATTCATAAATCAGTGAGAACCGATGCCACGGAATCACCAACGCATCCGTCCCGCATGCAAGAGGATCCTTTGTCCTTGCCACAAATCTGTCTTTTTCTTGAATCGGGATGCAAAGAGATCTACATCTGGAACTCCCCATCTTTGGCATATGGCCCAAAAGATGTCGGGATGCAGAGACCATTCCCCTGGAAGTAACTGCTGGCGACTTAAATAGTCCGCCTGCTAGTTCTCTATCCCTGGAAAGAAAACTGCCGATATGCATGGCACATGCTTCTCTGCCCAGACTAAGATCTGGTTCACCTCTTTTTGAGCAGCTCGGCTCCTGGTGCCTCCCTGATGATTGACATAAGCCACTGCTGTGGCATTGTCGGACTGGATTCTGACCGGGCAAACCTGTAGCCTGATAGTCCAGGCCTTTAGGGCTAGATATACCGCACGGATCTCCAGAATGTTGATGGGTAAGGTCCTCTCGGTTCTGGACCATACCCCTTGAACCGCAGACTGTTCCAAAACTGCTCTCCAACCCGACAGACTGGCATCTGTTGTTACCACCGTCCAGGTAACCAGTAGAAAGGATTTCCCATTCTGCAGGTTTTCGGGTATTAGCCACCAAATGAGGCTCTGACGCACCGCATGAGGCAGGTGCATCGGAAAATCTAATGCCTAAACCTTCTTGTTCCAGGCCGACAGAATACAGTGTTGCAGCAGTCTTGAATGAAACTGAGCATAGGGAACAGCTTCAAATGAAGACACCATCTTTCCTAGCAGCCTCATACAAAGGCGAACAGAAGGACCCTTCTTGGTCCTGACTGCCAGAATCAGCTCCCTTAAAGCAGTGATCTTTGCCTGAGGTAGAAATACTTTCTCCTGGCTTGTATCTATGATCAGACCCAAATACTCCAGTCTTCTTACTGGTTTTAGGGAAGATTTTTCTAGGTTGAGGATCCAACCAGGTGTTCCAGATACTTGACTGTGGTCCTCAAGTTCCTGTTCAAGGAGGCTACCGACCAGTCTATTAAGAGCAGGTCGTCCAGGTATGCTATGACAGCTATACCCTGAGCCCTAAATCTGGCCAGAGGAGGAGCCAAGACCTTTGTGAACACTTGAAGTGCAGTGGCTATCACTCGAAGCCCAGAAACTTCTGATGAGCAGGAAAAATGGGCACATGCAGATATGCATCTCTGATGTCTATTGATGCCAGAAATTCTCCTCCCTGCAGGGTGGAGACTACTGTCCGAATTGATTCCATGCGAAAGGACTGAATCCTTAGGAATCGGTTCAGATCCCTTAAATCCAGAATGGGTCTGACATCCCCATTTGGTTTTTGGACCATAAAAAGGTTGGAATGAAAGCCCAATCCCTGATCCTTTGCGGGAACTACCATAATGACCTCCTGCGACAAAAGTCGCTCTAACGCTAGAAGGAGCGACTGCTTTTTCTCTGGATCTCTGGGGACACTTGATCTGAGGAAACGAGGAGAGGGAAATTCTTGAAACTCCAGCTTGTACCCAAAGGTTACCGTGGAGATTACCCAACTGTCCTGGAAGTCCTCCTGCCAGAGCCTTGAGAACTGTCGCAGTCTTCCCCCCACTCGAGCGAGCGGGGGGCGCCCCTTCATAAAGAGGTCTTAGTGTTTTGCTTAGTAGGTTTTTTCCCCCAGAACTTCTTTTGTCCCTGGGGTTGACTCTTATTTCTTGACCCAGACGGAGGAGGCCGTCGAGACTGCCTGGAGGCTGAAGCCCCTGGCGCTGGGGAAAGAGTCAGTTTGAAAGAGGGATGCTTACTCTTCTTCTTAACAGGTAAGAGAGTGCTTTTCCCATAAGAGATTCTCTTGATATAGTTATCCAAGTCTTCTCCAAACAACCTTGCACCACGAAATGGAAACCCAGCCAGCAGTTTCTTACATGGTGCTTCAGCTGACCAATTTTTCAACCATAGGATTCTACGAATACGCACCAACCCCAGTGAAAGACGAGAGGTTTGCATGATAGAATCTCTGATGGCGTCAACAACATAACATAAGGCCGCTGGAAGGTTAGCCAACCCCTGGGCCTGCTGTTCAGGTAAAACTCTGATGACCTGCTTAACCTGGTCTCTTAAGTATTGACAGACTACGATCGCTGCTACTGCAGGTTGAGCCACTGAACCTGCCAAGGAGAAAACATCCTTCAATAGGGATTCCATCTTTTTATCCACCGGATCCCTGAGCATCTGAGCATTGTCCACAGGACAAGTCAGATTATTATTTATGGAGGAAATGGTGGCATCAATGGCCGGTATTCCCCACATTTTAATAAACTTTTCTTCCATCGGATAAAGTGTTGAAAACTTTTTCGGCGGAAAAAAACGTTTATCTGGGTGATCCCACTCAGAATAAAGGAGCTTTTCAAGTAAATTATGAACAGGAAAAGCATGTGCTGTTTGAGGAGGTTTCAGTGACCCTAAAGAAGAAGAGGCTTCTTTAACTGATTCAGATATGGGCAACTTAAATGTGGAGCAGACCAATCCAGTAAGGATCTGCACTAAGACCTCATCCTGAGAAGCCGAAGAGGGCCTCTCTCCACCTGATTCCTCCGAAGAGGAATCATCCGTCCCATCCCGATCCTCTGAAAGGGATTCCTCTCCTTTATCCTAGAGCTCCTCTGCCTGAGGGTCTTGGGGAACAGAGGAAGGCCTAGTGCGTTTTCTTCCACTGAGTGAAGATGCAATCACGGCCATTAATCTTTCCTCCAAACCATTAAGGGTTGAGGAAAAAACCTCCTGTGTAATGTACACAGGGGCTGAAGTGCCAGAAGCAGGTGTAGCCCCTGACCCCAACGGCTCTCCCTGGCTAGCTGTCCCTGGCCTTTTAGGGGGGGGAGGATGCTGCAGAAAGGGGGTCCACAGAACCTGAACGAGATCCCCTAGAGTCTCTGGTTCTTGGGGTATTTGAACCTCTTCTACCCATAGTGCAAAGAAACAAGGTGGAGGTATCTCAAAATGAACAATGACTGCTGAGCGATGTAGTCTGGCAAAAGCCATGCTACCAAATGCCCAGTCTGGTGTTACCTTAGTAAATGCTGCCTAGGAGAATGCCTGTGTCCCACCTTACATGCGACCGTCAGCTCTGTGTCCCTCCAAAAGCCTTAGTGCACCAGTAATCTGTGCCTTTAATAGCCTACAGCTGGCACCTGTGGGTGTCTGAGCATTCTGGACGCTGTGCTGATGCCCCGCCCCCCCTCTACTGCCCCCCCCTTCGTTCTTTCGAAAAACGCGTGCTTCCAGCGCGAGCCGACCCTCCGGGATCAGCATGGAGGAAGACTGGGGGAGGAAGGAGAGAGGCCGGTAGTTATAGGGCCTGCCCGTGGCAAATGGCGGCGGCGGTGAAAGTGCGGTGTCTAACTGCCTTACAGACCACCTGCAGCCTCCCCCTAGTCTGGGGGGAGATATCCCTAAGGAGAGCCCCCCATCCCATCCTACCTGAGCCGGCCGGAGGAGCTGTGCAGCGTGGAAACACTGAGACAGACGTCAGCATGTGACGGTATGTGCTCTTGGCAGCCCCCGGTGGCGACAATAGGCATAGCATGCATTTACCTTAAAGGAGAAAACCTACTAGAATTTAAAAATTCTGTGGAATCTCCCTTACCTTATCCAGCCGCAGGGTTCTGTTATACAGACCCAATCTTCACCTCTCACGGTGGGCTCCGTTTGAAAAAAAACCTTCAGAGACTGGGGCCCCCTACAAATAGGGGGATCCACAGTTCAGGGCCTGTAAAGCACCCGGCCAGAAATAAGGATAGAAAACCATTTTCTGATATGCGGGGTCCAGCTCTCTAAAAAGAGGAAGCGTTACAGGTAAAACCTCGTTTCTTCGGACACGAGGCCCGGGTACCATCCAATTCGGCCTAGAAAAGACACTTTGAAATGGATCCGGTTCGCCTGGCTTGCCCCAGTATAGGATATAGGATAATCCCTTTGGAGCTCAGCACAGGACCTCTTTACACGTCCAACATCTAAGACACTGGCGTAAAAACTGAGGTATCCCTGCAAGGGAAGGGATTATATAGGGGGTTGAACTTCCTGTTTAGGGTGTGCCAGTGTCCAATCACCTAGTGATACCTATATAACCCATCAGTAATTACTGAGGCTCTGTGTGCCGTGATGTTCGAGAAAGAAATTGCTATACATTCAAAGTGCTGCCAGAAGGGGCAGACTAAAGGAAATCACAATAAGGACCATCCTGGGCAGAATGGGGAGTGTGGTTAGCTGACGTGCCCGCCAAGTTACATATTAGGCGGCAGTAAACACAAAGGCAGATATGTTCACTCAAGTGTAAACTGACTGGGTGGATCTCTGGTCGCTACCGCTCAGGTACTAAACTAATCAAACAGCTGAGAATGTTAAAAGGGTACCTCCTGCCTCAAAAACAGCAGGCCAATGAGCGTTCATCAGATTGGCCAGATGTGTCTTGATGCTAGTAGAGGATGCAAGATCCCCTCTGTAAAGCCCAACTTTTACTGCAGAGGCAGTTACTGTAGCCAAGCCAAGTAATCTTCATCAGACTAGCCTGAAGTGCCAGTTTGCCAGCAGATGATGCAATAGCCTTCGCAGAGACATGGGAACAGCAATATGGATTTGGAAATGAAGGTTTATACTACAATTAGGTAGTATGGTGTGGCCTGCGTTGGGGTTCACTTTAGTAGCCAAGGCTATTTGGTTCTCAGCAGACGAGGTGAAGGCAAACTTTGGCCAGTAATACACCTCTGTGGTGTTTGATCTATGAGTGAAATTAGAGTGACCAGTGAGGCAGTACAACCACTATGGATGCAGCAGACTGTTCCTCCTACTATTCTGTGAGGTTAGTCAAGCCCTATGGCTTAACCCACTGACTGCATATTCCTCTTCTAAGTCGAATGGAATATGATTTAAGATGGAATCAGTGATGTCCAGATCAGGGACTAACCCTTTAGGCTAGTCACCTAAGCCCAGAACAAAGAGTGGTGACAGAACCTGAGAAGAGCTAGAGAAGAGATTGGAAGATCCATAATCATCTTTGATTGCCTAATGCCGCGTACACACGATCGAAGTTCTCGTCGGAAAAAGATATGATGGCTTTTCCGACGGGATTCCGTTCAAGTTTGCCTTGCATACACACGGACACGCAAACGTTCGCTGAACTTACGACCATCAAGAACGCGGTGATGTACAACACTACGACGAGCCGAGAAAATGAAGTTCAATGCTTCCGAGCATGCGTAGGAATTTTGCGCATCGCAATTGCCACAGACGATCGCATTTTCGGATAGCAACTTTTTCCGACCGAAAAAATTGAGAGCATGCTCTCAATCTTTTGCTGGCTGGAATTCGGCCAGCAAAAGTCCGATGAAGCATACACACGGTCGCATTTTCCGACGAAAAGCTCTCATCGGTCTTTTGCGGGCCAAAATTCCGATCGTGTGTACGCGGCATTAGCCCAAGTCTGCTCCTCTCGTGGAGCAGCAAAGTTCCTTTTTCACTCAAATGTGCCTAGTAGGTGTTATATTGCAGAAATTAATGCAAATTTGGGCAGGAGGCTCAGGATCAGTGGGGCCTGTGCAGCACTTGTCTTTGTGATGTGATCTGTCTGCAACAAAACCTTGGGAAAACAACGGAAGAATTGTACTTTGCACAGTAAGAAAGTCAATAGAATTTCTTTCCACTCTTCCAACTCCTCTAATTACCACTATGGTTCTTTAGAGATATCAAGACTTTAAGCAAATGTTACCAAATCTTGTCCAACAGGAACCATCGGTCCATTGTTCTTAGTCGGAAAGCAGATTTAGGCAAGATATGGAATGAAGGGTCAAGATTCAAAAAACATCATATGGAGTCATTGAGAACAATCACTCAAACCATCAGATAAAGCAGCTACAGTTTCTCTAGATCTAGCTGATGTGTACATACGCACTTTGTTTCACACAGGCTTCTGAGAGCTTCACTTTGGGTTCATTCAACAACTTTTTGACCTTTCAACATACTCAAGACATTTCTCCAGAACATTGCTTCCAGTAGTGGCCATCTTGCAGAAGCAAGGGCTGCAGGTTCCTTATGTGAACAACAGCTGCGGGTGGCTCAGCATCCCCCAGGTCCTGGCAAATCCTGATTCAGAAGGAAGGCCAACTAATCTAATTATAATAATGACATTTTAGACGTTCAGAATACCGTAGAGTTGCCCTCACGGAGGGTGACAGTATTAGGTCTTATGTAGAGGCAAGTCCTAGCTCTTTCCCACCTGTTTGTATCCCATGGTCTTAAATGGTCGAGAAGTAGTCTGCAGTAATCCATGCAGTCGGTTGGACGCACTGGAAGATTGAGAACATAAACTGGCCTTCTAAGGTAATGAAAGATTTGCTTCCTATTCCAGGGAAGATTACCCCACATATGGGACTAGTCCTGTTGATGGTGGCTAAGGATAGTTAATCTAATCAACTTTCATCAACTTCCAGGCATACCAATCATCAAAGTCTATTCACTTACTTGGTATTCACCTCAGTGACCTCCTAGCTCAAAGTCAATTACATAGGCCAATGGAGAACGAGGTGTCTAACATCATGGGTATAGTGATTCCAAAGTGGGGAAGTCAATTGGGCAACACAGCCTAGGAGGCCTCAGTTATGCTCCAAACAGACGGCAATAGGTAATCTCCCATCGGCATGGCAAGAGTTATCTCCCATTCAGGTTTGCCAACAGTAAAACCTGTCTCATCTCATCGCTCTGTGTTCTGGCTTCGGTAAAATAAAAAGCCTTTGATGTCAAGGGTGAGTCCCTAGACCAACAAACGGTTCAATGAATCTCAACTTGGCAGTAAACTCAATGGTCAGGAAGGGCAGTTATTCCTGCAAGAGGAGCTTCCCAGAAGTGGGTCGGCAGGTTAGCCTATATAGCCACCAGACTCGGTGATCTTAAAGCTCCTCATCAGGATCATAGTACATGGTTAGGCAGGTTGAGAAAAGACACAAGTCCACCTAGGATCTGTAGTCGTACAGCTGGGATAAGGGCAATAATGATCCAGTGGCCTTAGAGGCTGTGGCGTCCTCAAAGTACAGTCTTTGGCCCAAGAACCTCATATTCTATTCTTCCTGATATCTCAGAGATTACACAGCGGAGCCAAGTGTATCCAAATTCAGCCATGTTGGATCTAGCAACTGGAAGACCAAGTTAGGAAGGCTCATCAAGAGGTCTCCACTTTTATTATTTGAAACCTTGTGGAAGCCAGGGGAACCTACTGCAAACTCCAGGTATACTAGAACATGGGGAAATCTCACAGAATTTAAGGACAGAATCCTCTGCTCCCGGCTGCAAAGATTAAGATGTCTGCAAGTAATATAAGATAAGGGATTGAGCGGTAGTAAAGTCTTGGTCAGGTCCTCAATTCCTGAGATCCAGTGACCGCTGCACATCTGGGGGAACCAATTCCGAAAAGCCGGTACAGATCGTTCTTTCCCCTTAGAACTTGCAGTGCAACTAGTGTTGGGAAGGTTGTCCCAATCCTACATTCTTCTAAATAAAAGACTACCTCTATAGATTCAGTGACACTAAAGCAGTATTTCTTAAGGATATCACGTCTGGGAGAATTATTTCAGAGATCCAAGCGGCAAGCGGTAAACTACCTTATTGCTACCATAGTCAAACAAAATAGCTCTGGTTTCTTCTTCTCGAGCACCAGACGAGAGTCTGCATCCTTGCTTCTGGGTCAAGACATCACCCTTCCAGCATGTCCAAACTGAAATGTCTGCGTCACCACAAGCTGGACTAATGGGCTCTATGTGGAAGAAATGCATGGAAATGGCCCTTCTCTAGAAGGTCAGACAGTGGCCTCTTCAGGCCTGTCAGTATCAGAAGAAGACTTTTCACTGTCCACTAGGACAATGGCATTATCTCGGGTCAGGGTAGCCTAAGGGGCTTATAGGACAAAGATAAATTCATCAATCTAGTGCAGAGCTCACTTTATCAGATGGGTGGTGTGCTCATGGGCAAAATTCAGACATCCAGAATTTAACAGGATACCAACCAGGTTTCTATACTACAAACCATTTTTTTCCTATTGCAAAGTCAATTAAGCAACATTGCAAGCAAATTAATCTGTTGATTCAAACGCCTTAGCATGGCCCTCCCTTATAGGTTTTATTGGCATGCTACATCCCATTCGTGTATGCTGTCATGCTTGTGTCAGGAAAATGGAAAATTGCATACTTACCTGACGGTAATTTTCCTTTCCTGATGCATAAGCATGACAGCATACAGGTCCCTCCCTTGTGAGTTTCGCATTTTGAGTATAGTTACGAGAATGCTGCTTGGGGGAGGAGACTCATATATAGTATAACCAGTCCTGATTGGGTGAAGGGCGGAGCCTATCCCATTTGTGGATGCTGTCATGCTTATGCATCATGAAAGGAAAGCTACCGTCAGGTAAATATACAATTTTCAGTTTTTTCTATTTGCCACCAGAAATCAAACAGAGGGTAAATCCACCAAAGAGAACACTTGTTTCTGTGACAACTGTCTAAAAAGGGATTTCCCTGACATTGAAAAGATAACCTTTCACTTTCAGTTAAGTCTACAGGACAGGAAAATCTTCCTAATGAGATATACAGTACATTCTGAAAGTATTCACAGCGCTTCACTTTTTCCACATTTTGTTATGTTGCAGCCTTATTCCAAAATGGATGAAATTCATTAATTTTCCTCAAAATTCTACAAACCATACCCCATAATGACATCATGAAAGAAGTTTGTTTGAAATCTTTGCAAATTTATTAAAAAAAAAAAAAAAAAAAGTATTCACAGCCTTTGCCATGACACTCACAATTGAGCTGTGGTAAATTCAGTTGATTGGACATGATTTGGAAAGGCACACACCTGTCTATATAAAGGTCCCACAGTTACAGTGCATGTCAGAGCACAAACCAAGCCATGAAGTCCAAGGAATTGTCTGTAGACCTCCGAGACAGGATTGTATAGAGGCACGGATCTGGAGAAGGGTGCAGAAAAACTTCTGCAGCATTGAAGGTCCAAATGAGCACAGTGTCCTCCCTCTGTAAATGGAAGAAGTTTATAACCAGCAGGACTCTTTCTAGAGCGGGCCACCCAGCCAAACTGAGCGATCGGGGGAGAAGGGCCTTAGTCAGGGAGGTGACTCTGACAGAGCTCCAACGTTTCTCTGTGGAGAGAGGTGAACCTTCTAGAAGAACAACCATCTCTGCAGCACTCCACCATTCAGGCCTGTATGGTAAAGTGGCCAGCCACTCCTCAGTAAAAGGCACATGACAGCCTGCCTGGAGTTTGCCAAAAGGCACCTGAAGGACTCTCAGACCATGAGAAACAAAAATTCTCTGGTCTGATGAAACAAAGATTGAACTCTTTGGCCTGTCTAGAGGAAACCAGGCACCATTTATCACCTGGCCAATATTATCCCTACAGTGAATCATAGCGGTGGCAGCGTCATGCTGTGGCGATGTTTTTCATCAGCAGGAACTGGTCAGTATAGAGGGGTAAAATGAATGCAGCAATGTACAGAGACATCCTTGATGAAAACCTGCTCCAGAGCACTCTGGACCTCAGCCTAGGGCAAAGGTTCATCTTCCAACAGCGACCCTAAGCACACAGCCAAGATAACAAAGGAGTGGTTACGGGACCACTCTATGAATGTCCTTGAGTGGCCCAGGCTTGAACTCGATTGAACATCTCTGGAGAAATCTGAAAATGGCTGTGCACCAACGCATCCCATCCAACCTGATGGAGCTTGAGAGGACCTGCAAAGAAGAATGGGAGAAACTGCCCAAAAATAGGTGTGCCAAGCTTGTACAATCATACTCAAAAAGATTTGAGGCTGTAATAGGTGCCAAAGGGGCTTCAACAAAGTATTGCACAAAGGCTGTGGATACTTGTGTACATGTGATTTTTTTTTTTTTTTTAAATAAATTTGCAAAGATTTCAAACAAACTTCTTTTATGTTGTCATTATGGGGTATTGTTTGCAGAATTTTGAAGAAAATAATGAATTTTAATCCATTTTGGAATAAGGCTGTAACATAACAAAATGTGGAAAAAGTGAAGCGCTGTGAATACTTTCCGGATGCACTGTAGCTGAGGAAAAAAAAAAAAACTAATAGAGGTTTTATTCAAAATGAAAAAAGAATGGCTTTGGATAGCTCTGCAGACTTAAAGTGATTGTTCCTTTATAGCAGGTTAAACAGCACAGTGCTTGTGCTGTCTAACCTGTCCCTCTGGAAGCTGTAAAAAAAAAAAAAAAAAAAAAAGAAACCTGGCTGATCCTACCTGGTTCTGCCCTTCCCCTGTAAACTGACCACGGTTTATCACGGCTGCTGAGCCCCGACACCGTGGTCAGTTTACGTGCCTCCATCATCCGCTGCTCTGCGCTCTCTCACACACACACACACACACACCCCCACCACCCCACCACCCCACCTGTCAGCTCCTGTGTCTGTGAGCCGTCTCCTCCCCCCTCCTGCCACTATTGGTATAAAACTTTAAAAAATGTCACTGCCAGTCACTCTCTTGTATGCAGGGATAACACACAGTTTTAGTGTTTTTACAAAACAATGCCTCATATACCTTTTTTCACATCTTCAGGCCAGTCACGTGACTCCCGGCCGCTCTCCTTCTCCTATCTAGGGCTACAGCAGGAGAGGCTGAGCTGCCAGCACATCGGTCACGTGAACTCCCTGGCTGACATCAGAGGGAGACCTGGGCTCCTCCCACTGTAGCCCTGGATAAGAGTAGGAGAGCGGTCAGGAGTCATGTGACCGGTCTGAAGATATCTGGAAAAAAAAAAAAAAAAAAACGCCTATACAGTGTGTTATTGCTGCATACAAGAGGGGCTGGCAGTGAATCACTACTTTGGGTTACAACCAATTTAAGCCAGCCATACATGGATCTAAATTTGTCCAGTCCAATAGGGACCGGCTGAAATTTAATCTATATATGGGGTAGACTGGTTGTACACAAGTTGATCTATTGATTGACTTATGTACAACCAGCCTGTCTGTTTATCTCACACTATATGCTATAGCTAGCAACATTGATTATTGTATTCTGACAGCATGGAAGGTCTCCCACTATCAGAATATAAGACCACAGTGGAAAGGATTCACCCATCCACATCAAGTGTGTGGATGGGGGAATTGGCTAATTTTTATTTATTTTTTTTATCCAACCCGCTGGGAGTCATGCATGGGCAGTTTTATGTATGAACAGTGTATATTCCCCTTTATTTAGCTCTATTTAAAATCTACTTGGGTTTTTTTTTTTTTTAAATCAGCACAAGGGGTTGTACTTACATTTAATGAGAAGTGCACCTTGTTCTGATGCCGGCTGTCCTGGCTGAAATCATCCATGCTCTGCACACCCATACCCACACACACTTGCAGCGGAAATCTTTCAGAGCTGCCAGGGTTAATACAGTTGCTGGACCCGTCATATGCACTAGTGCCGACTATCCCTGCCTTTTCCACACCCCTTCTCCATTCATAGAAGCTGTACTACAACATCCATCAATGAAATGCACTCTATGAATGGAGGACAGGCAGTTGACTAAAGGGTCAATCTCCTCCACTATTTTTTTTCATTGCTGGAAGTTCTAGTACAGTTTATATGACTGGAGGAGGGGCAGAAAGGGCAGGCATAGTCGGCACTCCAGGAGTGCCTATCACAGGTCCAGCGGCTCATTAGAAGTAAGTATTCCTCGTGCTGATTTAACAAAAAAAAAAAAAAAAAAATTAAACTACACATAGACTTAAATTCAACGAAGTCTGACACTAGGCAGAGTGTTAAAGGTCTCTTGGTCTGATAGTTACTACCTATCAACTGCTTTACTTTAAACACTAGAAACGCAGAAACAGGAGACAGTGGAGTTGATTTACTAAAACTGGAGAGTGCAAAATTTGGGGCAGCTGTGCATGGTAGACAGGTGCAGAGAAAAACCTGGAAGCTGATTGGTTTCTATGCAGAGCTGCACCAGATTTTGCACTCTCCAGTTTATCAACCCCACTGTTCATAGGCTAGCAGCTTTCAGACATCAGGTGACCCCTAACCCTGTGAGTACTTTAACAGCGGTGGTTCCCATATTTCTATCTTGGCATAGGATTCCCGTAAAGGTAAAATCCCACTTTTGTTGAGAAAAATACAGCCCTTCCAAATGAACTAAACAATTTGCAAGGATTTTACTAAACTTTAGTGTGGATTCTTACCTGCTTCTGTTTGGTCAATATCCAGCAGGAATTACCAGTGCCCCTTCTCAAATTAACTGCTAAGGGAACAGACTAGTGTTGTAGTATAAAACGTTGCAGCCCTAAATCACTGTAAATAACTTAAAAGATGTATTTTTTTTTTTGTTTGTTTAGAATCATACTTACCTAGGTAGATGCAGCATAGGTCCCCCAGCACCTCTAAAACTGAGAACCGAACACCACTGATCACTCAGTTCTCACAGCTCTCTGCTCACTGGAGCGCTGGCCTGTGGAGGGGGCGGGAGCGTCCGGCTCAGGCTCTGAGGGCTCGCTGAGAGGCTGAACCGGGTGCCAGTCCAGGCCTGTGGGTGGATCCTGACTCCATTGTCACAATCTTGCCTGAGCCTGGACCGGCTCTGTGATGTCAGCTGAAGCTGTCTGCTCAAAATGGGTCACAGGAGTTCAGAGCAAACTGCACTCCTATGATCCACAGGAGCTTCAGCTGTACATCTCCTTTAAAGTACAACTAAAGTTTTCTGTATTGCAGTTTACACAAGTACCAAATCCGGTTACTATGTGATGCAAAAGTCTCAAAAAAACTTTTACTTTACCTGTAGCACGGTCCCAGGGCCCAAGAGGCCTAATGGTAACCTCAAGGGTTAGGGAGAGCTGACATCCTTCCTTGTAGAGTGGGTTACCAGGCATGGTGGGTGTGATGCAAGAAGAATCATGGGCGCCAGTCACTTTTTGAATGCATGCAAGAGATTTATTGTCTCTTAACAGAACTAGGGGAGAGAGGGTTAGGGCCAGGACTCCCTTGAGTAGATACATTGGTAATTGGTAGACTCCGAGACTTCTATAGGTAGACAGCTATACAGTTGAAGGCCTGCAGCCGGATAACACTACTGTATAGGTAGGACCGCTGTCTCCTATGGCAACTAATCTTGCAACAGTCACTAACGGTAGTTGTACTTAACTCTTGGTAACACAGAACAGTCCTTTGAAGATCTACAGTGGGATACAGTAAGATAAGTACTCACTAAGCTCCCAGTCTCTCACTAGACTTCCAGATTCCAGGACTTCCAGATTCTAGGTCGTCACTGGATCCCCGGAGCTCTTCCAGCTATCCCACTGTATGCTCCTCAAGCGTCACCCCCCGCTTAAAGAAACCCTTGCCTATTGGCTGAGACACCCCATCCATTATCTGTCCTTGCTATGCCTTTGTCTATCTAATGTCACCAGGTACAATGCCACCTTTTGACATAAGAGAAAAGTGCAGCAATTCCAGAATTGGGGGGAAATCAGTGGATCTCCTAACAATTAGCCAGGACAATTACTACCTGGCAAACTAAACTGGTTAGCAACTCTGCCGAAACACTAGGGTGCTACAAATCTAACAGACAAATCGTCATTTGTGTCTCACGTTTTCTCTCCCAGAAGCTATTCAGTGGGAAGGTTTCAGCAGAGGCAGTGCTGCCAATCCAGAAAGCAGCAGAGAAGACTAGGTGTGGCCAAAGTGCCAAATGACAAGCTAAAGGCTTGAGATCAGCAGTGACAGTTCTTGTAGCCACACCCCCTGCAAGTGCAAGCAGACACCGCCTACATGAGTGGCAACTCCACTCTGAATTCAGGAGCAGTGCAGCATCGCTGCCAAACCATCACAGAAAGCTTCATTAGGTGGATTTTACTGGCAGGATCAACAAATATTTTTGGGGGACTGAGAGAAAACTGTAAGTGCAGGTACACATAAAATAAATGCTGCAGCCCATATTTTTTATTAGGAGGGCATAGTTCTACTTTAAGTATGTAATGTGAAACTTACTTAGATAGACAAGGGCATAGCAAGGACAGATAATGGATGGGGTGTCTCAGCCAATAGGCATGAGTTTCTTTAAGCTGGGGGTGACGCTTGAGGAGCATACAGTGGGATAGCTGTGGAAGAGCTCAGGGGATCCAGTGACGACCTGGAATCTGGAAGTCTAGTGAGAGACTGGGAACTCAGTGAATGAAGATCTACAGTGGGATACAGTGAGATAAGTAAAGGACTGTTCTGTGTTACCAAGAGTTAAGTACAACTACCGTTAGTGACTGTTGCAAGATTAGTTGCCATAGGAGACAGCGGTCCTACCTATACAGAAGTGTTATCCGGCTGGAGGCCTTCAACTGTATAGCTGTCTACCTATAGAAGTCTCGGAATCTACCAATTACCATTGCATCTACTCAAGGGAGTTCTGGCCCTAACCCTCTCTCCCCCAGTTCTGTTAAGAGACAATAAATTTCTTGTATGCATTCAAAAAGTGACTGGCACCCATTATTCTTCTTGCATTACACCCACCATGCCTGGTAACCCACTCTACAAGAAAGGATGTCAGTTCTCCCTAACCCATAAAGTCACCATTAGGCCTCTTGGGCCCCGGTACCTTGCTACAGGTAAAGTAAAAGTTTTTTTTGCTTATTTTATGAGACTTTTGCATCACATAGTAACTGGATTTGGTACTTGTTTAACCACTTCAATACCAGGCACTTAGACACCTTCCCTCCCAGACCAATTTTCAGCTTTCAGCGCTGTCGCAATTTGAATGACAATTGCGCGGTCATGCTACACTGTACCCAAACAAATTTTTTATCATTTTGTTCCCACAAATAGAGCTATCTTTTGATCACCTCTGCGGTTTTTATTTTTTGCGCAACGCGAGTGAGGAAAAGTCGATCAACGGCTCTTCCTATTGACAGCGTGATCAGCTGTGATTGGACACGGCTGATCATGTGGTAAAGAGCCTCCGCCGGAGGCTCTTTACCAAGATCGGTGTAGCGGTGTGTCAGGCTGACACACCGCTCCACCAATCGCCGCGATGCGCGGGCGCACGGCGGCATGTTATCCTGCTGGACGTCATATGACGCCCAGTCAGGATAACGGAACCACTTCCCGGACGTCAATCCGCTATAGTGGTTAAACTGCCATACAGAAAACTTTTTCATTTTTGGTTCTGGGTTCATTACCACTTTAAACCTAAATGCAGGACAAACCGAGTGGGTGAATCTCCTTAACCAATTCAGCCGCAGAAGATGATTTTCCCCCTTAATGATCAGGCCATTTTTTGCCATATGGCACAGCGTCGCTTTAACTGACAATTGTGCGGTTGTGTGACACTGTACCCAACCAAAATTGACATCCTAAACCCCCCCAACAAATAGAGCTTTCTTTTGGTGGTATTTGATCACCTCTGCAGAAACAAAAAAAAAAAAAAAAAAAAAAAAAAAAAAAGGAACTACAATTTTGGGAAAAAAAAAAAACATTTTTATACTTTTTTTTTCTATGATAAATATCGAAAAAAGTTAAAAAAAATTCTTCATCAGTCTAGGCCGATTTTATATTCTTCTCCATATTTTTGGTAAAAAAAAAAAAAAAAAAAATGTAAAAAAATCGTAATAAGCGTATATTGATTGGTTTGTGCAAAAGCTATAGTGTCTACAAAATAGGGAATAGATTTATGGCATTTTTATTCTCTCTCTATCTATATTTTTTTTTTTACAAGTAATGACAACGATCTGCAATTTTTTGCGGGACTGCGACATTGCGGCGGACAGATCGGACATTTTTGGGACCATTGACATATATACATCGATCAGTGCTATAAAAATGCACCGATTACTGTGTAAATGTCACTGGTAGGGAAGGGGTTAACACTAGGGGGTGATCGAAGGGTTAAATGTGTTCCCTCATGTGTGTTTCTAACTTATGGGGATGGGCCTAGACTAGAGAAGACAGATCACTGTTCCTAACTACTAGGAACAGACGATCTGTCTCTCTTATCCTGTCAGAATGCGCGTGCCTGCTATAGCCGTTTAAAGGGCCGACATACAGCTACAGCGATTTGCGGGAACGAGCCAACCTGCCGCAGTATAACGACGCCGGTTGGTCGGCAAGTGGTTGTAAACCCTTACAAACCACTTTTTTCCACAGGTAAGCCTATAAGGTGGCTTACCTGTAGGTACCCTGGCTATCTACTAAACTTGCATTGTTTAGGAGCTATCCACTGTATCAGCATGTGCTCGTTCGTGCCGTTGCTTCAGCTGATGTGCCGTGACCGGCGGCGCTCGTGGGCGGGAGTGATATCATCGCAGCTTCAGGTAAGCACAGCGCCGGAGCCCGCGAACCCGGAAGTAACTTTCCAGAGATATGTCGCCAGTCACAGCGGTGTACTGGGAACGCTACACCAGCTTCGATCTAAGGTAATCATTTCAGAATGAGCTAATATGCGATGCATACTAGTTCATTATGCCTTTGTCTTGCAGGGTTTTTTTTTTTTTTGGGGGGGGGGGGGGATGGGTTAAACAGGGGCACAGACAGCAATAAAAACTGACAAGGGCTCTAATCCCTCTCCAATATGTCCAAAACTAAAAAAAGAAATTTTGCCTTACGTTATATTTTAAGCTAATACTTCATGATCAGTTACAGCAGAGTTTTTTTTTTTCCTTATGAGATAAAGGTTGTACACAAAAGCTGATCATTTTAAGAACCCGTCAGTATTAAATTGTGTGTCTCATCCCTGTACCTGAAAGAGCTCTTCTTTTTTAGGCTTTTTCTTTTAAGAATTGGTAACCTGCACTATAATAAATGTTGTTACCTTCCTATTTTTTGTACTGTTCATAATTGTAATGTTTACCCTAAAGGTTCTCAGCACATACATGGGTGCTCTAGCTAACTGAGTGTTGCATTCAAGCACTTTACACTGACCCAATTTGGAGGGAGGAATAGCCACTATAATGGGGAGTTGAAGTTTTGCCCAGACTGGAACGGAGTTTTAGAAGTAAACTCAGTATAAATTCGGAAATGCTGGATAGCTAGCATTCTGCATACATATTATCTTTACTGATGTTGCAGCTGTCCCCTGCTGGCTTCGAGACCGGAGAACTGAGCAATTACATGACCGCTGATCTCTCAGTTCTTGGTTAGCTCAGTGCTGTGACCAAAAAAATCTTTGGCAAAACTTAAAACAACAAAAAACACATACACGTGTGTTGGGATGCAATAAGGAGTGAACAGCACTGCAGTGCACATGCAATATTTTTTTTAACAGTCAGCCTCAAGGCAAGGTATTGCTTTAGGATCGGATCTAAACTGGCCGCGGATCGCACAGCAACGCTGTCTGTCCCTGTTCTCCATTTCAGGGATGAATCAGGGCAGAATCTTTGCCTGAATTCAGCCCTGAAATGGAGGTAAAGATGCACAGCGTTTCTGTGCAGTGCGCTCCGCAGGCGCCCTGGAGACATGTGAACCGGCTCCATAGAGAGACGGTCACATTCTCCTGCTATGCAAAATGGATGCGGGGAAACAGGCATCCAATTTGCATAGGTGTGAACACAGCCTTAATTGGTAAGGTGCCCTGGAGTGACATTAGAAATATATAGCACAGCAGCTCCCAAACGCACATTTTAGCAAGTACTGTCAGGAACCAGAGCACCTGGTGGTGGCACTGTGGCCCTTAGACCAGAAAGGTGTAGTTTCACTGTCCACCAACAGGTGTCTCCCAGAATTCTGCAGGTCCCAGGAATTAGTCTGCCCCAGATGCTGGCTGCTGGAAGGGTATACAGCAACTCCTCTAGATTTCCACAGTACTTTAGTATTTTGCGTGGTATGCTAAACATCTTGATCTTAATGCTCTTGCCCTAATTCTTTTTTTTTGTACCTGCTATCCCGATTTTGCTGCTTTGTAGTAGTTCCCCCTGTATCTCCTCTCTCTGGCCCCCTTCTTGACCCATCTCACCCACTGTTCCTTGCACCTCCTGCCTGACTGTCTCTCCCCTTGCTTGTATATAGTATATCATAGCTCCTTTGTTAATTATGTCGTATTTTTAGTAGGTGTCATTTGTCTTGCGTTTCGCTATTGCTTGTATACGGTTTGTGGTGATGGATGGGTTTTTGTCATGTTAATAAACAAGTGTTTTCAGGAGGGATCAGAGATGTTGGTCTACATCTTTCAGCATGGGTCGCATAAAAATAAAAACCTAAACTAATCTAAGAAATGTGAACTTGACTCGGTAAAAGGTGCGATTCTAAGTGGCCTGCTATTCAGAGATTTGACATAAAACACTGATGTCACTCCATTTATAGAATATACATCCATACAGCTTCAATTATTATATAGACGCAGAATTGTTTCCATAAAATGAAATTCTATTCAGTAATTAATTTAACATGATGAATTAGGTCAGAAGCACACTATGAACCTCCATGTTATGCAGACCATACTGGGGATTAAACTGACAGCTGTGTGATTTAACAGACCAGTGCGCAAAGCAGAAAGCTGTTTTTACAGCAATTTGTTCTGTAAAGATTGTATTAGCAGATGTCTATAATATTGTCCAGAGCATACAGTGAAAGGCACTTCAAACACACAATGATTACATATCTCAAGACTAGGGAAATACAGATAGAATTATTGAGAAAACATAATTTAGGGTTTCGAACATACAGCTAATATTCCATGGGAATTCACAATGGATGATTATGGGTTATAAGGCCATAGACAGAATCCAAATTAAGTTTTCAATACAATTTTTTTTTTTTTTTTTTTTTTTTAAATAAGAGGACCAAACAAATTCCCTTCCAGGAAAAAAAAAAAAAACCAAAAAAAAAAAAAAAACAAAAACAAAAAAAAAAAAAACACGTACTACTGATTGATCTATTTCTATAAATTCTTGGCATGCCACAATATACAAGAACAGTGTATTTTTTGTAAAGGCATCCTTTAACTTCAGTCATGTTACTGCACCTAGGCTAACAGGTTCAATCTACAAAAATGTCAGTCTGCAGCAGGCGGGAGAAAGCATATCCTCGAGTCCTTCCTTGCCCCAGTGATCAGATTTAACAGACCACATTAGTGATCATGTCAATAGTGTAATCTTGCCGGCAACAGAATTAGTAAAGAGACAACTAGTTAGCTAATATGGTTATGCTACTCACTGGCTGAAATGCTGCAGAATCTCACTCAGGAAGGGAGCAGTAATGAAGCAACAACTTGTTGGTTTGGCGAGGAGCAACATTGTAGTAGCAGGGTGTTTGGCTTGCTGCAGATTCTGTTTCACAAGGCGGTCTGTAAAGATGCCAGGTTGGCGCTCTTACGCTGCCCTGTATTGGGCCTTTTTGCATCTCAGCAGAAATTGGCCACATACCTTTTTATCTCTAAGTGGACCATTGCTCATGCCTGGAAGACTCCATCATTTGCCCTGATGGTTAATGAGCAGATGTCCAGTAACCCAAAGGGCTCCCATTCCATGTTCTTTAAAGTTTGGGAACCTTGGATCAGTTATTCCTTCCCATCTCTGCCTCCGACTTGCTATGGTCATTTATAACTGTTACCTGTGATGATCCCGAGTCCGTGGTACCCTCTTACCCCTTGGTCCATCTTCTCTCCCCTCTTCCTTTCCCACTCTTAGTTTTCTATTTCTCTTCCTAGACGACATATTTTTGGGGACTTCTGCCCTTTGGAGGACAGCCTGGCAACGTTTGGGATATTTTCTCTAATTTCCTTAGTTTTGGTTAGAATCCTGTTTTGACAATCCATAAATGCTTACATGTGCCTTCTTTCATATGTGAATCTTTAGCTCAGCCCCTGCTTGGGAAAAATGCGAGCCTGTTATGTTTTCTCTCAAAACTACAATAAACGTATTGAAACAGAAAACACTACCTAGCATTTCTGGCTGTGGCCATCTTAAGGGCAGATGAGTCATGTAACATTTACTTCCTGGAATCCATCTGCCCTTAGCTCAGTCATGCAGGAAGAAGGGTGTGCTCAACAGAAAACGCCTCCTGACATCATTTCCATAGGCCTGGAAACCAGAAAGTAACTGAAGAAATGTAAAAAAAAAAAAGTTCAAACACAAGTAAATATGATATACTTTCCTTCTATTTACTAATGCTAGCAGCAGAGGGATTAAAAATAAACTTACACTGCTTAGGAAAGACATAAGACGACTCTTAGCTTGGTATTCCTGTTGTAGACAGAATCAAAAAGCTGCACACATTGATGTTTCAGTATTTATTTTGTGTTATTGCGTCATAAATATAGAACACTGGAACCTGAGAATTTGCACCTTTATTCCTGTGCCCATAGCTCTTTGAGCAAGTTGGTGCTTTGCTCATGCAGGGATTAGGAACAGATTCACTCTAAGGGTTACCCCATTCCACCTCCATTCAGTTCAGTTGAGAGTGAAAAAAAAAAAAAAAAAAATACCAGGTATGGAGAAGCATAAGACTCATCCTACTGTATCCTCTTCGGCAGCTCTGCTGCTTGGCCACACAAGGAACCAGTGCTGTCGCAAAGAGAGTCCTGAGCCCTTTGTAAGCCAAAAGTCATGTCACTGGGCTTTTCTCACTCCCAGCAGCCAAATATGGTGGTTGGGGGGTAAAAGGCTGTCATTAAAACATTAATGTGGTTGTTAAGCCACTCTCAGCACTGCCTCCTATTGTAGTGTCCCCCTCTGCGTGTGATTTATAAAAAGAAATGCTGCAAATACCTTTTCACTGCCGAGATTACAATCACATGATCAGCCAGCTTTCTCCTCTGAGAGATTCAGTGGAGGAGGCTGAGTTTCCCCTGCTGATGTCAGTCTGAAGGGGAGGAGGAGAGGAGAGAGCTGGCTGGTCATGTGATCGCAATCTCGGCTCTTAAATTAGGTATTTACAGCATTTATATTTATAAATCATTCACAGAGGGGGACACTGCAATAGGAGGCAGCTCTGATGGCGTATACAGGTTAGTGTTATGAGAGAAGCAGGAAGGGGGAGGGGTGGCTCACAGACAGAGAGGGGGGGGGACACAGGAGCAGAGAGGAGAGCAGATAGCAGGCTGTTGATGACAGAGGTACGTAAACTGACCACAGTGTCAGGGTTTAGCAGCCATGATACACTGTGGTCAGTTTACAGAGGGGTGGGGAGAAACTGGCAGGATCAGCCAGGTTTTTTAGATGTTACAGAGGGCCAAATGACACAGGACAAGCACTGCGTCATATAACATGCTTTAAAGGAGAAGGATCCTTTTTTTTTCTTTTTTTTTTTTTTTTTCGAGGTTAACAAACACTTTAACATAAACCTGTTGCCTAGCCTGAATAAAGCATTGCTCAAGTGCCATATATACACAACAAAAATGCATTTTAAATTCCAATTTGAGCACTGGTCACGTTTTCTTTCCTAATCTCATATTTATACAAATATAATTACCAAAGAAGAAAAAATATACATTTATACAAAGACATATACAAGTGATATCCAAAAATCTATTACTATCTATACAGTTTTTTTTAAGCATGCAGTGCAATTTTTTTAAAGCATTGGGCTAATACACCATGTAGAATGATGCTTACACCCACTGTATGGCGCTGGGTGAGAATGCAGAGTTGTGCTGTGAATCCTGTGGCCGGGCGTAGTTGGCTCTGTTGGAGTCCCTCTTCTGAATGGCACATACAAGAGTCTCTGATAAGTTTCTAAACTCTGCCAAACCAAATATGTGCTGTGACCATGGCAGATAGATCTTGTTCAATATAGAGGCAGAAGAGTGAATGTCGTTAAGCGATGTGTGTATATGGGAAATATCTGTGTCTATACCTGCAATGTAGAAATAGAAAAACACTTATCAAAAAAACACTAAACTTATAACGCCATCCACAACAAGCCCCCAGCTACATCACTAACCGAGTCCAAACAAACCAACCAAATCGTTCTTTGTCCCTCCCAAGATCTCCTGCTCTCTAGCTCCCTCATCACCTCCTCCAATGCTTGCCTCTGCACTCCAGGACTTCTCCCGAGTCACTCCCATCTTATGGAACTCCCTACCCCAGTCTGTTGAACTATCTCCTACTCTGTCCACTTTTCGGTGATCCCTGAAATCTGTTCTCTTTAGGGAAGCCTATCCTGTCCCCAACTAACAACTGTACTTTTTATTTTCGCCATCAGCTCATCCCCTACAGTTATTACCTTTTTTGTACCACTTTACCCTCCCCTTTAGATAGTAAGCTCTAACGAGCAGGGCCCTCTGATTCCTCCTGTATAGAATTGTATTGTAACTATACCGTCTGCCCTCATGTTGTAAAGTGCTGCACAAACTGTTGGCGCTATATACATCCTGAATAATAAGTTGTACATACCCATGATCATGTGCATAGCTACATAACCCACAAAAAATTATTACACCGATCTGTTAGCTATACAGTACACGTGAAAGATGAGCGTAATGTAAATCCTATTGATATTAAAAATATATATGTACATAGAGGTTATGCAGGTTTGCCAAGTACATATGTGGGCCTCCAACTTTGTAGCGATAGGCAACGATTGTACTTCACACAATACAAGTCTGAGTCTGCAGGCTCACTGGGGTTGATTTACTAAAAGCAAATACACTTTGCAAAGTGCACTTGCTCCAGAACTTTGTAAATAAGTAAAGCTTCACTTTGACAAGAATACCTAATCACGTGCAAGAAAAGTTAAAAAAAAAAAAAAAAAAAAAAAAAAAAAACAGCAATTTTGCTTGCACATGATTGGATGACGGAAGTCAGCAGAGCTTCTGCTCATTTACTAAGCGCTGGACAGTCTACTTGCCTTTAGTGAATCAATCCCACTGTGTGGTTGAGATCTTATTTCAGCAGTTATTATTGTATGTAAACTCAGACAATGAACTTTTCCTATTTCCTCCTTTTAGGTCTGTTAAACATACCATTAAAAGACCTTTGGTTTTGTTCTGTTCTATAAAAGGCACAAATACCCATTAATAACATCAGATGTTCAGAGGTGTCTTTTGTCCTGTGCACACTTCCTATCTCAAGGAGTCTTCCCAGCATTTCTCACATATGAAAGTGACCAAGACACTTTATAGACTACCAATATCATTTCTACATGAAAGCCAGAAGCCAGCTGAACAAACTTGTAGCAGTTACTGCAACCATAAGTTTGTTTACATCTCAATACTGCTACACAGTAATACTTGGGGTGGTGGTAGTGAAGGGGTTTAAAGAAACCTGTACCAAGGCGGATATGGAGGCTTCCATTGCAACCTTTCCTCTGAAAGTACCAGTTGCTTTGGTTATGTCTGGCTTTAGCACATTCTGGGTCACTGGCTCAAGATAAGCATGTAAATGAGGAAAGCCAGAGCTTATATGCATAGTTCCAGGTCAGACAATACTGAAGACATTGGATCAGTATGACAGAGAGGAAACCGGTATATTCACAAAAAAAGGGGGGATATGATGGGGGCTCAAAGGGGTGCCCATCAAAGAGGCCCCATAGAAGGGACAAACAATGGTATGTCTTATTACACATTGATTGGAAATTTAATTTAAACAGTAAGCAAAAAAACCACCACACCTTCCCTGCAAATCAATTAAAACAAGTAGGGCAACGTTGTCAAATACTTAAAGAAATTGTAAAGTCAGAAGGTTTTTCATCTTTATGCATAGAATGCGTTAAGATAAAAAAAACCTTCTGACTTTACAATTTCTTTAACGCATTATATGCGTAAAGATAAAAAGCCTTCTGTGTACAGCAGCCCCCTCAGTCCCCCTAACACTTACATGAGGTCCCTCTCTGTTCAGCAATGTCCACAAGTGTCTCAGCTGTCCGAGATTCTCCCTCCTGATTGGCTGAGACACAGCAGCGGTGCCATTGGCTGCTGCTGCCGCCAAAGTCAGCTAGCCAATCAGGGGAGAGGAGGGGCAGGGCCGGTTGGTGCTCTGTGTCTGAATGGACACAGGGAGCTATGACTCTGCTCAGGTGTCCCCATAGCAAGCGTCTTGCTGCGGGGGCACTGAACAGGAGGGAGGGGCCAGGAGCACCGAAGAGGGACCTGAGAAGAGGAGGATCCAGGCTGCTCTGTGCAAATCCACTGCAACAGTGTAGGTAAGTATAACATATTTGTTATTTTTCTTAGGGAAAAAAAATGAGACTTTACAATCACTTCAAAATCACTGCCCGGGCTCACATGCACACTTCCGTTCACACACTGTTGTAGGTAGCGGGGGTTGGTAATGAACTGTCAGCGGCTAATACAGTTCCGTATAGGAAGCTAAATGTATAGATGAGAGTACTGGGCTAAAGGCTCTGATAAGTCACAGCTCAATTGCAGATGGAGAGTTCTCTACTATAGTGGTTAATATCCACAACAGTGGCATAACACAGACCCAAAATAAAGCCACAAGTTTTCTTCTCTCAGCTCAGCAGTCGTGTCTGGCTTTGGTATGTTCTTGGTCACTGGCTCCAGATAAGCATGTAAATGAGGAAAGCCAGAGCTTATATGCATAGTTTCAGGTCAGGCAGTATTGAAGACATTGGATCAGTATGACAGACAGGAAACCGGTATATTCAGCAAGGTCGGCAATGGCACTTTTTATACTCTTTTAGTAGGGTTTCTTGGGGAAACAGGCGAGTAAAGGTGGACTTGTGTTTGTCTGCCACGAGTCACTAGCTCAGTTTACAAAAACATAACACAAGCCATTTTTGTTACTTTGCATTATTTGCCATGTATTGTTTTTATGAATGAAATGTATTTTTTTTTTATTCACTAAAGGCATTACTGCACAGATCAGCATAATTGTATCAGTTTTGGTGGGGTGTGACTATAAAAGTTTATTCAGAAACAAATCAATCATAGAACTCCTTAAAATACTGCTTGCTGTGGTTCTAAAAAAGAGAAGAGCCACCTGAGGGGTGTCAAATTAAGACTTTGAGACAGAATAATTAATTATAAGAATATAAGACTGTAAACTGTAAATGTCCAAATCATGCAACAATAAATCATAAAATTCCATACCCAACTAACATTTCTGTCTGTGAACTGAAGAGTTTTAGGGGAAAGTTATGATATAAAAGAAGTAGTAGTTAAAAACTCCAACATCTTAAAAGAGAATTCTAGGTTTCTTGGCACTGTAAACAAGTCCTTTCGGCAAGCTTGTAACAAATTATTTGCATGCTATGTACATTAAACGGTGTTGTGCTATGGTGGCAGTACCAGAGACTCCCACCTTTACTGCTGCATATAGAGAGCACCTATAACGCATCTCTGCTATTTTGGAGAAGTGTTCTATTTTTTCAACTCCCTACCATTTCAAATTTTTTCAAAGCTTCCTCCGATAGGCAGATGACCTTAGAGAAAGCCTTGTATTCATTGAAAAAAAAAATACAAGGCTTCTTCTAAATGGTGGAGATGAAGTACAAGCGACTGCACCCAGCAGCAGAAAGGAAGTAGTCGCAGTACAAGCGACTACATCCAGCACCGTTTACTGTATGTAGCACAAGCTACTACAGCACATTAGAGACTAAGAAACGACCAGTCCATTCTTGCATGCAAATAATTGGTTTGTTTCAAGCTGGTAAATCAAATTAAAATGACAAGAAACCTGAAATTCTTTTTTAATGGACTGACCCCTATTTTTAACAAAGAAGCCAGCAAGGTATCAAATAACACTTTAACCTCCCTGGCGGTATGATTATTTCAGATTTTTGCTTCTCAAAGCGGTACAATTATTTTGCATAGAAATTTGGCGTTTTATTTTGTAGGCTTGTAATTCTTAGCAATAACACACTTTAATCTGTCCACCAAGAGTCTAGTAGATATCCCGGGTATGATGGAGTTTGAAACACAAATCATAAATTATAATATAATAAATTATAAAAAATAATATAATAATAATAATAAAATAAATTTCCCCACAATCGCTCAATTCTGCAAGTGTTCCAATTTACTATCGCTGTTTTCTAGCTGGTCTAAAACCACTTTTGACATAAAGGGACACTTTTTGGTTGCTATGGACAATCTCCAGTTTCCAGGCAGAAAGAACAGTTTATATCATAAAACTGCATGCAGGGCACTGGACAAAGAACTGGGGACAAAAGGGATGTGAAATAATTTCATACAGTAATGTAATCTGTAAGATTACAGTGTACTGTATGTGTTATGAATTTTCACTGGTGCTGAAAATTTTACCCCGAGCCACACTCGGGGAAAACCGTCAGTGAGGCTACCAAATGTATAGAAACAGCACATACCCTGACTGTTTCAGCATCGCCAGAAATGATAAATGTGTTTACATACAAGTTACAAATGCATATTAAAATATTATATACTGAGGCATGATTACCTTTTAGTAGAGAAGTGAAGGTAGGTCGTAGCAAATCCAAACATGATTTCAAATTGCGCAGCGCTGAATTTAGGGAGGTGCGAACACTGCAAGCTGAATTCTTCAGTACCAGGTCCATGTTTACCTTGAAAAAATAAAAAAAAAAAAGATTGAAAAATTGAATTCGAAATGACTAGGAAGGTCAGAAAAACAACCTGAGGACAACAAAAAAATATGTTATTCTAAGATATTTAATGGACCTTGTGTGTTACTTTAGTAGTGGTGGAACCCTGAAACACAGTTCTCTAACAAAAAAAGGTATATCCTGCCTTCAACTCTTCTTACTCCAAGCCAGATATGTAATGTGCCAGATTTTACTTCAAGCAACAGAGAAGTTGCTGGTAGGTTTACTTATACAATTTGACAATGCAATATCATTTTGCAGCTCTAAATGTCAAGGACAAGGGTCCTTCTGTTGCTTACAATGAATGAATGCCAAGTAGGACACCTAAAGCCGCGTACACATGAGCGGAAAGTCCGACAGAATAAGTCAGTCGTGTGTATGCCTCATCTGACTTTTTTTTTTCGAAAATTCTGACGGACCTAGAAATGGAACATGTTCTAAATATTTCTGACGGAACCAATTCCTATCGGGAAAACTGCTTGTCTGTATGCTGTTCCGACGGACCAAAAACGACGGATGCTCTGAAGCAAGTACGAGACGGAAGCTACTGACTACTGGCTATTGAACTTCCTTTTTCTAGTCCTGTCCTACGTCACCTCGTTATGGACGGTCGGACTTTGGTGTGACAGTGTGTATGCAAGGCCGCTTGAGCGGAATTCCGTCAGAGTTCCGTCGGAGAAACCTTCGGAGTTTATTCCGACGGCAAAGCTGGTCGTGTGTACAGGGCATTAGTGTTCTTATACATAGAAGTGTGATTGCTGGGTCTGTGTTTTGTGTGCAGCTCAAAATGATATGCCTTGTTTGCCAAGCCAAATCTGTAGAAAACCTGTTTTATGCACAGGATAATATGCAGCATATCAAATGTAGGCAACTGGGCACAATAAGATGTACAATGCTTTCTATTGTAAAGCCTGGTACGCACCAATAGGTTTTTTTCGTTCGACCCAGTTAAAAAACTGACAGCCTGATGTTAGTACAGCGATCTCTCCCACTGAGCTGTTGTGTTCCGACGGGGGACCCCCCGTCAGAACACTCTGGTCAGCTGCTGGTTTTCCACACGGCCGGCTTCTGTAGGACCGGTTGACATACACTAGGCATTACTCCTATCTCATCAGAAAGTGGTAGATATAAATGTACGTGTGTATACACACACACACACACACACACACACACACACACCCAAAGTCCCAATGAGGACTTTAGTTTCCAAGAAGGTTTTAACTCATTTTTAAGCCCTGGTCCACATTGATGCGACTTTAAAATTGTGCTACTTCACTTGAGTGATTTCAGATGCTACTTGGCTGACATCTGTGCCACTTCATGCACAGATGTCTATGCAAGTCGCACCTGAAATTGCAAAAAAAAAAAATAGTGCAGGAACATTTTTTTCAAATCGGTGCGGCACCGCAAAGTTGGAGTGGCACTAATTTGAACGTTTCCATTGCCAACAATAGGGTGCGACTTATCATGCGATTTGAAACTGTCAAATTGCATGACAAGTCACACCGGGGTCAACTGAGGCGTAGGCGAAGTTCCCATAAAAAAAAAAAAAAAAAAAAAAAGAAATGCACATGTTTTTGCAGATAAAATTGTGCAGATAAAATTGTGCATTTATTTTTATTTTTTTCTCTAAAGCCTGCAAAGCATTGCACCTGCAATCAGTGGATCATGGACGCAGTGTCTGGCTCCTATAAACTCTCCCTCCAGCTTTGTGCCCATACCTCTATATGGGCTTTCAGTTACAAAGCTGGAGGAATAATGAAGAGACTACAAAAGGCGCTCATGAGCATCCTCAAAGTCCATTGAGTATTAAAAGCCATCTGCGGCGAATGACGCATCTGTTGCGGACGGAACCCCATACAGCCATACAGATTACAAAATGTGACAGTGGGTGCAGGGAGAGGATCCTACAACTGCTGTCATGGGGTGGGGAGGATGTGCTGCATAGTTACACTCTAAAAACAGGTGTACCATGTAACATGTTACTTTAGGTTAACTTATCCTTTAAAGTAGTAATTCGCTCAAGATGGCCGCTGTCAGAAATGCTAGTGGATGTTTTTCAAAGTGATTACTCAACAAAATAAAGCATAGATACATGGATGGATGAGTTTGATTTGAATATTAAAAATGAATCAAATAGTGTTTTTGGTGCTCAGATGCATTGAAGATGCACTTTAAGGCAATAATGTAACAAACCCATTGCATGCTATTTATAAGTTTATGTACCCAGTAAAGCCCTATAGGGGGCCTCTTACATCCTTCTCCTGTCACGCTTTATCTCCATTGGAGTTGCACCAGGGCTTGTCCTCCAGTTTGTGCTTTACAGAGGTTCCCTCAACACTAGTAAATATATGTATTACAATCAATATCTATTAATCTAGGCTTTTTTTTTATATTGAGCGTTGTTGTTTGTCATCCCCCTCTCAGAGTTGGCTTACCTGTAAACCTCACACAAAACATAATCAAGTAATCACATTAATGTAGATTGACCCGCTAAATTAAATTATGTGTGAAGATGCAATGGTTTGAAGAGAAAATGTGCCAATAAAGAGGCTACATTCACACCCAAGCATCATGTGTTCAAGCTTTTTTTGCAGCAGAATTACACATTTTTTGCAGCTTCTGTCAGACTTTTTCAGCTAAAAGGTGTTGTGTGGCTTAAAAAGGGGTGGATAGCTGCTGTTTGAAAGCACTTGAAAAAACGCTTGAAAAATCTCATGTCGCATTTTGCAGGTGTTTTCAATGAAGTCTTTGGGGACAAAAACACTTGATTCTGCCTGAAAAGTAGCTCATGTACTTTGCTACAAGCGACAGGACGCTCAGATGTGAAGGGTTATTGAAAACATTAGGTTTTTGCTTGTGGAGCTTCTAGCGATCAAAAAAAAAAAAAAAAAAAGTACTGTGAACTGTTTATACCTTTTTACAGTCTTCCATTGAGTTATGGAGGAAGCCAGCTAACTTGAATGATGTGTTCTTCATCTCCTCGAGTACCTGGTGATATCACAAGACAATCAGTTACTAAAATGACTACATATCACTAAACATAGTGACCAGAATTTTTCTTCCACTGATGTATCTGAAGCACGTCTCTTCCCCGTATCATAGCCCTAAACACTAACAGTTGCTCCATGCAGCCATTCGTATTCAGAGAAGTGTTAGTGTCTGGCATTTCTTAAATCACGCACCATTTTACATTCAGGATTATAGTCATAGTTGAAAACTGGAAAGGTTTTGCCCCCCCCCCCCCATGGCAGGTTTCTGGAGGTTTGTGCTCAAGCAGGATAACATTGAGCTAAATAGTTCCATGCTGGCCACTAGATGGAGATGACCATCTCTACTGTACATTACATGTACATAGGATGCACCAAGATTTATGTTACAAACTGACAGCTGAGAGATGATGAGCTTTTAAAAGAAAATCTGTAATGTACTTTTAAGTTGTTATTGGGTACACTGCATTAATACAGTATTTTCTCTATAGAGTCTTTCATTAAATGTAAACTTTTCCTTTCCTGGAGTTAACGCCCTCTATGGTTTTGTAAACCGTTTAGGAAAAAGTCATTGTAAATATCTTTCAAAAACAAATCAATATTGTTTTGAGGAGTTGTCCCTGGGCCCTTATCCATTTCCTGTCCAGCGGCATACCCATACGTTGCTGGACCTTTGGCAGTTGTACCAGGGTGATGCCGGCGGTCGGCTTCCTTGTGATAGCAATTGGAGGGGCTTACTAGCCATTTGATTGCTATAACAAGCAGTGGGATGTTTCTCTCTCCCCCCCATCTTCCGCGGCTCTCTTAGGACATCTAATTCCACCGGGAGACCCAAGCGACCGGCTGACACATCTCCACCAGCTGGCCGGACAGCCAAGCAAAGCCGGGTTCAGCTTTGATCGGCTGTTCATAACCGTTAGTCTGGAAGCGATGACATGACATCACTTCCAGTTTACTCAAAAACCATCTGCTTCAGTTTTGAAACTTCTAAAGCAGTCAGTCAGTCAAAAACACAGATTTTGAAGTTTTGAATGCTTTTAAGTGCAGAGGAGGGATTTGGGGTCGTATAGACCCCAGATCTCTCCATTAAGAGTACCTGTATGCCTATTGCAGTCACAAAAATATTAACATTCCTTGTGACAGCAATAAAAGTAGTGCCCCCGTCCTGCCACACAGAGGTAAACGTGCGTGTCGGTCCCGCATGCACACATCAATCGTCCCACACGTGAGGCATCAACGTGAACGTCAGATGATGCGCTGTAATTCTAGCACCAGACTTCCTCTGTAAAGCTAAAGTGGTAACGGCTTTTAAAAAGAGTCACCAATGGATAGTAAAATTTACATAGTTGGTTGCCGTTGCACAGGTGTGCGCAATTTGAAAGCATGACATGTTTGGTGTCAATTTATTCCGTGTAACATCATCTTTTATATTTTACAAAAAAATTGGTTCTGTATTGTGTTATTTTTCATCAAAATTGAAAAAAAAGTGTATTTTTTCCCCAAAATAATTGCGTTTGAAAAACCACTGTGCGACATAAAAAAATTGCAAAACCTACCAATTTATTCTCTAGGGCCTCGGCTTTAACAACTTAAAGAGCAAGTAAACCCTGATGGGTTTTACTATCTCTGTCTTTCCCTGCAAAGTAAAAGCATAATGGGCTAGTAACGCATCGTATACTAGCCCATTATGTGGCACTTACCTGCAATCGAAACCCACGCTGTCCCCACTGGTGGAAGCATCCATCTTCTGCTCTCTTCCTTCCAGGGCTGCAGACACCGGCTCTGTGACTGTCCGGAGCCACGTGACGTCACTCCCGCGCGGGAGGCGCCAGTCACGGCACATACGAGTGTTGAAACGGCACAGAGGTCCACTTCTTCACAGCGCATGCGCCGATGACATAATCGGCGCACTAGAAGGTAAACATCTCCTAAATGGCACACGTTTAGGAGATATTTCCATTACCGATAGGTAAGCCTCTAGGCTTACCTATGGGTAAAAAGTGACGCAGGAGGGTTTACAACCACTTTAAGGACCTGAAGGATTTGCCCCCTTAATGACCAGGTAATTTTTTACGATACGGCACTGCGTCGCTTTAACTGACAATTGCGCGGTCGTGTGATGCTGTACCCAAACAAAATTTATGTCCCTTTTTTCCCACAAATAGAGCTTTTTTTTTTTTTAGGTGGTATTTTATCAGCTCTGCATTTGTTTTTTTTTGCGCTATATAAACAAACAAAAAAAAAAAAAATTAAAAAAAACAACAATTTTGGAAAAAAAAAAAAAAAAAACACTTCTACTTTTTGCTAGAATAAATATCCTAAATAAATAAATAAAAAAAAAGTAAAAATAACAAAATTTCCTAATCAGTTTAAGCCGACATGCATTCTGCTTTTTTTTTTTTAACCAAAAAATATTGAAATAAGCGTATATTGATTGCTTTGCGCTAAAGTTATAGCGTCTACAAAATAGGGTCCAGATTTATGGCATTTTTTTTATTACTAGTAATGACAGTGATGAGCGATTTTTAGCAGGACTGCGACATTGCGGCGGACAGATCGGACACTTTTTTTTTTACAGCGATCAGTGCTAAAAATAGCAACAAATTACTGTATAAATGTCACTGGCAGGGAAGGGGCTAACACTAGGTGGCGATCAAGAGGTTAAGTATTGCCTTGGGAGGGGTTTCTAACTGTGAGTGGAGTGTAGTGACTGGAGGAGGAGACAGATCGCTGTTTCTCATCACTAGGACAGCAGATCTGTCTATCCTCACCTGACAGAACGGGGATCTGTCTGTTTACATTGACAGATCCCCGTTCTGTCTCTCTCAGGAGTGGACATCGCGGCCTGCGGCCAAGCCCATTGGCTCCAGCGTCGAGCTTGCGCCCCCTAGTGGTCTTAAAGCAGCCGACGTACAAAGACGGCAATTCGCCCAGGACAGCCAACCTGCCGCAGTACAGCTGCCGTGGCTGGTCCTTCAGCGATTTATATATATATTATATAAATATGTTTAGGGGTTCTAACTAATTTTCTAGTAAAAAATACTGATTTTTTTTTTTTTCATGTAAGCAAAAGTTCCAGAAAAGGCCCAGACTAGAGGTGGTTAAACGGTGTGGGGTCCATAGGCTGGTGCCTACTATGAATATTTAGTAATCTGGCACTAAAAACAAAGTTTGTCTATATTCATTAAGTTGCATTGTCTAAAAGGTTCCCAAAATGTGCACTAGTGTTCTTTTGGTGGGTTTTTACGTCCCAGAAATTAACGCAATTTACCTCATCATGAACAGGGCACCTCCGGATTTCAGTTTGAATTAAATCAGCAGTAGTTATTCCATTTTCAATTAGGTTTTTTAATCCGACACAAAACCCAAGGTTAAGTGCATCAATGAAGGATTTCTAGAAGAAAATAACGTGTTACAGATGCATACAAAAAGGAAGCTACAAATAACTGCCAAGCTCACTATTTAAAGGCTATAAAAAATAGGATTTTATATTACAGCTTACCTTTAAAATCCTTTTCTTTCGACGGACATCACGGGACACAGAGCCACAGTAATTACTGATGGGTTATAGGGTATCACTAGGTATTGGACACTGGTCACACCCTAATCAGGAAGTTCAACCCCCTATATAACCCCTCCCCTTCCAGGGATACCTCAGTTTTGTAGCAAAGCAGTATAGGTGTATTAGAAGAGGGGCGGGACCTCAGTGTCCCGTGATGTACATCAAAAGAAAAGGATTTTACAGGTAAGCTGTTATAAAAAATCCTATTTTCTTTCTCGTACATCACGGGACACAGAGCCTCAGTAATTACTGATGGGACGTCCCAGAGCAATGCTATTTGAGGGGAGGGGACCACACAACGTAGGGTGTAATCAGACCTGAGGACCTCGTACTGCTGCCTGCAGCACACTACGCCCAAAGGCGATATCCTCATGCCTTCCCACATCCACCTGATAAAATTTGGTGAATGTATGGACCGAAGACCAGGTTGCGGCCTTGCAGATTTGAGCCATAGAGGCCCGGTGATGCACCGCCCAAGAGGCACTAATCGCCCTTGTGGAGTGTGCCCTGATTTGAAAAGGTGGAATTTTTTGTTTCAAACCGTAAGCCTGAATAATCATTTGTCAAATCCATTTAGAAAGGGTAGACTTTGACGCTGCCTGCCCTCTATTGGGACCTTCTGGTAGTATGAACAAAACATCCGTTTTGCGAACTTGAGCAGTTGCTTCCAGATAGGCCTTGACTGCCCTTACTACATCCAAAGAATGTAGTGACCTTTCTTCCTTGGAACAGGGATCTGGAAAAAAGGAAGGCAGAACAATATCTTGGTTTAGATGGAAATCTGAAACCACCTTTGGTAGAAAGCTAGGATGAGGGCGCAATACCACTCTATCCTTATGCATGATCAAATAAGGCTCTTTACAGGAAAGGGCTGCTAGTTCTGATACTCTTCTAGCAAAAGAAATGGCTACCAGGAAAATTAACTTTCTTGTCAACAAGACCAAGGGAATCTGACGTATAGGTTCAAAAGGCTGTTTCTGTAAAACTGACAGAACCAAATTAAAGTCCCAGGGGTTTAGGGGTGCCTTAACCGGAGTATTAAGACGTGTGTCCCCCCTGCATAAAGCTTCGGACCAAAGAATGTGAAGCAAGTGGCCGTTGAAATAATACTGATAAGGCCGAAACCTGGCCCTTGATGGTACTCAAGGCCAACTTCATCTCTAATCCTATTTGTAGAAAGTCAAGAATTCTACCTATGACATATTTTCTGGCATGTCAACCCCTGGCTTCACACCAGGATACATACGTCTTCCAAACTCTATGATAAATCACTCTGGAAGCTGGCTTCCTTGCATTGATTAAGGTAGAGATCACAGGACCTGAAAGCCCACGACTCTTTAGAACGTGGGTTTCAATAGCCAAACTGTCAAATTTAGCGTTTGTAAGGCAGGATGGAACACTGGACCTTGAGATAACAGGTCGGGACGTGACGGTAGGGTCCACGGGGAACCCACTGTCATTCTTACTATCTCTGCATACCAAGTTCTTCTGGGCCACGCTGGGGCTACCAGAAGTACTGACTTCTTCTCCTGCTGGATCCTGCAAAGGAGCCGTGGTAGTAGCATAATAGGAGGAAACGCATAAATCAGTGAGAACTGATGCCACGGAATCACCAACGCATCCGTCCTGCATGCAAGAGGATCCCTTGTTCTTGCCACAAACTTGTCGACCTTTTTGTTGACCCTGGATGCAAAGAGATCTACATCTGGTACCCCCCATCTTTGGCATATGGCCCAAAAGACATCGGGGTGAAGAGACCATTCCCCCCGGGACTAACCGCTGGCGACTCAAATAGTCCGCCTGCCAGTTCTCTATCCCTGGAATGAAAACTGCTGATATGCATGGCACATGCTTTTCTGCCCAGACTAAAATCTGGTTCACTTCTCTGAGCTGCACGACTCCTGGTGCCTCCTTGATGATTGATATAAGCCACTGCTGTGGCATTGTCGGACTGGATTCTGACAGGGCAACCCTGTAGCCTGAGAGTCCAGGCCCTTAGGGCTAGATACGCTGCACGGATCTCCAGTATGTTGATGGGTAAGGTCTTCTCGATTTCGGACCATTCCCCCTGGACCGCAGACTGTTCCAGAACTGCTCCCCAACCCGAAAGACTGGCATCCGTTTTTACCACTGTCCAGGTAACCGGTAAAAAGGATTTCCCTTTCTGCAGGCTTTCGGGTATTAACCACCAACTGAGGCTCTGACGCACTGTAGGAGACAGGTGCATCGGAAAATCTAATGCCTGTACCTTCTTGTTCCAAGCAGACAGGATACTGTGTTGCAGCAGTCTTGAATGAAACTGAGCATTGGGAACTGCTTCCAATGAAGCCACCATCTTTTCTAGCAGCCTCATACAAAGACGGACAGAAGGACCCTTTTTGGTCCTGACTACCTGAATCGGCTCTCTTAAGGCACTGATCTTTGCCTGAGGTAAAAATACCTTCTCTTGGCTTGATCTATGGCCAGGCCCAAATACTCTAGTCTTCTTACTGGTTTTAAGAAAGACTTTTCTAGGTTGAGAATCCAACCTAGGTATTCCAAGTAGTTGACTGTGGTCACCAAGTTCCGGCTTAAGCAGGCTACCGACCGGTCTATCAAGAGCAGGTCGTCTAGGTATGCTATGACAGTTATACCTTGGGCCCTTAATCTGGCCAGAGGAGGAGCCAAGATCTTTGTAAACACCCGAGGTGCAGTGGCTAGCCTGAAATGCAGGGCTACAAACTGAAAATGGCGTTTTTCTATTTCGAAACGCAAGTACTTTTGATGAGCAGGGAAAATGGGTACATGCAGGTACGCATCCTTGATGTCTATTGACGCCAGAAATTCTCCTCCTTGTAGGATGGAGACTACTGACCGAATTGATTCCATGCGAAAAGATCGAATCTTTAGGAATCGGTTTAGATCCTTTAGATCCAGGATGGGTTTGACATCTCCATTTGGTTTTTGAACCGTGAAAAGGTTGGAATAAAATCCCGATCCCTGTTCTTCCGTGGGAACCACCACGATGACCTGTTGCGACAATAGTCGCTCCAATGCTAGAAGGAGCGACTGCTTTTTCTCTGGATCTCTGGGGACATTTGATCTGAGGAAACGAGGAGAGGGGAATTCTTGGAGCTCCAGTTTGTAACCTAGAGTTACCGTGGAGAAATCCTGGAAATCCTCCTGCCAGAGCTTTGAGAACTGTAGCAGTCTTCCCCCCACCCGAGCAAGCAGGGGCGCTCCTTCATTAAGAGGCTTTAGCGTCTTGTCTAGTAGGCTTCTTCCCCCAGGACTTCTTTTGTCCCTGGGGTCGACTCTGAAATTTATTTCTTGAGCCTGACGGAGGAGGCCGTCGCGACTGCCTGGAGGCTGATGCTCCTGGCACTGGGGAAAGAGCCCGTTTAAAAGAGGGACGCTTACTCCTTTTCTTAACAGGTAAGAGTGCTTTTCCCACTAGAGATCTTTTGGATATAGTTGTCCAAATCCTCACCAAACAGCCTAGCACCACGAAATGGAAATCCAGCCAGAAGCTTCTTACATGGTGCTTTGGCTGACCAATTTTTTAACCATAAGATTCTGCGCACATGCACCAACCCAAGCGAAAGGCAAGAGGTTTGGATGATAGAATCTCTGATAGCGTCAACAGCAAAACATAAGGCCGCTGAAAGGTTGGCCAACCCCCGGGCCTGCTGTTCAGGTAGAACTTTGAGGACCTGTTTAACATGGTCTCTCAAGTATTGACAGACCCCGATTGCTGCTACTGCAGGTTGAGCTACTGAACCTGCTAAAGGAAAAAATATTTTTTAACAGGGATTCCATCTTTTATCAGTTGGATCCCTGAGCATCTGAGCATTGTCGACAGGACAAGTCAGACTTTTATTTACGGAGGAAATGGCGGCGTCAACTGCTGGTATACCCCACATTTTTCGAAACTTTTCTCCCATAGGATAAAGTGTTGAAAACTTTTTAGGCGGAAAAAAACGTTTATCTGGGTTATCCCACTCAGAATAAATGAGCTTTTCTAGTAAATTATGAACAGGAAAAGCATGTGTTTGAAGAGGCTTCATTGAAACCCAAAGAAGAGGAGGGTTCTTTAACTGACTCAGATACGGGCAACTTAAATGTGGAACGGACCAATCCAGCAAGGATCTGTACTAACACCTTCTCATCCTGAGAAGCTGAAGAGGGTCCCCTTCCACTTGATTCCTCAGAAGAGGAATCATCAGTCCCATCCCGATCCTCTGAAAGGGATTCCTCTCCTTTTTCCCCAGAGTTCCTCTGCTTGAGGGTCCTGGGTAACAGAGGGAGACGTAGTGCGTTTTCTTCCACTGAGTGAAGACGCAATTAAGGCCATTAGTCTTTCCTCTAGTCCATAAATGGTTGAGGAAAAAAACCCCTGCGTAATGTATACAGGGGCTGAAGTGCCAGAAGCAGATGCAGCCCCTGACCCCGACGGCTCACCCTGTCCAGCCATCCCAGATACTTCGGGGGGGGGGGGGGGGGAGGTGCTGCAGAAGGGGGCTCAGACCCCGAGGTAGATCCCCTAGAGCCTCTGGTTTTTGGGGTATTCGTACCTCTTCTACCCATAGTGCAAAGCAACAAGGTGGAGGTATCACACAAATGAAACACTGACTGCTGAGCGATGTAGTACAGCAACTGCCGCTGCTACCAATGCCCAGTCTAGTGTTTCTAAGTAAATGCTGCCTGGGAGAATGCCTGCGTCCCACCTTACATGCGACCGTCAGCTCTGTGTCCCTCCATAGGCTGTGTGCACCTGAAAAGTGTGCTCTTTACAGCCTGTGCAGCCGGCGATGTGGGCGTCTAAGCACGCCGGACGTCGCGCTAATGCTCTGCCCCCCCCCTCCTCCGACCACCCCTCCCGCCTCCCCCCCTCGTTTTTTTCAAAAACGTGCGCTTTCCCACGTGAGCCGATCCTCCAGGACAAGCATGGAGGGGAGGCTGGGGTGGAGGAGGACAGGAGAGGGGCTGGCAGATGAGGAACTTGCCGATAGTAATGGCGGCGGTAGCGCAATATACTACCGCTTTTCAGGCCACCCCGGCCCCCCTAAACCTCGGGGGGAATACCCCTGAGGAAAGAGCCCCCCATCCCATCCTACCTGGAGCTCCGCTTGAGGAGCTGTACAGCGTGGACACTGAGACAGACAGATCAAGCAGGAGAAGGTATGTGCTCTTGGCAGCCCCCGGTGGCGACAATAGGCATAGCATACATTTACTTAAAGGAGAAACCTACTAGAATTAAAAAAATTCTGAGGAATCTCCCTTACCTTATCCATCTGCAGGGTTCTGATTATACAGACCCAATCTTCACCTCTCACGGTGGGCTCCGTTTGGAAAACCTTCAGAGACATGGGCCCCCTAGAAAAGGAGGATCCGCAGTTCTGGGCCCATAAAGCACCCCGCCAGGGATATGGCTAGAAAAACCAAATACTGGATCCCGGGGTCCAGCTCTCTAAAAAGAGAAGCGTTACAGGTAAGACCTCGTTTCTTCGGACACGAGGCCCGGGTACCATCCAATTCAGCCTAGAAAGGACACTTTGAAATGGATCCGGTTCGCATGGCTTGCCCCAGTATAGGATACTCCCTTTGGAGCTCAGCACAGCACATCTTTACACGTGACCAACACCTAAGACACTGGCGAAAAAACTGAGGTATCCCCAATAAGGGAAGGGGTTATATAGGGGGTTGAACTTCCTGTCTAGGGTGTGGCCAGTGTCTAATCACCTTGCGATACCCATATAACCTATCAGTAATTACTGAGGCTCTTGTGTCCCGTGATGTACGAGAAAGAAATTGACTTTTTTTTTTGTTTTAGAAAAACAGCCTATGCAGTCAAGGGGCTCCAGTAGGCATTAAAAACTATGCAGCTTTATAAAATGTTCATTAGTTTTATTTTCATACCTGTAGGCCATTTGTGCCCGCTTGGAAGCCTAGCTCAAAAAACCCCAGTTAGCAATACCCACGTTCTGCCTTGCTGCTAGTTGGTTTTAACTCCTTCAATGCTGGGAGTGAGCGTTCAAAAAAGTTTTCACATGATAACAAGGCAAGACATGAAGGAGTTTTTCAGGCTTTCAGGGGGGGCCCATACGGCTTACAGGTATGACAATAAAAGTAATAAACATTCTACAAAGCTGCAGAGTGTTTTAAAGTGGTTCTAAAGGCATAACATTTTTTACCTTCATGCATTCTCTGCATGAAGGTAAAAAATGTACCAGTGGTAGGTAACGCACCCCCCCCCCTCCTCCCTTTATACTTACCCGAGTTCTAGCTCAATCCAGTGCTGTACCCATTTGCAGTGGCACTGGTTTCTCTTTCTCTCCTCACAAAACGCAGGAGGCAGCAGTAGGAGGCATTGGCTCCTTTCTGCTGTCACAAATCCTGTGAGGAGGGAGCAGAGGGCAGGACTGAGCCACACTTTGCATGTCAATGGACACATGAGAGCAAGCGGCTTGCCAAGGGGGGTACTCGACAGGGAGATGGAGCCAGGAGTGCCAGTGGGGCACCCGAGAACAGGAGGATAAAGGCTGCTCTGTGCAAAACCATTGCAGAGAGTAGACAAATATTACAAGTTTGTTATTTTAATAAAAAAAACATTAAATACAAATCAAGCATTTACAATTACTTCAATGCTGGAGTTTTAAATTAACAGTGCACTGTAAAATACTATTAGCTTATGAGTGGAATTTCCAAGGTTTGTAATATCAGAGAAGTTTGAGAAGTTTTTGGGGCTAAGTAGCATATAGACAAACCCATTTCTTGTTGAAAATTAAATTTTTGCAAGTTATTTTTGTAAATGAAAAAAAAAAAAAAAAACACATTACTATTTGTTTTTCCATTGCATCATTTTTTTTCAATCCTTATCTTGTATAAGGTATACCTATGGGCATGCAATTTATAGATTGTACTGAGGTTCTCGATATACAACCAACTGTTCAATAAAAACCTGAAAGAGGTTCTAACCTTTCTCCACCCTATCCAAAAGGGTTGGCTGGAGTTGCATACATTAAAAGAAAAGGTTGCAGCAGATATTTCATGATTTCTACCTGAAGAATAGGTGTGTCTGTACATTCCTCTTTTGGAAGATGTAACGGAGTAACAGTTAGTGCAGCTAGGTATCCAATGTCTTGCAGGATTTGTTCCACTGTATGATCGGCTTTAGCCTTTGCTTCTTTAACCATTGCAGATATATCAGAGGAGCAACCCTAAGGAGAATTAAAAGTAGACAGCAAACAGTAAAAAGAAAATGTAAGTCAACCCTAAAATAAAAAAAAAGTTATATACATCAATTGTGCAGTACTTTTTAAATAAAATGACCCACACTTTTATTTTCATGCACGTGAACTGAAAAAACCTGGCAATCGTGAGAGTTCCTATATCCTCTGCAGCTTCCTCCTCATGTCGGTCGATGCTATCCATGGGTTCGTGTGGTAGCATTGAGACCTATGCACAGCCTGTGATATAACATGCTGACATGCCCCCAGTCCAGTCCGCCTGGTTTTGATTGACAGCAGCTCTTGTACAGGGACTTGCTGTTAAGGCCCGATTCACACCTCAGCGTTTTGTAGCTTGAAGCTCAAACGCTGGAGGAGAAAAAAAATCAATTCTCTATGGAGATGGTTCACATCTCCACTCCATGTCACCTGAAGCTCAAAAAAGTTTGAGTTTTTCTTGTAGCTCAGTTTGGGCAGATTTGGGCGGTTTTCTGCTTTTTACATTGGCGACCTTTTTACCTGTACAAAATCGCTTAAAAATCGTGGCAAAAATCGCAATAAAACACGCAACTTTCCACCTGCAAATTATATGCTCAGGTGTGAATGCAGCCTAAGACCCCTTTCACACTAGGGTGGTTTGCAGGCGGTATTGCGCTAAAAATACCGCCTGCAAACCGCCCCTAAACAGCCTCCGCTGTTTGTTCAGTGTGAAAGCCCGAGGGCTTTCACACTGAAGCGGTGCGGTGGCAGGACGGTGAAAAAAGTCCTGCAAACCACTTCTTTGGAGCGGTGAAGAAGCGGTGTATTCACTGCTCCTAAACCGCTCCTGTCCATTGAAATCAATGGGACAGCGCGGCTATAGCTGTACTGTACGAGTGATTTTAACCCTTTTTATACAGCTGCAAGAACGACGGTACAGCAGCGCTAAAAATAGCACTGTTGTACCGCCGACGCCCCCACCGCCCCAGTGTGAAAGGGGCCTTAGTGCTACATTTGGAAGGTGCTGAGAATGCTGCAACCCTCACCTCTCATAGGCAGTGAATTCAGTAATATATAGTGGTCACGCAGCTACTTCACACAAGTGTATTCAGGACCGCCTGTGTGAAGACCAAAGAGGGGGAAGGGACAGACAGCGCCAATGCTCTGGTGTAGTATGTTAACGGAACTGGGTTTCCTTTTCATGGGGCCGCATATATGCGTACCTCCCTCTGTGCTGGGAGCATGCCGTGTGGTCTCACCAAGGGTCCCGGGCCCTGTACTAACAAGCGGGACCCCGATATCCAAATTCCGGTTCACCTGATCGCTGTGGTAGCCTCTGATTTGTTCCCACAGAGATCAGGCACTGTGAAGCCTGCCCCTGTGTTTTTTTTTTTTTTTCCTGTGAATGGAGAGATAGTTAATTTTTCTTTCTTTCTGCATGGAAAGACAAATATACAAAGTGTTTGTAAAAAAAAAAAATACAAAATAATAATATCTAGATCAAGGTTTGATCTAGGTCAGTGCCAGGATGTTAGTGTTTTGGTCAAGTAAGGGTCAAAGGTCAGGGCCAGTATATTTTGAACAGGATTTTTTTTTTAATTAGTATCACTGTCATTTGATATCAGTGCATTTTAGCCAATACAAAAAAACAAACATATGTACGGATTTACCAACACGTCAAAATTGTGCTTAGGATTTTATATTTGTTTTACCCTTAGGTATGAAGGGGTTAAAACAGTGTAAAATGATCCTTCTCACAAAAGGTTGATGCACTGAGAGCAATTAAGAGCAAAATTGTGCACCGCTGTCAGTGCACTGTCCTGAGCCGCACAGGGGATCAGCCTATAATCCAGCGTCTGAAATCTTCCTCTTTAGCTGGTTTCAAGATTTTCCTTAAATGTGTCATGTTGCGACCTGGATCCTTGTGTGGTGTCATCGGTGTGGCGGACTTTTTTGGCACTGGGACATTAGGTGGTGGCTCAGCACACTCTCAGCGATTCGGACACTGGGTTATGGACTGATCCCCTGTGTGGCCCAGGACAGTACACTGACAGTGGTGCACAGTTTTGCACTTAATTGCTCCCGATGTATCTGCCTTTGTAAGATCTCTTTACATTGTTTTAATAAAGGCTTACATTGACCTACTACACCAGAGCAGTGGCGCTGTTTATCTACTTCTTGTCTTCACGCTGGTGGATACTCTTCTCCATGGTTGACAGCAGCATGCTTTTAGTGTCAGTTTTTTAATGTCTAGTCCAGGGCTACCCGCTTATTCTTTGGTATTTACCTTCTATCCCATTTGTTTTGATTTTTTGGATATTTTATTTTGTTTTTATTTTTTAAGTGAAACACATACATTGATGAATTTCCTGTGTGTCTTTTAAAGAAAGCATTGGTAGAAGTCGACCACAATGCACTGAGCACCTCTCTCTTTGGCACTCAGGTTTTTATGTTATACAGGACTGCCCACCAGTGACACTGAAATTCTACTTTTAAGTTTTCAAACGTCAACAAAAACTTTTTAGTAAACCTCTGTCAGGTTTTTATTGTCGTGTTCCCACCATGGAGATTTCCGCTAACGTCCTAATCTTTTGTGACTGGGACAGGAAGTTATGGGAATCTCAGCAGTAAACAAAGCAGAAATAAAAAACACCTTTAAACAGGAAAAGGTCAGGCATTTATCCTTCTGTGCTCCCCATTAGGAAGAAATCCAATTTTACCTGTTACCATAAAACACTTGGGTACCAGCCTGTAATACCCCTTCACTACCAGACCATTTTTTAGCCCTGTGATAATTTGACTGACATACAATTACTCTGTCATGCAACACTGTACCCAAATGAATTTATATCTTTTTTTTTTTTTTTTTTTGAACAGAGCTTTTTTTGGTGGTATTTAATAATCACTGGGGTTTTTTATTTACTATAAAAAGGACCAAAAAAAAAAAAAAATGTTTTCCCCTTACTGTTAAAATAAAAAATGCCAGAATAGTACGAAAAAGTAGACACCCCCAAGATCTAATTTTTTTGCCACAACTTTTGGAAATGGAGAAACCTGCCGGTGTTGAAGGGGGGTAAACACGGAGTTTGGTAAACGTGCACTAGATACATTGATGTACATGTCATACACAGAGAAGGAATGGGTCAAGCGGTTAATGAATTGATCACATACAGTGGCATCATGGAGATGAAGGGGTAATATTCAGATGTACAGGATAAGGGAAATGAAAGGGTTAATACACAGGAGACAGCAAAGAAATCAGTATGTTTAGGAGAGGAGGAGGGCATGAAAGGGTTAGTAAAATCGATCCCTGTGCCATATAAACAGAATGAAAGAATCTGCAGCTGCTGATACCCGATATCTCTCCTTCCCCTGTTGTAAAGGGAGGAATTAGCACAGTGATGACCAAGGCCCTTGAATCAGCTGGGTAGTGTGCTTCTGTGTACCCAGCCATCTAATGACGGTTGGGTACACAGCGATCACCCATCAGGAAGGTCGCCCAATGACGATTTGCCCAGTGCCATTTGTAAATGGCACTGGATAAACAAAGGGCCACAGATCCAGCCTTGGAAAAATGCACAGCGGTATAAAAAAGGAGTCAAACTCTGTGTCAGGATGTGAAGACAAAAAATAAATAGGGGATTTAGCAGACTTGACTGACCTTGGACTTTAAAGCACAACTCCACTATATTAATAAAAAAAGAAAAATCTACAACCACTCTTCTTACAGGTACCCAGTGTCAACCAATCCACTTTTTGTGAAACCATGGAAACACCCGTCATCAAAGCAGCTGGGGCCAACAGAAAAATTATGAAAAAAAAAAAAAAGAATACCACCTCAGGACATCATGTTATCGGATCCAAGACCACCCAAAAAAAAAACACATAAAACCAAATTTTTTAAAAAAGTCAAGGGGAGGGGGTAGGGCTCTGGGGACAGGTACCTATAGAGCACTTACATTTGACAACGCTCGCCTCTGAAAAGTGATCTGCTGTGGATAGGTTGAACAGGTTACATTTTGTGGCAGTATAATTTATGCCATGCCGCACTTCGACTGTGGCAGTGTGAAATAACATGGATGGTAGCCATATTAACTTGTGGCTCAGTGGTTGTTAAAACCATAGCTCAACCGGTTATTTTTAACACCCCCCAGGTACCTATTTAAGATGCGGCCTGGGAGAAACAGATGACCGTTAGAAATAGCAAGTACAGAATTGCTAAAAAGTGTCTACCTGTAAGAGCAGCTGCGAGTATCCTCCGAGCTTCCTGATGTTCAGCAACAAGTTATCACCAGGTTTGTCAGTCTCTTGGCTTTCAGTGAAAGAGTCCAACCAAAGCTTTGTTAACACAGCGGACTGTTGAAAAGCAGAGGTCAGCTGGATGCTTTGAATTTGGGCATCCTGGTTAATCGCAAATACTGAAAAGACAAGAAGTCGATGGACTGAGGAGAGTAAGCACTTTTAGCAGATGTAACCGTGGTGGTATGCCTCCTATACCAACATAAGAGCAGAATGTTCTTATGTCACTACAAACTGCACCACGGCTTAAAATAAGAGATCTCAATAAATCTTATCCTTTAAATATATTAAAAAGAGCATTAACAAATGTGTTTAAAATATATACTGCTTCATTAGTTTAGCGTTAAAGTAGTTGTAAACCCTTACATATACCAAGTGAAGTGACTGGCTCCAGGTGATAGAGATGAAACAAATCCTTTTACATAAGTTGTACCCGTTATCTGCAGTCCTCTTCTCCCATTAATATATGTCTGTTATTATTGCTTCAATTCTATTTTGCCACTCTTTTCTTTTGTGCATCTATGGACATTAGAATACCACTTATGTATGCTTTGTGGGCCCCATAATGTGGCCAGCGATATATCCGGGGATTCATTTGTCGACAAAAAAAAAAAAAAATTCAAAATTCTCTTTTCTTATTTTCTCTTCACTCTCCTGCTTTTGTATTAAAGAAGAATCGTTTAGCTTCCATAGACAATCTGCAGTCTTCTCTACATCTGTTCAGAGCTCAGAAAAAAAAAAAGGGGACGGGGAGCTGAAGTTACACTTTGCAGAGCTCAGTGAGGAGAGCTCTGAGAGCTGATTGAAGGGAAGAGAATCCACCCACCCCCCACCCCTTTCACACAGCTCACAGGAGCAGAGCTGAGGCGGTCAATTTGCTGGAGAAACCATGTCACCATATTTCTCTTGGTGTCAGGAGAACTTGTCAGAAGGAACTCATGCTGATAGCAGAGGAAGGAGGCAAAAGACAGAGATGACACTTGGTGCTCTTAATTGAGACAAGTACACACTATAGAGGGATATGCTTTGTTCATATTTCATGTTTGAGGTGTAAAACCACTTTAAACTAAAATGATGGACTTAAAGCAGAGCTCCACCCAAAAGGGGAAGCTCCGCTCATCTGTCTCTCCCCCCCCCCCCCCCATTTGGCACCTTTCGTGGGGGGGGGGGGGGGTCCCTGGGTTTGACAGGGACAATCTCCAACTTCTGGGTGATCTTGCTGCGGTGAGATCACTTGGAAGTTTGGCCCCCCTCCTCCTTCCCTCCCGCTGCCGGGCCATTGAGAAAGCGCAGCTCACTTCATGCATGTGCAGTAGGGAACCTTGTGGCTTCACTTCCGGTTTCCCTTAGAAGCAATGGCGGCGGCAGCACCCGATGGAAAAATTGGCTGGGGTGTCCATATCGCTGGATTCCTTGACAGGTAAGTGTCCTAATATTAAGTCAGCAGCTACAGTATTTGTAGCTGCTGACTTAATTTTTTTCTGAAGGAGCCTTGAGCGCCTCTTTAAATCTAAAGTTGGGATACATAATTTGTGTAGTGAGTGGGTGTTTTATGTACATCCCTGAAGTACATCTCACCCAGGTTCTTGATGTTGTCTATTGTGGTCTCAGGCATAGGAAGCCAAGATGATCCTTAGAGACCACAGGATGGCGGCTACTTCTAGCTACTTCTAACAAAAACTTGTAATTGCTGTTTAATTGTTCACATTAGTAGCTAAAGTAAAAAATAAATAAATAAACTGCTCTGGTTCACAAGTATATTTAACAAATGCTGACAAGACTACAGTTCCCCATGTAATATGAATACTCACTGCCATCTGTGCTGTCCTCATCCTGTTGCTCATATGTCTGTGAGACAACATGAACTCCCTTACAAACCGTTCCAATACAGGAGACCAGACTGTCAGCAAGGCTGCTCTTATCTGATTGATTTTGACTAAGATAATCCAATGCACGTCCTATCAGATCTTTACAGATTTCAGGTAGATGTGAATCATTCCCATTAGAGCATACACTGCTGGACTTGCTCAGTAAACTACTAGACTTGGTCATCAAACCTGTTGGCAGAATATAAAGACAGTAGATGCAGTGAATGCGCGGTGATATAATAGAGACATAGGAGTTATGAAATTCTCCAGAGGGATAAAACATTAAACCCAACATGCATATATAATTTCTGAAAATTTTATAAATGCAATTTTCTGCAATATTTAAACCTAGTTTAAACTGCTTACTTTTGCCCTGTTCCGCTTTCTTTCTAATTCTAAAAGTTAGAATTTTTACTTCCTCATCCAGAAGGAGTGGATTTCTTGGCATACAATGTGTGACAGCTGATTGGAGGAAAGGCACCCCCCACCTCCCCTCCACATAGGCAGAGGAAGGAAGGAATGTGCAGAGCTGTGCTGTGACAAGACAAGCTCTCTGCTAATCTATTTATAGCACCCATCAGATACAAGTTTCAGGCTGGTTATATCTTGGTTGTCAGAGAACTTGTCAGAAGTTATTATGCTGAACAAAACAGCAGAAAGACACAGGACTTAAGGCCTTGGAGAGAGATAAGTAAACACCACAGATACAGTGCCTTGCAAAAGTATTCACCCCCCTTAGCATTTTTTGTGTTTTGTTGCCACACAGTCTGGAATTAACATGGATTGTTTGAGGATTTGCATCTTACCTATCTCATCGCACCTTCAGTGTCACTTACAACACCACTTCTGCTTCTCCAACTCCTCTTACCGTTGGGGTCCCCCAAGGTTCTGTCCTTGGACCTCTACTATTCTCGATCTACACGTCCTCCCTGGGTCAGCCTCCCATGGCTTTCGCTACCATTTATATGCTGATGACACCCAAATCTATCTCTCTGCCCCTCAGCTCACCCCATCAAACTCCTCACGCATCACCGATCTACTAACAAACATATCAGCCTGGATGTCAAACCACTTCCTCAATCTGAATCTATCTAAAACTGAGCTCTTAATATTTCCTCCCCCACGTGCCCCTTCCCCTGACTTCTGTCAAGATCAATGGCACATGTATCAGTCCGTCCCCGCATGCCAGGGTGCTAGGGGTAACCTTAGACTCTGAACTGTCCTTTCAGGCCCACATACCATCCCTGTCTAAATCATGCTGCCTTAGCCTCTGCAACATTTCCAGAATATGCCCCTTTTTAACTAATGACACCACCAAGCTTCTAATTCACTCCCTGGTCATCTCTCGCCTCGATTACTGCAACTACCTCCCCATTGGATTATCTTTACATAGACTATCTCCCCTTCAGTCCATAATGAATGCCGCTGCAAGACTCATCCACGTTACCAACCATTCCATGTCCTCCACCCCTCTCTGCCAATCCCTCCAATGGCTTCCACTCACCCAACAAATATAATTCAAAGTACTAACAATAATTTACAAAGCCATCCATAACTCTGCCCCCAGCTACATCACTAACCTAGTCCCAAAATACCAACCAAGCCGCTCTCTTCGGTCATCCCAAGACCTCCTACTTTCTAGCTCCCTTGTCACCTCCTCCCATGCTCGCCTCCAGGATTTCTCCAGATCTTCTCCCATCCTTTGGAACTCCCTACCCCAATCTGTCAGACTGTCCTCTAATCGGTCCATCTTTAGGCGATCCCTGAAAACCCTTCTCTTCAAAGAAGCCTATCCTGCTTCTAACTATCATAGTATCCAAAAGTGATAAAGGGGAAGAAAGCGTCGCTGCGCTACTTTAACGGACAATTGCGAGGCCATGCAACACTACACACAAATGAAATAAATATAATTCTTTTCCCTGAAATAGAGCTTTCTTTTGGTGGTATTTGATCACCACCGGGCTTATTTTTTGTGCAAGAAAAAAAAAAAAAAAACACTTTTTTTTTTTTTTACTTTTTGCTATAAAACCTATCCCATGAAAAATAAATTAAATTTCTTCATTAATTTAGGGAAAAATGGATTCTGCTACATGTCTGGTAAAAATAAAAAAAAAAAACATGTGCTTAGAGTAATATTAGTGTGTACTGCTTTAGTAGGGAATGTGCCGGTTTTTATTCTCTGCTTTTCAGTGAGACAAAAGCCCGGCACAACCCCACTGACAGGAGAAAGATCTGTCGTTTACATACACCGATCTCTCTTCTGTCACTCGCGCCATGCATCGCTGGCCAGGACCCGGTGATTGGCATTCAAAGGAGCCAATGACAGTGCAGCCAGGAGGGCGGGCTTGTACATACATACACACACGAGATTCTGCACAGCTGTAAAGCTCAGCTATAAAGCTACAGTGCTCGGTCAGCAAATGGTTAAAGTTCAACTCCATCCAAAACTTACTTAGTTGGGGATAGAGCAGAGAAGGGTTAGAACCTTTTGTGTTTCTTTTGCTTTCAGTGTCCCTGTTGGGGAGATGCAAGTACTGTGTTAAAGGAGACATCAAAGTGCTTTTGGCCATACTTCTCCTGTGGGTCACAGGAGTGCCCTTAGTTCTGCACTCCTGTGACCCAAATTTAGCCAACAGTGGGCTAAAGCCTAATGTTGTCTGAAATCCCAGAGCCAGTCCAGGCTCTGCAGGGATCCTGACAATAAGGTCAGGATCTGACCAGATGCATGGACAGCAGCTGTCTCAGCTTCTCAGGGCACTGCTGAGAGCCTGGGCCAGCCACTCCCACCCCTCCACAGCCTGGAGCTCCAGTGAACGCTGGAGGGGCAAAGCACAGAGCGGTGACTGATAGTCACCGGCTCTCTGTTAACAGAAGACCAAGAACTGAGCAACCAGCAGTCTTGGGTCGCTCAGTTTGCGGTGTAAAGCCGGCGGGGGAGGGGGGCCATCTAGGTGGGTATAAATGTTTGGGTTTTTGCTTTTTAAGATTCCCCCACTTCTCTTTTAAGTGAAGAAATATATCCACAATGAAGTCAAAGATCAAAAAAATTAAAAATCTGATGAAAATCTTTACTCCTCTTAATAGTTTGGTGCTACCATTCACCTTTTTTAATAAAAATATTGAGCGAGAAACACTTTACTGGTTTCCACTCTATCCAGGAGTAGAACATGAATTGTTGAAAAATTAAGACCTATTGATTTAAAATTAGCCTCTTTTTTCCTCCTAAATAAGCTAATATGATACAAAAACATGACAACCGTGTTATGGCAGCTTCTACAACTAATACCTGATGAATATCCAGACTGTAAACTTTGAATAGGGTGAACACGTATTTCATACAGACATCCTGAAATTCTTTTGCTCTTCATAAGACTTTTGCTCCTTAAAAAGAAAGAATTTAAAATATGCACCCTTTAAACCATATTTTCAGAATTTTAGTGGTACTTAGATCTAAATCCATACTTGGACTTCATATTGCAAAAGTGAACAGTAACAGAAGAAACAGAGAACATTTAAAGTGTATCTAAACACCAAAACAAAAAAAAATGACATATTGCAACTTGCTAGTGTTTAGATTTAGGGTTGCATTTGTTTTATTTAAGGAATTTTACCTTTATGTTCACCTAATGATCCTGCTAGTAACACACTTCCTGTCCTGGGGTGATAAAACACACTCACCACGCAATATCTAAGGAGAAGCAGCATTGTCACCCTAGACCACCACTACAAATACCTCTACTTTCCTTCATAACAGAGGAGTAGTTCTGTAGTCCTGAGACAGCAGAGAACAACGTAACCGATAAGAGCCAGCACAGGAAGCTATTAGAATGCAAGATCTCTGATATAATTCAAATTAATTTTTTTGCACATATTGAACAGATAGAAAATGCTCTTAAGGCTCCATTCACACAAATGCGTTTCTGCAAAAAGCATGAAAAAACACAGGACATTATTTTTAACATGGGTTCCTATGAAACACGTTCACATCAATGCATTTTTCAGCCTCTGCGTTTTTGGAAAGGGACTTTTTTTTTTCCCCCGCAGCATGCAGCGTTTTGCTTTTAATAGACTTCAATGGACCCACATTCCGAAACTCAAGTACTGCGTTTTTACAACGATTTTACAGCGATTTGTGTTTATTTTGGCTTTACATTCACTGTAAATAGCTGGTTGCTAAGGAGTGGGGCCAGAAAGCCGGCCGCCACATTCTTGACAACCGATGAGTCATCAGCTGTCAGCGTTAGTCTGGAATGGATTTGGGGGGGACACCCCCACGCCAAAATTTAAAGAAAAAATGGCGCAGGGGTCCCCGCAAAATCCATACCAGACCCTTATCCGAGCATGCAGCCCAGCAGGTCAGGAAAAGGAGGGGACGAGTGAGCAGCCCCTCCTTCCTGAACCATACACCAGCCCGCATGCCCTCAACATGGGGGGGTGCTTTGAAACCCACTCCAAAGCACCTTGTCCCCATGTTGATGGGGACAAGGGCCTCTTCCCCACAACCCTGGGCGGTGGTTGTGGGGGTCTGCGAGCGGGGGGCTTATCAGAATCCGGAAGCCCCCTTTACCAAGCCCCCAGATTCCACCCCACCCCCCCATGTGAAGGAGTATGGGGTACATTGAAGAACAAGAGGACCGGAGGAAGAAGCGGGTGTAGAAGACAGAAGGATGAAAATCGGGAAGAGGACATTTTTAATAAAGGACTTGTCAAAAAGTGTCCGGTCTTGTCACACTACACTACTTTTTTTGGTTAATAGGTAGGGTAGGCCCCCCGCCCGCAGACCCCCACAACCACCGGCCAGGGTTGTGGGGAAGAGGCCCTTGTTCCCATCAACATGGGGACAAGGTGCTTTGGGGTAAGGGGGGGGAGCAGAGGCCCCAAAGTACCCCACTAATGTTAAAGGCATGTGGCCCGGTATGGTTCAGGAAGGGGGGGCACTCGCTCATCCCCTCCCTTTCCTAACCTGCCGGGCTGCATGCTCGGATAAGGGTCTGATATGGATTTGTGAATTTTGGTGTGGGGTGTCCCCTCCAAATCCATACCCAAAGGGCCTGGTATGGACCTGGGGGGACCCTGCAACGTATTTTCACGATTTTTTTTCTTCTCTTTTTTTACATTCAGCTCATCGGTTGTTAAAGACAAGGCGGCAGTAAATGGAAAAAAATAAAAAATAAACACACACACATACACACCACAAAAGCAAAAATGCTAATGGCAGTAAAAACGCGGTTAAAAAAAAAAAAAAATGAACACCACGCAAAGCACAGCAAAAACGCTCAAAAGCAACATGCATAACTAAAAGCCTAAAAGAAGAATTCCAGGTATGGCATTGTTTACAGAGTCTAGAAGCTGAAAATCACTAGAGTAGAAGCCACTACTCAAATGATCTCCATTAGCTTCCGGGGTGCTGCATTCTGAACACAAGTGGTCAGCCGGTTGGCACGGGCGCCATTCAGGGAATACTTTTAATTTTCTCAATGAATGCAAAACATTCTCTGATTTAATTAGGTGGACTGGAGGATCGGCGATGTCACTGCATTCTGGGACCTGGATAGTGACATTTTTCGCTAGCAGCCCATTCCTGGGTACCAGTGGGACTATATATACACCTCTTTTTTTACTTAGAGCGGCACTACAAGTATTAGCACATCAATACGGTTTCCCCCACCGCTCCTGTGTGAACCCAGGCTTGTCACAGTGACTTCAGTCTAGGTTCACACAGGAGCAGTGCCGGAAACCGCATGCAGTTTGGACAGGTTTTACACCTTGCTGTTCAAATTGCATGCAATTCTCTGCAGTGCAATTTGAGCCCATTCAAAAGGTATTGGTAATTGGTATCGGCGAGTACTTGAGCACAAGTATCGGTACTCGTACTCTCCAATAGAAAAAAAAAAAACAGTATTGGTGCAACCATACAATATATTTTGTGAATTAGCCATTCAGTTGTCCTATTACCACAATGATGTTTATTTTTTTATGAACTCAAATGGTTTCATAGTAGGAGTGTCTATTTCACAAATGTGTGTTGTAATGTCTCCACACTTTACCTGCGCCTTGAGAAATTAGACAACGATGATTTTGACAGATCTGGCTCCCATTCATCTGCAGGATCATAAAATATATCATCTTCCTTTGGACTGCCACGATTCTGCAGACATTGGAAAAAGAAATGGGATTTTTACTTACAGTACCTGTAAAATCAATTTATTGGAGTACAGTACAGGACACAGGCAAGATTCAGACGACTGGGATATAGACAGGTATTTTCAGGTGATTGGACACTGACAAAGAAGGTGTGAGGACCCCAAAATAACCACTCCTCAGTGGATCTCATGACTGAGACAGGAACCTCCTTTATTGGTTGAACTAGATGGACTTGTTTCTTTTTTTCAACCAGACTATGTAGCTATGTATGTGAAATGGAAAAAGACTGGGACTTTGAATGAGGCATAATATTGGGCAATGAATAATTATTAAACATAGATATATTAATTCTTTCTGCAGTTTTAAATATCCAAGTATATGACAGTAAATACATGCATAAATACAGGTTTTTGTAGCAAAAAAAATATTGTGACATATATGGCATGGTGTGGAAGAATATCCTCCATGACAGAATTCCCTGTAAAAGTATATATCATATTGGGTCTAAAATGTATCACATTAAAATGTGGCAACCCGCCTGTAGGACATGGTGTATCTGTGTAAGCCAGACGTGTTTCGTGGGACAGTGCCGCCTCTTTTTTGACTGTCCCTGCGCAAAGCAAGGTCGCTCTCGATGCTCGGTGGGAGATCCAGATGATCCTACGCTCTGCAGTCTCAGGATTCTGGTGTGTTCACATTAAGAGATTTATGAGCCCCAAAAGATGGCAAAATGGTGTCAGCAGAGGCGCCTGAATGCAAAGGAGAAGCTGAGAAATGAATTCTTCATAGATTCGATATTTATTGCTTACATAATAGTATAAAACATAGTCAATGCATTTCTTGCTACTACACTGGCCACTTCCTCAGGATGGTGCTGAGCACACTCACAAACAGCACAAGAGACAGATTACAGCTGTTTAACCACTTCTTGCCCACCCTATAACAAAATTAGGTGCGCAAAGTGGTTAAATTATTCTGACCGGAGGTCATATGACGTCCAGCAGGATGCGCCGCTAATGCGTGCCCCGCGGCGATCGGGGATAACGCTTGTCCCTCGGACAGAGCGCATCCCCAATCAGGGTAAACAGTAGGGTTGCACAGATACCACAGAGTACAAGTACCAATACTTTTTCTCAAGTACTCGCGGATACCGATACTTCTAAAGGTCATTTGACAGTGGCACATGTCAGCAGTTTTTTTTTTTACAATTTTATTTTTAATAATTTATTTCTTTCAATTACTTTTTACAATTTTACTTTGAAATATTTATTACAATTTTTTTTTCTTTTTCAGCCCTTGTGGGGGACTTTGGTGAGATATCAGGGGTCTGGGACTGAGGACACAGATTTCCCCCAGTCCCTTTCTCTGCAGCCTCAGTTGCACTGAAGATGAATAGACAGGAGACAACGGCTCCTATCCATTGATAAACTGAAACATCGTAAACACAGGTTTACGATGCTCAGTTATGAATGGACAGAGTAAATGACTCTGTCCATTCAGAAAAGGAAGGAACCGGTAAATGACAGATTTCCTGGCTCCTTCCTCTGCTCTCCATCCTGAAAGATTCAGGACATGGGGGACCAGGGAGGACGCAGGGGGATCTGGAGAATGACACAGAGGGTGACCCGGAGGACAAAACGGAGAGAGGGACCCAGAGAAGGACCCGGGGAGCACAGAGGGGGAGATTGGTGCAGCAGGGCAGTTACAAGCACCGATCTCCCTGACAGCCGCGGGAGGGAGAAGAGGAGAAGCAGCTGTCAGAAAAGCTATACAGGGAGATTGGTGCTTGTAACTGCCCCAACTGCCGCACCGATCATCCCTAAGGCTGCCCATGTACCGAGCATAGGAGCATTTGCACAAATGCAAAATGCAAATGCTCTTTATCGCCACCGATACAAGTATCGGTGCAACCCTAGCAAACAGCCAATCAAATTGGCTGTTTACCACGTGATTGACTATGTCCAATCACAATAAAAAAACAGATGATGCACGCCTAATGCATGCCCCCCGGGAGCGCGCGCACCGCAGTGATCAGGGATGGCGCTTGTCCCCTATATCAGGGAAAACAGCCAATGAAATTGGCGGTTTACCACGTGATCGACTGTGTCCAATCACAGCCGGCCACAAGTGTAAAGAGAGCCGTTTCTAGGTGATCCCTGCTTCTTCAAGTCACACACCGATTGTGTGAGGAGAGAGCAGGAGATCAGTGAACGATTTATGGTCTATCTGCATTTATTACACCTTACTGTGCACAACATGCACCCCCACCAATAAAGAGGACCTGTCACCAGTACTGTCACACAGCCCATCTGGATCTGTCACACGTGCCCGCCATTGGTATCGCCATCAATGAACTGTCAGTACCGCCATCAGTACCCTCACACAGGCCCGCCATCAGTACCACCATCAAGTCCCTTATTCCTAATGTCGGATGATGAGAGCAGCAGGGAGCTCTCATCATCTGATTCTGGTTTGGAATACAAGCCAGTAGAGAGCAGTGGATCGAAGACAGAGTCAACGCAGGAAACCGTCACCAGACCCCAGGAAGAGGAGCCCAGTACCAGTACTTGAATTACACACCCAACACAAAGAATTTGTGCCCAGTCCTACCTTCCCGATGCCCTAGTAAACCCCTTATGACCAAGTATGCAGTACAACACTACAAATTTTTCCCAATTAGATTATCTCTATGCAGAGCAATTTATTGCCTCAAACCCCAATTCATCCTACACCCGTATGTTTCAATGGTGACATCTCACACTGGACGAATTCAAATTGTTTTTGGGCCTTAAATTTAATATGGGGCTTACAAAGAAGAAGAACGAACTGCATGCCTACTGGTCCACCAACCCCATACCGATATATTCTGTTGTCATGTCCAGGACACGCTATGGACACAATTATGGGTTTCCTACATTTTAATGACAATTAAGAGATCATCCCAACCACGATAAATTGTATAAAATATGCCCCCTAATAAATCCTTTTTTTAAAGTGATTTGCTAAAGTGTTTGTCCCAGACCAAAATTTGTGTGGACAAATCCCTTATCCACTTTACTGGCCGGCTGCAGTTCAAACAATATATTCCAAGTAAGTGGGCAAGGTACACGTTGAAACTGAATAAACTTTGTGATAGAGCCACTGGATATGTGTACACCTTCTGTGTATATGAAGGCAAAGACTCCCAGCTCCAGTTCCCCAATTGCCCAACATATATCAGAACCAATGGCAAAATTGTCTGGGACCTTGCATATCCCCCTGTTCAAAAAAGGATGTCATTTATATGTAGACAATTACTACGGCAGCTTGCCCCTTTTTCGTCACCTGTATCATGAAAAAACCCTGGCCTGCGGTACCTTCAGAAAAACAGGAAGGGCTTCCCACAGAATTTATTAGCAAAAAGGCTACAAAGCGGCGAATCCGAATTTATGAGGTGACATGGAGGGACAATAAAGATGTTCGCATGAGGTCTACCATCCACAATGACACCTTGGTGGAGATTCAGATAAGACGCGGCCCCATTGTAAAGCCCGAATATGTCCATGATTATAATCTATTCATGGGGGGCTGGATTTAAATGACCAGATGCTACAACCGTATTTATCAACCTGAAAATCCCATTACTGGTATAAAAAAGTTGAATTTCATCTTTTTCATATGGCCATGTTTAATTCGTATGTCTGCTATCAAAAATCAACCCATCACCTACCTCAAATATGTTGAAGACATTGTCACTGCCCAGATTTACCAGCAGGGACCCGCCCCAGGAAGCAGTCGCTCTGATAGAGTGAGTCGACTTCATGAGCAACATTTTCCCTATAACATTCCCCCCACAGAATCCAGGAGACAACGCCAAAAGATGTTGTGTATGCAGCAGAGGAGGAGTTAGAAGAGATACCAGTTATTATTGTCCCCAATGTCCCTCCCAACCTGGCCTGGCCTGTGTATCAGAGATTGCTTCATAAGTTATCACACAACCATAAGATATTAGTTCCCCTTTAACAGACTGCCATTGCCCAGTTTCAAATACCTGTTCGGATCATTTGCCTGCTGCCATGTTTCTACCTTTCACGTTAACTGACCCTGGCCTGTTTACCGACAAAGCCTTTGCCTGCCGTTTTAAACCACATTTCTGACTTCCACGTGCACCAACCTCGGCCTTTTAATTGATCATGTTTTTTGTCTGCCACTTGGACTGATCTTTTGCCCTTCTACTTTCAGTACACAGGGGTCTCACATATGTAAGGGGCTTCAGAATAGCGTTCTGAGTAGAGAAAAACAGTTTTGGGATTTTTGTGTTCCCAGAAAAGGGTCCCTTTTAAAAATCATGCTTGTAGGATCTTGTCCTCCAGAATAAATAGGCTAAAACGTGAGTCTAACACCATACTCCAACTCACGTCTGACAAACTATGGGACTTAGAGGTGGCCTACAGCTCCAACCCATCCTGTGAAAACTTGGACAGAGTGAAACTGCAGACACGCCTAGTCACACAACTACACATAGAGAAGGCAAAACAATGTGTCTTTTGTTGTAAACAGAGGGTATACGAATAGGGAGAGAGAGCTGGGAGACTGTTGGCGTACTTTGCCCACATGGACGAGAAGCCCCCAGTCGTAGTGTCGCTTGCGGACCCAGACGGACGTAAAATAACAGACCCGGGACAGGTGGCGGCCCGATTTAGACAATTCTATGACAATCTATACAAATCTCAGTGCACATACACTCAAAGGGAGATCCATTCATACTTATCTTCCATACAGTTCCCCCTGCTGCACCAAGAGCAAGTTGAGCTCCTGGACGCACCTATTACTGAACATGAAATTACAGAAGCAATAGCACAGCTAGCCAAATCTAAAGCCCCGGGGATGGACGGACTACCTCTGGAATTTTATGTAACATATATAGATATCTTGGTCCCAAGGCTGAAAGAATTATACCAATCCATTTTTGATCAGAACTCTCTCCCTGAATCTATGCAGGAAGCCCAAATTATAGTCCTCCCCAAACCGGGAAAAGACCTGCACTTCCCTGAGTCCTACAGGCCGATATCACTCCTGCAGGTAGATATCAAAATATTAGCTAAAATCCTGGCCTCTAGGTTAAACACCGCTATCTTTACATTAATTCACATGGACCAAACAGGATTTATGCCGGGGAAAAACACAGCCATGAATATCAGGCGACTCTATATGAATATTCAAGCCCGTCATGATAACTCAGGAACGAGGGTAGTGGTGGCGTTCGATACCTCTAAGGCTTTCGACTCCGTTGAGTGGCCATATTTGTGGGAATGTTTACATAATTACGGATTTGGGTCACGCTTCATTAAATGGGTACAGCTCCTATATCAGACACCCAAAGCGAGAATCTTTGTGAATGGCTGGCTCTAGGAGCAGTTTCCACTAGAGAGGGGTACCAGACAGGGATGTCCCCTCTCCCCTTTACTGTATGCGCTGGCGGCTAAACCGCTGGCCATTGCTATTAGAGCACACCCTGATATTCAAGGTCTGCCCTGAGGCCCCACAGTCGATAAAATAGGAATGTATGCCGACGACACCATACTATACCTTGCGGATCAGGGACCATCACTCCAGGCTGCTTTAAAACGTATAGAACAAATGGGGGGATACTCGGGTCTGCGTATAAACTGGGACAAGTCCCAGATTCTTCCAGTAGATGTGTTCCCTCCTCCCCTCACGTCCCCTCCATTACCACTTGCCAGGGTATCCAAGATTAAATACTTGGGGGTGGAGGTGACTAGGGATCTGGTGGGGGGGGGGCGTGTCCAAGATGGCGCTGGGAGCAGACATGTCTTAACTGAGCTCCCGTCTCCGGCACCGAATCCTAATACAATCCTGGTGATAGTGATCAGCAAAGCAGCTATCCTTCAGCGGAATCTTTGCAGGGGGACCGGGCGATGCCAGCGGGCAAACGTTACGGAAAACAGAGCAACTCTACGACCTCCGTTAATACCCGTCCTACGTTGCGGCCTACGACACACGCGGCCCGCCATATGGAGGCCCAGACAGATCCACCACCTGACGGTGGCATCCAGGCCGGTTCGGCAGCTTTCGATGCCCTAATGCTGGCGATCACAACATGCCAGGCTGCACTTACCACGAAGATCGACCACGTACAAACTGAGGCGGCCCTCATCTGTAGAGACATGGATAAGTTCCGAGATCGTGTGACGGAGCTGGAGAGACGAGCCTCTGAGACGGAAAATTGCCAGAGGGAGCATCACACAGACCTCCAGGCCCTGAAACTGCAAGTAAAAAACCTGGAAATCAAGGCTGAAGACGCCGAGAACCGTAACAGGCGCAATAACCTGTGAGTTCTAGGCCTTCCGGAAGAAGCTGAGGGGGGTGACCCGGTGGCTTTCATGGAGGAGCTACTACCATCCTTACTGCCCAGAGCTAAGTTCTCTCCCCACTTTTCCATAGAACGGGCTCATCGTATCCCGGCGTCAAGAGGCTCCCAGGGAGCCCCCCCGCGGACTTTCATATTTAAACTATTACATTACCGAGACCGGGATACAGTGCTGCGGCGGCTAGGCTGCAGGGGGAACTTAAATTTGAAAACACAAAACTCCTCATTTTTCTAGATTATACGGTGTAAACGCAACGCCAATGAAAGGCTTTCGATCATGTCAGAGGGATGCTGCACCAGAAGGGAGTAAAGTATAGCATGCTTTTTCCAGCTAGGCTGAGAGTTCAAGATGGGGAGAGGATCCAGTTCTTCACCTCACCCAGAGAAGCTGCAAAATGGGCTGAAACACTCCCCAACTAGCCCCTCCGCAGGAATGCTGAACTTTAGGCAAGGGCTCAGAGCTCTCTTTTTCATACACCTGTATACTCTTCTCCATGGTGGCAACCTCCTTGAATAATCGGACTCAGCCTGTCAGTGATAACACCGCACTATATGCTGCTATGTACAGCGGACCAGCGATCTGTATGGTTTGCCCCCTTCTGCAAGGATTAATCCCGATGCATCTACTCTCCTTCCTGAATCCTTTGAGGGAGGGGAGAGGAACTATGTACTCCCCATACTCTGATGCCCAGGAACTGACTAGGATTCTTTCCTCCAGGATACACTTAAGTACACCATGGCTGGGTTACTGAATCTGTGGAACAGCTAGAGAATTGCCGAACGCGGTGTGCATCGGGGGAGTGACTTCTAAAATCCTTATGGAGGCTTACTTGATGTGCCCCTTCCTGGAGATACCCGGTTGCACCAAGACCGCCTGGAGGAGTCATTCTCCCTCTCTTATTTCTCCCCTTCCCCCTCCCCCTATTACACGACGAGGTGGGAGACAGGCATGGCGGGTACTGAGACCACTTTCGACACGCTTACCTGAGGAACCCCTTATGGAAGAGACAGGACGCCACACTTTAAGAGCCAATGACCATCATGATCCGGAATGGAGGGTTGGAATAGTACCCCCGAGATCTGAAGATTGTGCCCCCCGGGGACCCGGGAGATCAACACTCGATATCCTTGCCGAACTACAGAATCTTTCTTTTTTCTATTCTTATTTCATTTTTATTATTTTTAGATAAGTCTGAAGTGAGAGGCTGAGCGCCTCTTGCACATTGCTCTCATGTTAGGCTGGAAAGTCAACCTTTGTTTGGGAAAGGAAGCCCTCCTGCTGGACTGGGGGATGGGCGGGGTGGGGGGTGGGGATAGTTGGTTAAGTTGGTCTGCCGTTGCAGGCCCTGAGTTACTATTTTTATTGTTTTTATGGTTTATGACAGTCTTGTTGGTGATTACCTTGACCAATATTGCATGGTGGCTAATGTTTTCTATATGCCCATCCGGACCTGGAAGCTCTGATGGAAGAAGCCTGACCCCCACGTATTATCCTATAGCATTTATAGACAGTGATAATGTCCTCCCTTAAGATAATATCCTGGAACATGAGGGGATTAAATTCTCCTATTAGGGATCTGGTGGACTACACTCCTTTAAATATAGCTCCCTTGTTTAATTTACTGAAACGTAAAATGCAGACATGGTCTAGATTGCCTATGGGGGTGATGGCCCGTGTAAACTTAATGAGGATGATTATACTGCCCAAGATTTTATATCTGGTATGGCATGCCCCTCTATACATCCCCTTAAAACTCTTCATACAGATGGAAGCTATTTTAAACTCATTTGTCTGGGGGCAAAGCAGACACAAACTAGCCTGGCAAACCTTAAAAAACCCCACAGACATGGGGGGCATGGCCCTCCCGGATTTACAGGATTACTACCTAGCCTCACAACTTTCCCATATGTACCACTTTCACACGTCGGAAATGCAGCGATATAGATCTTTGGTCTGTGATAAACCGGGACACCCGACGTTTACACCAATTCAGGCTATCCTATGCGGGAAAAAAGCACCAGGCCTCAATGCGCGGTACAACTCGGGCATGTTGATGCATCACCAAAGAATATGGGAAATTTCTCTTAAAAAGCAAAATCTGGGGAAATTTCATTCACACACCCCATTGTGGCTTAATAATATGATGCCGGAATTGGAAATGATTCCAGATTCAATAGTCTGGGCTAGGTACGGAATACTATATCTCCATCAGGTCATATCTGGGCTTAAGCAATTCCAGACACTCAAGGAGGAGTTTTCCTTCCCAAACCATCTAGCATTTAAATACTTGCAGCTCCGTCACGCGCTAAAAACCCAGTTACCGAGTATGGATTTAGAAATGGAGCCTCCCCCTGTGTTGGGTATAATTCTAGAAGATGACTCCTCAAAGCTGATATCACTCCTGTACTACACAATTAGACAAAGGGAAGTAGCAGTTGTGTCACACAAAGCTAAGACGCAATGGTAACAAGATATAGGACCTATAGATGACGCTGACTGGAACGAGATCTTAGAAGGAACCAAGACAGTATCTTTCAAGATGTCAGATAGACTGACACAAATATACAGTATATTGTTCATAAAGCCTATCTGACACCGTTGAGATTGGCGAAGTTCCAGCACACGCCGGATCCGACGTGTCGCTTGTGCAGAGCTGATCCAGGTTCATTTTACCATCTCATATGGAGCTGCCCTCCTGTCCAGACATTTTGGGCACAGGTTATCCGTTTCCTCCATGACAATATGGGGTCCCCTGTGGTGCTGGACCCTAAGTTATGTATATTGGGGTTACTGCCAGATGTAGAGGTGGATAAGTATCACACAATATTCATCTCTGAAACTCTATTTTTGGCGCGTAAGGTGATAGCCCAGAAGTGATGCAGAATGTACCCCCCACGATGCAGATGTAGAAAAAAGCAAAACGATACCCTACCATTCAAGAAACTGATTTATGCACACAGGGGATCTTCGCAAAAATATTCTAAGATATGGGACAGATGGTTGGGGGATGGGGAGACCTTCTCTGCATCTGGGGCACAATTTGTTTACAGGTTGGATTAATGGACTAATCGATTCACTACACCTACGGATATAAGAATACACATCCTACAAAACTTTTGTATATTAAATTTTGCTGTCATGTTATGTACTTGACTTTCCTTGCATTTGTGTACCCAAATGGCTTGTAAAATGTAACATGCCTGAGCTCATCGTTACCCTGAGCGTAGAAGATATCTATATTATATATCATCATATATTGTCATCAATGTTGTGAAATGCATAGTATGCTGTTTGCAATAAACTTTGCATAAAATATTTAATTTGCATTTAATTTTAATGGTTCAAAAAAGGTCAGGCAAAATGGTCGGCCCTCATGCATGTTCACTTCATGAAATCTGGCCCTCTTTTAAAAAAGTTTGGACACACCTGGTATAGGAGATATCCCCATAAACATACAATATGGGAGCCAAGTAATCATGAAAGTCACATTATAAAATTACTTTACAACAACAATTTAGAATGTTTATACATTTTATGCTATAGTTTTCCTTTAAAATTTCCAGGCCATTAAAATCCCTATATGTCTGTAATTCATCCATATCAAATCCCCAAATCCCTCCTAAAATGACTAGGATTTACTGTGACTCTGGGCTGAATTTACAGGCCTAACAAAGTTCAGATGACAAAGTGCATCTGTACAGTTAAAGTGAATTGCACAAGTACCATTATAGCTAAAGGGTTAGACTGCAAAATACAGAGTGCCTTGAAAGATCCAGAGTCCCACTAATGTTTAGAAGTAGGTTGTAGGAACATATCTTATTGACCAGAGCAAAGGATATTTTATTTTCAAACCATGGACTACAGAAATGGTAGTTGAAAATTAATTTGTTTCTATGGACAACAAGATGTTCTTGTCATCAAATTTTTCATACTTAAGCACCTATGTTCCTTAATAGCTGGAAACTAAGCAGATAACTTATTCTCTCTAACCATTCTCTAGAAGTCATCTTCCCATGATGATGCTGAATAACATTCAGTTTTGTTTGGTGGTTGATGTCAACCCTCATGCTAGGCATTCAACTTATCAGTCACCTCATATAAATCCTTCATGGCAGCCAACTTATATTCAAACTTATCCAAATTCCAGAATGTTACAATTCCCAGCTTAAGGTTTCTGACTTGGACTTGTACTGAAGGTTGGTTTTCTTTATCAGTCACTTCATGTCTAGAAAAAAAAACAAACTGCAATATTAGAGGAATTTCTGGAATTAGGAATTTAAAAAAGCCTCAACAAGATGCAACCTGATTTTCCCTGACTTCATGGCTAAGCTCTGAAATGTCTATTTGTTCCAGAAACCTGGCAAGTCACATTTTAAGGAGGGGATTTGTTCTTACTAAGCACTTTATTCTCCCTCACATTTAATTATTTACAGTGCTGAAATTATTTTGGTTAATGCACTCTTCTACCTTTAAAGCCAAACTCTTGGATAAAATTAACCCTCCAAAACATGGACTTAAAAAAAACAAAAACACCACACACACACACAAAAAAAAATGCCCTTTTCACTTGATGAAAGCCCAAGGGAAGCAAAGGGGCCCAATAGTTTCAGACACACCTGTAGCGATGAACTAGCGATCCTTGCAGGCTGAAACAGCATCAGCAAGGGATCTGGATGGCGAATATAAATTTGGTTCACTGGGTAAGAAAAAAAAAAAAAAAAAAAAAAAAAAAAAAATCTGTGAGGATGGGTTAGAGGGGGTGGGAAGGAGAGTTTTTGCCTGTAATTGGGCTTTAAATGAAATGTGCCATCGAGCTTGGCTTGGATGGAAGCTGACATACAAAGACTCCGAGGCAAGATACTAGCCCCATAAAATTGAGCAGCTGTTTTGCCATCACTGTAAGGGAGGAGAAATGGTTTACAGATTTGTTGGTAGACTTTGAGACTGAGCAGATTACTAGTTTAGACAGTTATGACCTTAGGGCATACAGCATATAACCTAAAAAAACAAAAACAAAAAAAAAAACCTCCTATTCCTTCTTACCTGGCTGCAATTATTAGGAATTTCCAGCTATCTATGTGACAGCTGGGACTTGTTGCATATCTCAGAAGCAGCTACAGCTTTTGTGTCAGTATTAATAAGAATGACAGTGATAAACTATGTTCCTAATTAACTCTTTATTAACCCTAATGGGCTATTATTTTGCTGCTTTTTTTATATTTACCATTATTTTTTTTTAAATAATTTTGTTCTCATTTTTTAGTCAAACATGTATAAAAAACATGTATAGTCATGCATCACAACATAAAAATACATTTTAGTGTCAGTATAACTAGGAAAAATGAAAGTCGAACTATAGGCAAAACTTTTTTTTAAATTTTGGATAAAGTAAGGGAGACCTATAACCCTGGTCAGATTTTATTCCTTCATTTGTGTCCTATTACCGAGATTTCCCTTCACTTCCTGTCTCATAGCCAAACAGGAAGCAAGAGGAAATCCCTGCAAATTAAATTCCTTATGGACCCCCAGATCACCAAAATTAGTGTCCCCATTGGAAGTTTTCGTCTTTATTACTTTTCTGGGGACAACCCAAAATTTGTGATTTTCTTTTACTTTCAATGATAATGGTAAACAGAACAAATTAAGAGGGTGAATCTCCTTAACAAAGACACAGACAGCAATAAAATCTGACAGGGGGTTCTAATTCCTTTCCACTCTATCCAATACTAAAAGACTTACCGGTGACGGTATTTATAATAGCCTTTCAGGACAACCTAGGAGAGAGCGCAGCTCCGCCCATTTTCCAGGAAACACATGCAGCCTTTAAATCCCTCCTCTTCCACCATGGCTTCAGTTATTGTGTGGTCTCTGAAATACTGGAAAACAAAGCACAGAAAACCACCAAACAACCATGACAGATACTTAAAATCACTTCTAAGATAAAAGGGAAGGAAGTAACGGTTGTCCTGAAAGGCTCTTAGAAATACTGTCACCAGTAAGTCTAGCTAAATCTTTTTCAAATCGCCTTTCAGGACAACCCTGGAGAGGATAACCGAGAAATGTCGAGAAGTTGGACCATGTGGCAGCCTTGCATATTTGTTCAGGCGTAGCACTGGCCCTTTTGGCCCAGGAAACTGTAGTTGATCTTTTAGAATGAGCAGCAATACCTAAGGGGGGTGTATTTCTCCAAGATTGCCCATTTAAGCCTACTGCCCAGAGTACTTTTGGAAGCTTTTTCCCCCTTTACGTGATCCTGAGAATATCACAAAGAGAGCATTTAATCTTCTAAACTCTTTGGTGACTGTTAGAAAGTGTAACAGGCATCTCCTCACATCCAGTGTTTGGAAAGCTTCTTCTGCTGGATTTGCAGGATCTGAGGAAAAATTGGGTAGGACCATTTGCTGTGAACGGTGAAAAGTTGAAAAAAACCTTAGGTAGAAAAGCTGGATCTGTTTGAAGGATTACTCGGTCTGAAAAATTTTTTAGAAAGGGTTCTGTGAACGCCAGGGCCTGAAGCTCGCTGACTCTTCTTGCCGACGTGAAGGCTACCAGAAAAAGAATGCTTCCTGTAAGAGTTCAAACGAAGCTCCCGTGAGACCCTGTAAAACAACATACAAATCCCAATGGGAAAAACTTTAAGGGCTACCGGCCTATTTCGTGCAAGTGCCCTAAAAAAAAAAATCTTGAAATGAAGACCTCTCTGGATAGAGTCTTCTCGGAAAAAACTGAAAGGGCCGCCACCTGGGTTTTCAGGGTGCTGTCTGCCAGCCCCTTCTCCATTTTGTCTTGGAGAAACTAAGAATGACACTAAATTTTTGACCTGGGGGCCCTTAGAAGTGCACCAAGAATTGAACTTCTTCCAAACCTTCAGGTATATGGCCCAAGTTACCTCCTTCCTACTGGAAAGTAGGGTCTTTACTCATTTATCAGACAGTCCCTTGGCTTTTAGGTGGTCTTCTTCAGAAACCAAGCAGTTAGATGTAACCGGTCTGCTTCCGGATGGTTCACTGACCCCTGTGTTAGCAGGTTCTTTCTGGATGGCAGCTTCCATGGAGGATTTGCGGCCAGGTTTAGTAGTGTCGCGAACCAGGGTCTCTTTGGCCAGAAGGGAGTGACCAGGATCAGTTTGGTATTTTCCTCCTTGAATTTCCTTAGGACCAGCAGTATCAGGGGGAAGGGGGGAAAGCGAAGCACAGCTGGTAATGCCACGGATGGGTGACAGCATCTATGCCTATGGCTCGGTCTTCTCAGTGGAATGAGAAAAACTTCCGTTAGCGAGCCAACAGAACTCGAAAGTACAGATCTATTTGAGGTTGCCCCCATGCTTCGGAGATCATCAAGAAGACTTTTTGGTTCAGACTCCACTCTGCTTCCACCACTCTACTTCTGCTTAGTAGGTCTGCTAGCAGATTCTGGGATGCCTTTAGATGAACGGATGACAATGAGGCCACATTTTGATCTGCCCAGGTAAGTAGCTGACTGGCCAGCTCCAGGAGTCCTCTGCTCCTGGTTCCCCTTGTTTCAATACATAAGCTACTGCAGTTGTATTGTCCGAGAGAATTTGTAACGAGAAAAATGGCCTTTAGTTCCCGCCAATTTGAGAACTTTCGGGCTTCCACTTTGGACGAGGCTCCCCCCGAGCGGTTTGGCCTTTCAGGTGGGCTCCCAACCCTTGCGTCTGTCGTTAGACACTTGTCTAGGGGAAAATCCCAGGCGAGACCTCTTGCCAGGTTGAATTCCTCCACCACCAGAGTGCTCGCTTTACGTTTGAGGTGAGCCTGATTTGTTTTTCTAACGACTCCTGGTGTGACCATTTTTGTAAGATATTCATCTGGAGAGGTGAGGAATGTCGTTTGGCCCACTGTATGGATGGAATCGACGCCGTGAGAAGTCCCAAAACTGCCATGGATGATCAGATTGAAACAGAGATTGGTTTGAATTTGTCTCACCGCAGATTGAATCTTCATCTTCTCTTGTGGCAGAAAAACGTTTTGAAGCACCGAGTTTATCGAATAGCCCAGGAACTTCATCTCCTGTGATGGTTCTAGATTTGGTTTTTCTATATTCAGAAACCACCCCAAGTTAATGAGGTGAACCTGAGACATCTGAAGATTCGTCAAGACCTGTTCTTTGGAGTCTGCAAAAAACAGGTCGTCCAGATAGGGGATGACCAAAATCCCCCTTAGCTTCAGAGGCTCCAGGGCTTCCGCCATTATCTTTGTAAAGATCCTGGGGGGATGATGAAAGTCCGAACGGCAGAGCTCTGAATTGCAGATGCCAAACTGAAGTCCCCAAGTTGAGGGCCAGACGGAGAAAGCGTTAGGAAGCCTGAGCTATCAGGATGTGTAAATAGGCATCCCTTAGATCTAGGGATGCCATGAAATATTCTGGAGTCAGTAATTTCATTACTGAATAGATCGTATCCATCCGCAAAGGTTTGTAACGGATTGAACTGTTCCGGATTCTTAAGTTCAGAATCAACCGATACTTTCCCGAAGGTTTTTTCACCAAAAAGATGTGGGAATAGAAGCCGCAGAATTCCTGATGATTTGGGACCCCGATAACCACTTCCTGTTGAATCAGATCCTGCAGCAGGTTCATCATTGCGGAAGCTTTTTCTTGGTCCTTTGGAAGAGCTGCAATATAAAATCTGTTCGGGGGGTCTCTGAAAACTCCAGACTGTATCCCTGGGAGATGACATTTTTCACGTTAAGGCTTGTAGATGGTTTGTGCCACTTCTGGTCTTGATCCCCATTTTTGAGGAGCTGTCGAACAGCAGAAAAATTCTTCTTGATCGGTTGTTTCTTTTTGGAAGGGAAAGCCTTTTTCTTGTCAGCTGTCCTGTCCAAGACCATTTCAAGGTCCAGACCAAAAAGAAGATCGCCTGAAAAAGGTAGGCCACATAATTTTATCTTGGAAGCTGTGCCACCAGACCAAGTTTTTAACCAAACAGCACGTCTGGAGTTCCCCAGCACTGACAACCTTGCAGACATCTTTACTGATTCGGCTGATGCATCAGCCATGTATTTCAGTGCCTTCGGTATCAATGGAAAGGACTCCAGAATTTCTGAGATGTACGTGCCTCTTAGTGGCGCTTCAGCTTCTCTACCCAGCATTCTAGGCTCCTTGCGACAACGGTGGAAGCCATAGTGGGTTTGAGGCTGGCCCCTGTGAAATCGCATGCTTTTTTCAAAAGGGAGTCCACTCTTTTATCCATCGCATTTTTCAGCACCCCCATGTCCTTGAATGCTAGGTCTGTGCAACGAGAAACCTGTGAGAATCTGGCATCTACACGAGGTTTCTTATTCCATACCTCTGACTCCTTATCTTAAAAAGGGAAACCTTTTCCTAAGGGTCTTGGAAAAGAAGGGGCCTATCTCAGGATCCTTCCATTCGTTCGTCACTGCGTCCGAGAGGATTCAATGGACTAGAAACACTATGTGTAGTGTCATCTAATCCTTGGTACATTTTATCATGAACCGACAATTGCACCTTTTCCTCCTGGATCTCGAGGGTAGTGTAGATCGCTCTCAAAAGGTCATCCACTTCCTCCAGTTATAGTTTGTACCGAGAGGCTCGACTATCATCCTCCTCTTCTTCCTCGTCTAAGTCCCTGAGGGAGGGAAGAGTACTTGTTCCCTCATCCCCTGAGTTAATGACCTCTGCTGTTCTAGAAGTGGATGCCCTAGGGCTGGACAGTGGATGCTGGGGCTCAACCTGACCTGCCGGGCTCTGTACCAGCATATTTTTGACCAATGAGTTCGTAAGCTCTCATACTGAAGAGAACATGTCCTTGTATTGCTGGGATGTTTCCTCTTCAACCAGCTCCTTAATACAGGACCTGCACATTGCTTTCTGCCACAAATCTCTGAGGGGGTTCTTGCAGGAAGGGCATTTCCTCTGACTTAGTGGGTTTGAATGCTTGGTTTTTCCTAACACTTTTTCCTGCAAAGCGAAAAATGAAACTCACCTAAGGGTCCCTGAACACTTTTCCTGTCCTTAGTGAAAAAATAGACCACCACCAGACAGAAGGGAAAGGTGCCCCGAGCAGTGCAAGCCCCAGATAGCAGCAACCACCAAGTCCAAACTGCAGGGTTCGAGCGAAGTTACCTCTGACCGTGCAGCCACAGGCTCCCTGCAGGGAGGATCACACAAATAACCAAAACATAAACCCATATGAAGAAGAACTAAGGTACCACTGTACCCCTGTTACCTGGGCCTGACCGGTGCCTGGGGCGCCTGCTTCCGCCGCAGCTGTCAGTCCCCTGTCCATCCTTAGCAGAGAGCGCAGCGGGGACTGAGAAAAACCCCATCTAGTTTTAAATGTCCCGGTCCCACCGTCATCAATGAGGGCCGGAAGTGCCAGTTGGTAGACCCGCCCCCGGCCGCTGCGTTCAAGGCGACGGGAACCACTAGCCACCACGCCCCCCACAGGAAGCCACATCACCAGATGTGACGTCACCCACCAGCCAGGACCCGGAACCGCAGCAACGTCATACCGCCCGGCCACCTGAGCCATACCTGCGAACCCCAGGCACTCCGACGCTGACACCTCCTGCAGGCCACTGATTCCCCTGAGCTGGAAAGGCTGGGGACTCCGGAACACCCCCGCCCGTACTGGGGGGTGCTGGTATGGTTACTGCACTCCAGCGCTTCCACCATGGCGGAGGAAACACAATAACTGAAGCCATGGTAAAAGAGGAGGGATTCAAAGGCTGCATGTGTTTCCTGGAAAATGGGTGGGGCTGCGCTCTCTCCAAGGATGTCCTGAAAGGAGATTTGAGGAAAAAAAAAAAAAAAAAAAACAACTTTTGCCTTTGGTTATACTTTAACACAATTCAAACCAGGAACGTGCACATTGTGTTTTGTTTTTTTGTTTTTTTTGGGGGGGGGGGGGCGGATATTGTTACATTTTCTGTCTAAATTCTGTATAGAAAATAAAATACTTTTTACAATATAATATTGCCAAAAGTGAGTCTTGTACCGAAAAAAAAAAAAAGATATATGCATAACCTTATCTTAATTAATGACAGTTACCACAGAATGAATAGGCCCATCACAGAGATGGTAAAATTGCTCTGGTCCATAAGGCGTACACTGGTGCGAGAGCTGATCTGGGCAATTAGGTCAGCAAATTAGGTGTTATAGTAAAGAAACTGTTAAAACCCCTTCACATTTAAAGGCTAAGCTTGCATTACCACTTACCTACTGAATACAGTATGCTTTCGGAGTTTGGCACTAATTGTGTTGGCCTCCTGAATCATGACAGACAGTTTCAATGAACTCCAAGTGGGTGGAACTGAATAAAAGAACCAGGTTACAATTAGTTATGTACTGGTGGTACCCTATTCACCAATATAAAGAAAGGCTGAAATATATGTGGTTTGTCTCTATATCTATACATTTACACAAACGTACGTACATACATACATATCTGGGACGTGGGTACATTTGCAAACGTAGACAAATAATGTAATGGAAATTTCCACAAATTTAATTTATATCTGTATTTGACCATTTTCATTTCATCATGGATCACCTTTAAAATAAAAAATTTCCCAAACAGTATTGAATGTGTAGGTTAGTTTAAATGCCTTTCTACACAAAGCATTTCAGGTATCTTGCATATATGAGTGGCTGTTCAATGTAAAAACCAGCATCTTTACTCTGCACAGACTGCCAGGTGCAGCATACAGCCTCCCATACACATTAATAGCTGTATGCTGCTGTACTGTGGTGCTGTCTGTGAAAGGCTGTATGCTGCACCTTGGCTGCCCAGGTTGAGGAAAGACATTAGCACGGTCAATCAACCATTTGCAAGGACCCTTAAAATGCTCTTCAAAGCACATGCTTACAGTTACCTGACACGCTCCTCTCTCTGTTATTCTTCACTTTTTGCAACATCTGGACTTCGCCAGCAATTTTTTGCTTTTCATCCTCCAGTGCTTGCAAAATCTTGGCATGGCGAACTGTGTGATCTTCTAATGCCTGCCCAAGTACATAACAGAAGAATTTAAAAAAAAAAAAAAAAAAAAAAAGGGGGTCTTAAAATTGAAATGTTGCAATTATTATAATATACAAATAATAGATCAAATCATTTATTTTAGAAATGTACTTGAAGAATATGCAAATCTTAGAAATGAAATCAGATGCAATTAACCCTTTCACTGCCACCAATATAAACCATACAATCAACAGCAGGGGGGGTGGTTTACCCACACACGTGTGTAAATCTGACAGACAAGCAAACTGTCAGCTGGGAGCATTCATGGTGTTGTACAGCCAGCAAGCCTCACTATCCCAGACCAGCATGCTGCATGTCGCCAGACAGAGGGGAGGGAAATCAGCATATGTCCATTCGCTGATCTCTCCTTTCTACTAAGAACCCAGAAATGGCATGTAAAACATCACTTCAGAGTCCTGCTGTCACTTTCCCCGAACTCCGTGGCTGAGGAAGAAGCTAATGGGGAGCCATCTGCACTCCATTAACTTCAATACAGGGCACATGAGACATTAGGGATCTTAAAAGAGCTGTGACTTTTCATTAAAAGCAAACCTGTCACAAGAAAGAAAAAAAAAAAAAAGTGTAAAAATTAAAAAAAAAAAAAAAAAAAAAAAAGTTACACCCAGCATTTAACCCCTTTGATAAAAAAAAAAAAAAAAAAAATATATATGTTTGAGCACCCACCCCTACATACGAATGTAAACACATTGAGTAATATATTGCATTTGTGTGCCCTAAAATTAACTTAATATTTATTTCTAAAATTTTGCACATTAACCCAATTGCGTCAATTTTGTGAGGCATAAACTGGAACTACCACTATTCTATTTCTCCAGGGTGCCTGCTTTCAGAAAATTAGTTTTGGGGGGTTTAACTAGTCATTAGGTCTAAAAAGAATTTTTAAACCCCCCCAAAAGCAAAAAAAAACAAAAGCACAAGCAAAAATGGCCATTAGGGTTTAAGGAATAGAATATGGGAAATTGTGCATGTGTTGCAGGAGAGGTATGCAGTGATTATTGGAAGTTGTATGCATGCCTTTCAAGATGAGTAAAGGAAGGTACTGCTGCATAGCCATCACTGCAAAACTGTCCAACTCTGCCGATGGAAGCTACTACTAAGTCTTGGCTACGGAGGAGGGGTGGTTTGTATCCCACTTTTTCGGTACTAAATAAAATTTCAGATGGGGAAGGCGGGTATTGTAAGGCAAAGACATGGTGAAGGATCACTGTGGGCACTCCCTAATGAGGTTTGATTTCAGTTTCCACCAGCCACAGCTAAAGAGGGTTCTACACTACACTTGACAGCTGGGAGAGAGCATGCATAACTTGCCAAAATATGCTATGAGCCTGCCCAGACAATTAGATATTTACATGGAAAGAGGTTTTCTACAATTGTTTGCCCTACCCAAGCCTCTTCCTTATCTGCACAGAAAGCAAAATATTTAATTTACGTGTAGTATAACCAACTTTTTACCTGCTTGGTGGTCAGAGTTTCCATTTCTAATCGTCTTTTGTTGAGCTGAATCTCCTGTTGAAGATGCAGCTTGACCTCTTCCAGTTCCTGTATTTTGCTGGCTGCTTTCAGAGTGGTTATCTCCTGCTGCTGTTTCCTCCGAGTTTCCTCCTCCTGAACATCATAAATGGTATATTTTATTATCTAAAAATGCAGTTTTTCCAATAATTAGATGAGTTTTTCAGAGAAGCCTAATTTCTAAGAACTAGATTTTTAGCTAAAGGATATGACAGCAAGGCTTAACAGAGATCGTCAAGAACTCCTAAGTGAAAAGCCCCCTCAAGTGGACCACAAAGAGGATTTTGGTTTGGCCTTCCTTACTACATATTCTAGCCAACACTGGGCAATCGAAAGAATTATTAAGAACGATCGTGTTTTGGGCCCTTTGTTGTCTGACCGACCTCGTGTTATCTTTAGGGGCGCTTCTAACTTAAGGTCTATAGACTCTATAGCACCCAATGTTCTTGATCCACCAGTTTGACCAACCTTTTTTGGAGACCTTAACGGGTACTATCGCTGTGGAAAATGCCAAGTGTGCAAAATCAATGCCCACTGTGGTAAAAAAAAATGACCAAATTCACTTCAGTTGGCACAGGAGTCACATATCCTATAAAATCTTTTATTGCATGAACAAAATGTGTCGTTTACCCTTTGAGGTGTCCCTGTGGCCTTGAATATGTTGGGCGCACCATTCAAATGTTACATATCAGGTTGGGCGAGCATATAACCAAAATCCGTAAAGGTTTTGACAAGCATAATGTTTCAAAACACAATAGGGACCTCATGGGTACCACTTTCATTGCACTTGAGAAATATATACCTCACTGGCAAGGTAGCAATGGAAGACGGACCATATCCAGAACTGAAACAAATTGGATATATAAAACTGGGGTCTCACGTGCCTAATGGCTTGAATGTGGAGTGGGGCATCAACTGTTTTATTAATAATAGTTGACGTCCCCTCCACTGTTCATATTCAATTCTTTATTGACTGGTTCATCTTTAACAATCCAAGGTTTTTCTCCATTTGTCCCTTTTTTTCATTTCGCACAACCTATGGCAGCGCTTCCCCGTTTTGTCAGTGAGTTATTTAATGCACAGGCGTGTGGGCGTACCCCTGATGACGTCACATCTGACGAAGCGATCGTCGGGACGCTACGCACACATGTTCTGCGCATGCACGACTTGATTCAAATGGGCTTGTATGTCTTTTTTCCTTGCAACAAATACTGCTGTGCTTTTACACTTGCATTGGAGTTTATGTATTGCAACTCCCCCTTTTTTAATAAAACGTTTTGGGAGGACATTCTACACTATTGGAGCTTTTCTTTTTTTTAAACATATTAGCATCTCCTGCTGCTTAAACCATTGGGTTTCCATCGGATGTCTATGGATCTTTCCGGAGGGGAACGCCAGAGTTTACAATCAGTGAATCTTTGATTCTACTAAAGCGCTGTTTGACGCCCCCCTGAGTAAGGGAGGTTGCAGGCTTTCTGGCAAGCATTTTATCTTAATGAGGTGAAGGGAATCACGCTGTCAAGCACCCGATCTACGTTGCACTTGAAGTCACTGTATTGGATTCCAGCAATATATGAACTTTTGTTATCAATCTTTCATTTATATTGCTTTTTTGCACGCCTGTGCGCTTTGTATGCGATTCTGGTTTTACTATTCATAGTCGCATAGAACTGCACCAAAAAATGTTTGCACCTTTTCCTTGGTTATATACAGTAAAAAGTTTATTATATTGCACTGCACAGTTGCAATTTATTGAACATGTGTCATTTAGCACATTTATATAATTGTTTTGCAGTTGTATTTTTCATATACGTTGTTTATGCACAGGGTCATTTTGTGCTTAAACCTAGCGCTGCACTCAATTATTTGCATTACTATTCTGTGCCCAATATCTGGGTTATAGTGTTCAGCTGCAGGTCATTAATTGGTCATTTCTATTACTGTATATCACTTAATCACCAAGCGCAGATATTAATTTTTTCCAATAATTGTAATATATCTTTCTAAAGTAATCACATTTAAAAATAAAAGGTATAAATTATGACTATTCACTGGAACTCACCAGCTCGGCTTCTAGTGCTTTGATCTTTTCTTCGAATTCTGACTTCTGGCAGCTGAGCTCCTGCTGCGCCATCTCTTTTGCAATTTGGATTCCTCGCATCATCTCCTCCTTTGCTCTTAACCGTGCTTCTTCAATCTCCTCTTCCAATCTACAAAAGCAAAATAAATTTGCATTCAGGGTTGTATTAAACATTTCTAAAAAAAACTATTGGAAATGGTTTACACACTTGGCTCTCTGGGCTTTGAGAAGTTCATTCTTGGCAAATTCAAAGTCCTTGGGACCGTCTGAGCATACAGTAGAAACTCTGGATGGACCTTTTAATTGCTGGACCTCCACTGGATGGTTAAATCTGAAGTAATGATCTCCTCCCAGAATCACACGATCACCCTGAATGTTACATTTGAAATTATGTATACATTGGATAAAACACTCTAGATATAGGTTATAACTACACACATTTTCAGTGCTTCATCAAGACAAAAAAGATTGAACTTACATGATGCAGAATAGTGGAAGCCGAGATCTCGTTACCATTAACATATGTCTTTGCCTCTCCTGCTGGGATTATTCTAACTATGTTGTCAATATTTGTGATGACACTGTCAAAAAATAAATACATAAAATTGGACTATAGTTAACCAAGAGAGCCAATTAATTGCCTACAGGAGATGATCTGTTTTTAAGAGATTTTTACATTTTTGCTGTCACCTTCTCCCATGCAGATAACCACTATTCATTGTTAGTATCTCCTTACCAATGGTCTTCAGCGATAAGTGCGCCAGACAGCTGGATGTCATGAGATGAGCCTTTACAGTATTTCCCCACGGTGGTCTTTCCTTCTTTTATCATGTACAGTAACATCTCTGAAAGCTGAGGATCTTCATTCAGATTCACCAGGTTTGGCAAACGATTGTCCATCTTAAAAGTGATCCCAGCTTTCTGTTTGGAGTACAGCACATCTACAGTGAACACTACAGTAATTTTCATTAAAACAAATCAGCACATATTGTCAGTTTATCCAAAGCTAAACAAAATGTACAAACATCCTAACCGTTAATCAACTGGTATCACCAAAAGTTCCTAAACTGTAGGAAAGTTATTTTTAAAAAACACTAGTATGTGGTTTAATGAGATTTCTACTTCAGTGCTTTAATCAGAGCTGGTTTGCTCTTTGACCACCACTGAGCTGAACTGATTTTTTTAAGTCTCCTTTTTTAAACTGTCACATGAGTACACAAGGACTTCTATGAATGTATGAGCATTGAAATAAACAACCCTTCTTCTCATGGAAATTTGTTAGTTTTTTTTTTGGAACCCAAAAACAGCCAGAAAAGTGTTCACATAATCCAACAAAATAAGGCCTCATGCACACTGGACATTTTTACAGCTGCTGTTTCTGGCTTTAGATGTTTTTTTCTATGGTCAATAAACTCTCCAACATGTTATCCTATGTGTCCATGCACACATAGTCTGTTATCAACTGTTTTTGGCTGGGGTGTTTTTTGGCTGTACAAAAAACCCCAAACTAGTGGGTTCTGAGAGGAGTTTTTCGGCTGTAAAAACGCTCTAACGCCGATAAACGTGGCTCACCAGCGTTTAACGTTTTTGATCTCATTAAAGAGAAAAAAAAACAAAAAACACACACACGCTTAAAAACGCTATTGCAGGGGGGGGCGTGACTTCCGCTGACACGGGCGGATGTGATTAGCGGGAGTTCCGAGATCAGCCTCCTGAGCCTCTGTCAGGATCCTGTGTAGTCCCTGCTACCGAGACCCATAACCCGGAAAACAGACACTCCTGGCGGCGAGATGAGCAACAAGCAGACGGCGGCGGATCGCCTTATGGAGTTTGCACGATCGACAGGCAAGACAGCAGGCGTAGCCCTCCACAGACACGGAGCGGCGGAACATCAGCTCTGGAGATCCAGAAGCCCAGCACACCCCAGCCGCAGCCTGAGAAGACAGAAAAGCGGGAGAAGCCTCCTAAGCTGACACTGGAGCAGATGAATTCACAATTAATGGAGGCCATCCACTCAAGCAATGCAGCCCTGACAGGTAAAATGGATGAAATTAAAAATGACATAGGACTGATCAGATATGAGATGCAGAGTATGAGAGATAGGATGGCAGAAGTGGAAAATAGAATATCTATATTGGAAGATGCAGTTAACCCTATGCCCAAAAAAATATTATCAGCAGAAAAGCAGACTGTTACATGGCAACAAAAAACAGACGATTTTGAGAATCGCATGCGCAGCAATAATTTAAGAATAGTCGGTTTACCGGGGAAGTGGAGGTGTTTAACCATGGAGACTTTATAGAAAAATGGTTGAAAAATGTATTTCCAGATATGGAGGTCTCAACAGCATTTTCAGTGGAAAGAGCACACAGGGTGCCGGCAGCAGTACCAAAGCCAGGGCTCCCTCCTAGACCTTTGCTGGCGCGATTATTGAACTGCAGAGACAGAGATGCGATTTTGCGGAAAGCAAGACAAAAGTGAGAGATTCATTATGAGAATAGTAAAGTGTCAATATTCCCGGACTTCTCCCTAGAGCTACAAAAGCAAAGGGCTACTTTTTATGAGGTAAAACGGAGAAAGAGGCAGGAATCTAATATTCTGTGGCGTACCCAGCACGGGTGAGAGTGGAGGAAGGGGGAAAGACTATGCATTTCAGTACAGCGGAACAAGCCAAAGACTGGATGCGGACTGTTAAACTATTACCTCATTAAAAGAAGGGAAAATAGGGGGCTGAGGGAAAACCCCAAAGTATAGACGCTATGGGGGGGGTCTATGATTTTGCTTTGATCATGAGGGAAGGGGGGGGGGGGCGTTTTTTTTTTTTTTTTGGGAGCATGGGGCGAATGAAGTTTAAAGGATAGAGAACACATGAGTGAAGTGAGAAAGATGGGGATGGGGAGGTATGTACACTAAAGACTAAAAGCATGAACACAAGTATACATAACACTGAAGAATGGAGTGTTGGGGGGAGATGTGGGGGGAGGGGGGGGGGTAGATTATGAATAGGGGGAGATAAGGGGTAGAGGGAGAAGTAACACAAGAGGGGGATTAAAATGTAATATGGCTGGCACGCGAGGATATACAGCTAACACAGGAGATATAGGGAAGCACATAGCAGTGGGTAGGAGGGGAGAGGTGCACATGAAATATTCACATGGATAGGAAGGGATATGGGAGTGCAAACAAATGGGGGGCTTGGCGACTTTTTTTTTTAATTTTTGGGTTTTTTTTTTTTAGTTTGTTCTTCTTCCCCCTGTCCTTAAACTCCTTCTTAAGAATAAGGGGGGGGGGGGGGGGGGTGGCGGGGGTCGAGGAGTAGATGGGCTGAAATCAATACGAATTACCTATATAAGGGCAAAATGCACGATGTCGTTAATGATACTCCCAATGGTGCAATCCGCCACTTATAGGCCTAGGGGAGTGTCTGACCACTCTGAGTTGACCTTTGAGTTAAAAATAGGGAATAGAGGAAGACGTCCGGGCTATAGGATTCAATCTCGATGGTTAACCCAGATTGGTCTAAACAATAGAATACCGGAGCAGCTGGAAATGTTTTTGGAAGCGCATGGAGATAGGAAAATGGAGGGCATGTTGTGGGATAGCTTTAAGGCATTTATAAGAGGTATAACAAGATCTACAATATCATATATAAAACGAACCAATAAACAGGAAGAAGAGGAATTGGAGCAGGAGTGCGCACGAGCAGAAACTGAGTTCATAACCAAACCTTCAAATATAAACCAGATAAGATGGGCAGGGTTAGAGCGCCAGTATAAGAACCAATTAATAATTAATGCTAAACGTAAGAAATTTCAGCAAAAACAAAATTTTGAGCAAGGACACCAAGCTAATAGGATACTGAACTTCTTGATAAAACAACAGACTCCATCACTGGCGATTTCAGAAGTGAGAAATGAGAAAGGGGAGATGGTAAACACATTAGAGGAGATACTCACGAGCTTCCAAAAAATAGGATTTTTAAAACAGCTTACCTGTAAAATCCTTTTCTTGGAGTACATCATGTGACACAGAGCCTCAAGTAATTACTTGGTGGGTTATGGGCCTACCTTCAGGTGTTGACACCGGTATAACCAATACAGGAAGTTGACTCCCCTATATAACCCCTCCTCCTTCCAGGAGTCCTCAGTTTTTGTAGCCAAGCAATATAAGTAATATACTCTCACCCCATAAAACAGAGGGGCGGGAGCTCTGTGTCCTATGATGTACTCCAAGAAAAAGATTTTACAGGTAAGCGGTTTTAAAAATCCTATTTTCTTTATCGTACATCATAGGACACAGAGCCTCAAGTAATTACTTGGTGGGATGTCCCATAGCAATGCTACTTGAGGGGAGGGAGACACAACCCGTAGGGCACCCCCAGACCTTGAGGAATTATACTGCTGCCTGCAGCACACTGCACCCAAAGGCGATATCCTCATTCCATCTTACATCTACTTGATAAAACTTTGTAAATGTATGTACTGAAGACCAAGTTGCGGCCTTGCAGATCTGAGACACGGAGGCCTGGTGACGCACTGCCCAAGAAGCACCAACCGCTCTGGTAGAGTGCGCCTTAACTTGAAAAGGATGAATCTTTCCCCTTAAATCATAAGTTTGAATTATAACTTGCTAAATCCACTTAGCCACAGTGGATTTTGACGCTGCCTGTCCTTTCTTAGGATCCTCTGGCAGAATAAATAAGACATCAGTCTTACGAATCTGAGCAGTTTTCTTTAAATAGATCTTCACTGCTCTCACCACAAGACAATGTAGTGACTTTTCTTCCTTGGAAGATAGTTTTGGAAAAAACAATGGCAGGACAATATCTTCATTCAGATGAAAGCCTGAAACCACTTTTGGCAAAAAGCCTGGACGAGGGCGTAACACCACTCTGTCCTCATGAATAATCAAGGACAGATCAAGGACAATAATCAAATCTGGCTCTTTACAGGAAAGAGCAGCCAATTCTGAAACCCTCCTTGCTAAGGATATAGCAACCAAAAATATCAGCTTCCTAGTCAGAAGGACTAAGGGAATATGCTGTAATGGTTCGAATGGCGGTTTTTGTAACACTGACAAAACTAAATTCAAGTCCCCAGGGCTTAAGGGTGATTTAACTGGCGGATTAATCCGCATCACTCCTTGCATGAAGCCCCGGACTAAAGAATGCGTAGCAAGTGGTCTTTGAAATAAAATTGATAAGGCTGAGACTTGGTCCTTAATAGTACTCAGGGCCAACTTCATCTTTACACCTACTTGTAGAAAGGCAAGAATTCTGCCTTTAATATATCTCCGAGGGTGCCAACCCTTGGATTCACACCAGGAAACATAAGTTTTCCAGACTCTATAATATATAGCTCTAGAAGCTGGCTTCCTAGCATTAAAGTAGAAATAACTGCCCTGGAAAGCCCACGTCTTTTCAGAATGTGGGTCTCAATAGCCAGGCCGTTAAATTTAGCATTCATAAAGTAGGATGGAATACCGGCCCCTGTGAGAGCAGGTCTGGCCTTAGTGGAAGGGACCACAGATCCTCCACATACCATGACCTTCTGGGCCATGCTGGTTCTGCCAGAATTACCGTTTTTCTTTCCAGCTTGATCCTGCAAAGAAGTCAAGGCAGTAACTGAATTGGGGTAAATGCATAGATCAGTAAAAGCTGATCCCACAGTATCACCAACGCATCTGTTCTGCATGCGAATGGTTCCTTTGTTGTGGACACATCTACTGAGGAAGGCCTGTGATCGGCCAATACGCATCTAGAAGGGAGGAGCTGATAGTCACGTCCAGCCAAGCACTGTGTATGTGGACACGGTCGTGCTACTCTGGAGGTTTTTATGCGATTTTAAAGTTTTTATTTTGTAAGTGCAACTTGTCTATTTGGGGGCTTTGAATAAATTTGTATACGGAGAACACTATGGTCTCTATACTTATTATTTACATGTCCTGAACTCATGGATTCTTGAGCCAAGCTGGGAGATGATCCGCTTCTTTGGATATTAATGAGCTGAGTTACCATTAAGAAAAGAGCCATCTGGATTACCCACCATTGATTGGGAAGAGGAAGTGAGAGCAAAGAGCTCGTGGGGGGATCCGCATATGAGTTTTGACTCATCTGGGAGGTGAGCGCGCATTTTTACTGGTGGTGGTGTGCACTCCTTTTGAGGACAAACAAACAATCACTGTGGGGGAATTGTGTGGATACACTGATCACAAGAAGAGTTTTTCATGTTTTATTTCTTTATTTTTTCATTTTATGGACTATTCATTTATATGTAGGATTTATTTATTTTAGAGATTTGCACTTCATATTTATAATTTTACACATAGCGCTACATTTATTATTTACTATCCATTTTGAAATTAGTGTGGTGTACCACTTGGAATGTTTAGCAGCTGTGCACGTTTATTATTAGGTTATCTTATTTAAGCATCACAATATTTTTTACTTGTGGCGCTAATTGTTTCATCTTATAGTGGACACAAAGTTGACTAACTTTATGTTGCACTGGATGCTAGAAGATCTACATCCGGAGTCGCCCATCCTTGACAAACAGCCCAAAACACGTCAGGGTGAATAGACCATTCCCCTGGGAATAATCTGCTGGTGGCACATGTAGTGCGTGTGCCAATTCTCTATTCTCGGAATGAAGACTGCCGATGGGCACGGAATATTTCTTTCTGCCCAAATTAGAATATGGTTCACTTCTCTCTGCACTGAGAGATTGTTGGTGCCCCTTTTGGCGATAGATATAGGCCATAGCCGTGGCATTGACGGATTGGATCCTGTCGGGACAATCCCTTAACCTGGAAGTCCAGGCTTTTTAGAGCCAGACGCACTGCCCGAATCTCTAGGATGTTGATGTGCAAGGCCCTTTCGGTTCTTGAACACTGTCCTTGGACAGTTGTCTTCTCTGTCATTACCACTTTCCAGATAAGTGGTCTGAAGGATTTACCCTTTAGGACATTCTTTAGTAACCACCAAATGAGGCTTTGGGACACCCTTGGGGACAGCCGCATTGGCAAGTCCAAAGCTTGGATCGTTTTGTTCCAAGCAAATAGAATACTGTTTTGCAACAGTCTCGAATGGAACTGGGCAAAGGGAACTGTTTCGAATGAAGCCACCATCCTTTCTAACAACCTCATGCAAAGGTGAATGGAGGGACCTCCTTTTCACCTGACCATCCGCACCAACTCTTTCATGGAGTTGTGTTTTTTTTTTTTTTCTGGGCAAGAAGACCCTTTTTCTGGGCTGTATCTATGATCAGACCCAAATACTGCAGCCCTTTTTTTAGCAATTTTAATGGAGACTTTACTAGGTTGAGAACGCAACCCAGACCTTTCCAGGTAACTGGTTGTAATGCGTACACCTTACTCTAACCAGCGATTGGTCTATTAGCAAATAGATTGTCTAGGTATGCCAAGACTGTTTAAGCCCTGTGCCCTTGACCTGGCTACAGGTGGGGCCAGCACTTTTGTGAACACTCGAGGTGCTGTAGCTAGCCCGAAGAGCAAGGCTATAAACTGAAATGCTGCTGTTCTACTTCGAACTGCAGAAACCTTTGGTGAGCGGGAAATATATGGACATGCAGATATGCATCCCTGATGCCGATAGGCGCCAGAAGTTTTCCTCCTTGCAGGATAGAAACTACTGACTTGATCGACTCCATAGAAAGGAGCGGATCTTCAGGAACTGATTTAGATTCTTTTAGATCTAGAATGGATCTGTTGAATTTCTGCATGGCTCTGTACATGTACAGGAAACGCATGAAGAAGGCAGTGAAGGTTCCAAGGAACCTAAGAAAAAACAGAACTATCAGCTGACTCTACTAGAGGTAGCTTGAAAGAGGCACAAATCATCTCTGTAAGAGGTTTGTACCAGCAATTTCTCAGATTGCGAAGCTGAAAAAAAGTTCAACTCTAGTTGTCTCCTCTGCAGAGGAGTACTCGGTTTGCCTTTCTTCCCGAATACCTGAGGGTAATCCTTCCTCCTCTACCCACTGTTCCCTTGATAAGGGATCTCAGGTGGGGGAGGGGGATCTAACACTCTTCCCATTCTTGGATAGCGGATGCGATTAAAGTCGCTAATTTTCCTTCTAGGCCCTGCAGGGCGGAGGAAAAACGCATTTTCAATCATGTATACAGGGGCTGAATATTTTCTCCTCTTAGGCTCAGTTTCCACTATTGCAACCCCAAAGTTGCGTGATTTTACCGTGATCTTTTGCCGCTGAGAATATGTCGGGGTGCGATTTTGATGCGACAAGAAACAATGCCTGTGTATAGAGGTCTATGAACCTCAAGTCGCATCAAAGTGGTACCAAAGTAGTGCAGAGACTACCTTGAAGTCGCACAGATCTGAACAGTACTCCTTGGAAATCATGCCCTAGAGTCTGACGGTGGAGGCCGTCACCGCTGCCTAGAGGCAGCTGCCCCTGTGCAGGGGAAGGAATCCGTTTAAGTGACTTGTTCAAGGACACAAGGAGCCAACGTGAGGACGAGGTCCCACGTCTCTCATGGCTACGCTGGCCGTGAGATTAGTTAACCTGTGAGGAGTGGCTCCTTCACTAGTGAACGCCGACATGTGGATCTGAACCCATGTCTGTCAGGAAGTCTCCCATGGCTGCACTGGCCGTCAGAGTACTTAACCTGTGAGCTGTTGTGGCTTCACTTTTTAAATAAAAGGACAATTTATACCTTCTGCTGGACAAAAGAGCTTTACTGCTAGAAATCATTTGGATGTATTTCACCAAACCTTCCCCAATGAAAAGGAAACTAGTCAGACACCCTTTTTTTGCAAGATGCTTCGGCTGACCAACCCTTTTAACCACAGGGTCCTAAGCATGTGTTTTAGCACAAGCGCAAGGCGAGATGCCTGGTGGATAGGGTCTTTTATGGCATCTATGGCAAAACATAGCGCTATTGGTAGGAGGATTTTAACCTTATTTGTTGGATGCTTAAGCAATTATGCATCTTTATTGATGCTGGAAATCGCAGCGTCTATTGCTGGTACTTACCAACCTTTGTAAATTTTTCCTCCCTGATAGAGAACTAAGAAACTCTTTGGAGGGAAAAATGCTTATCCAGATGATCCCATTCAGCATAAATAAGCGCTGTAAAAGGTTTTTTCTTTTTTTTTTTTTTGTAAAACCAAAGAAGGGACCTGGACTTTCAGCTTACTCTGTTAGGAGTAGTATAAAAAGTGGAATGAACCATCTCTGTAAGAGTTTGTACCATCAATCTGTCAGGCTGTGAGGTTACATAAGGTTCATCAACTGTTGTTTCCTCCACAGAGGACAAATTTGGCTTGTTTTTCCCCATGATCACCTGAGGATAACACCTCATCCTGTGCCCACTGTTCCCTTGGAAAAAGGGGGTTTGAGGTGGGGGATCTAGCATGCTTCCTATCCTCTTGGATGGAGAATGCGATTAAAGCCGCTAATCTTCCTTCTAAGCCCAACAGGGCAGAGGAGAATGCATCTTCAGTCACATACACAGGGGCTGAAGTGCGAGAAGCAGTTGCACCACCAATTGCTTCCGATGACTCACCCTGGCTTGCCATGTCAGGTCTCCCTGGAGAGGATGACAGTGTGGAGGCATGACTGGAGTTCCCAGCGCCTGGGGGTGGAATCCTTGGTACCTTTGTGGTACACTGGAAATCAAATGTGCCAAGCACAACAGCAGAGGCACTTTAACAAATTATGGTATTTGCTGAACAATAGTTTTAGCAAAAGAAAACAATGTCACCATAAGGATCAGGCTTTGATGCTGAGTACCATAATATTTCCTGTGCTGGAAATGCCTGTTTACACACCTTTACATGCCCAGCGCTCCTGTGTCTCTTAGTGTGACAGACTTCTGTCTTCAGCATATGAACTGAGAGCGTCTGTGTTAAACCTCAGGTGAGAACCTGATTACACACAAGTGTCAGCTGTTACCGCACCTCTCCAGGAGGAGAGGGGAGGGGGAGGGGAATTTTTATCAGCAGTTTTTGTTAGGCTCCTAGTTTTAAAAGGAAAACTTCACTTTATACAAAAAAATGCAAATGGCTGTTTTTTTATGTTCATAAACTACTGCTGGAACCCCTTTAGATCCCTCAGAAGAGGAACACCATCTGTTCAATTAAGAACTCCCCTCTGGCTGCAGGGACCACACCCGCTGCTATAGCCAGACACAGAGCTGCTGAAAAAGGCATCGTACTAGGTAAGTGTAATATACTCCCTCTAGAGGAGAGATTTTAAGGCATACAGTTATACATTTTATATATGTATTTTTTGGAGAAAAGGGCATAGGTGGACTTTTTACAGTTCCTAGGCTTCTCCCCTTACCTTATCCTCGCTGCAGGATACTGCTGATTTAACAGACAGATCCAACTTTCACTCATCACAGCGGGCAGCATAGTTAAACCTTCAAAGACTGGGGCCCTTTTTAATAGGGGTTCCGCTCCTTTGGACCTGTATAGCACCCCTCAGGAACAACTTTAGGTAATATGAGAAACCAAAAAAAAGAGTCCTGGTTCCTAGGGTCCAGCTCTCAAAGAGAAGCTTACAGGCAAAACCTCGTTCTTCAATGCGAGGCCCAGGTACCATCCTATGGCCTCAGTGGCGAGGATGGATCCAGTTGTGGAGGTTTTTTAAATCCAGCATGGATCCCTCCCTGGAGCTCCTCAGAGCACATCTTCACTTGTGACCAACACCTTAGACACTGGCGAAAAAACTGAGGACTCCTGGAAGGAGGAGGGGTTATATAGGGGAGTCAACTTCCTGTATTGGTTATACCAGTGTCAACACCTGAAGGTAGGCCCATAAACCACCCATTTATGCCAGGGAAATCTACCTCAATCAATATCAGAAAAACCCAATTCATGGTACAGATGAGGGAGCTTATTCCGGAGTCAAGTGCCTTGGCTTCATTGGATACGGCCAGGGCATTTGACTCCGTAGAATGGGAATTCTTACAGATAGTATTGAAAAAAATGGATTTGGGGAAAAATTCAGAAAATGGGTAAGAATAATTTACAAACAACCATGTTCAAACCTACTAATAAATAGGACACTATCTTCTACAATAAAACTATACAGGGGAACGAGACAGGGGTGTCCATTGTCCCCCCAGCTATTTGCCTTGGCAATTGAGGCACTGGCAAATAGATTTAGACAATCAAAAAAGTACAAAGGGATTAAAAGAGGGGGAAAAAAATAGAACACATAGGTTTATATGCTGATGACATCATATTATACATGGGGGATGCGCATACCTCCCTGAGGGAGGCGATGAAAATAATAGAAACATATGGGATATTTCCAGGACTCAAAATAAACTGGCAGAAATCCGCAATGATGCTGCTTTGACCATGAAATGGAATGAGAGCCCAGACCCCATTAAAAATAGTTGAAGCATTTAAATACTTAGGAATAAACATTACGTTAGATCCTGAGGAAGCCCTGAAAGTTAATATACTCCCCCTGGTAGAATATGTCAAGATAAAATTGGCAAAATGGATAAAACTACCAATATCAATGGCGGGTAGAATTCAGCTGATTAAATCTATTATATTGCCCAAGTGCCTGTATCTTTTTGCACATTCCTCGGTAAAAATACCAAAACAGATATTTAAAGACCTGAATTCACAGATAACTAGGTTTATTTGGGCATATCATAAAAGCAAATTAAAACTTAATAAGCTACATAGACCTAAAACTGCAGCAGGGTTGGCTTTGCCGGACCTATATTTATATTATCTGGCTGGGCAACTGAAGCATTTAAGATGCTGGGTAGGACAGGAGTAAAAAAACAAGAATTGAGGAGTATTTATTAAGCAAGATGCAAGTAGAAGATTTCTTTGTAGGACTAGAAATAAAGGACCTGAGGAGTGTGGGAATAAGAATTCCCCTGCTAAAGCTAGCCAGAGCAGTCTGGAAGGAAGCAAAAAAACTAACGGGATTTTCTGATATCCCACCAGAAACTGCTTTGTAGAATAATCCAGCATTTGAGCAACTGGAAAAATTTGAGGATAGCAAATTCTGGAAACAGAATGAGGTGATAAGTATTGGTCAGGTGTACGATAGAAATATAATAGTACCCTACGAAAATTTATGTAAACGATATAATTTATCACGTAAACCGTTTTATAGATATCTTCAGCTCAAACAAGTGCTACAGACACAGTTTAGAGGAAAGGAATTAAAAACATCTAAATATCCTCTTACAGGTATTTTGAGATCGCAGGGACCAAAAGGACTAGTAGCCAAACTTTATTCACATCTGCTACAGAGTAAAATAGGAGGGGAACCAATGGAAATAAGGAATAAATGGCAAGTAGCTATCCCAGACATGAGTGATCAGGAATGGGATGAAGTCTGCTCCTCCCATTTGAAAGTATCCCCAGCAATGAATAACAGGATAATTCAGTTAAATATTGTATATCAGACTTACCTGGTCCCAAATAGGTTGTATAAAATGGGGAGAATGACTGAACCGAATTGCACAAGATGTGGGCAAGAAGGGGAGGACTTCCTCCACGTAATGTGGTATTGTGGCAATATAGAAAATTACTGGCAACAGGTGATCAGGAAAATAGGAAAAGTGTTAAATGAACCAATTATGGCCACTCTTGAACTCTGTTTGTTGGGAGTACGAAGGGAGAAGAGAGGTAGTAGCAGATATAATAGGATGTTCCTGCAGGAAGTATTATTTCTCGCAAGAAAACAAATAGTAGAGAAATGGATTCAGCCGAACCCACCGACAGTGACCCAGTGGGTGAGAGCAGTAAATCAGGTTTTACCATATGAAAGAATAATGTATTAACAAAGGGGTAATCTGCAGAGATTTGAGAATATATGGGCAAATCGGAATAGATCATGTTTTACATTGGATGTAGGAATACCTGAAAATGAAGTATAAAGTGACCATGGAGAGAGTGAAGGAGTGAGAATGGAGTGACTGACAGGAAAGAATGGAAATGGAAATGGAAATATATGAAGAATTGTATAAGGATACAAAATGTTAAATTATGTGGATTCATTTTTACAAAATTTGTAATAAAGAGTATTAAAAAAAAAATTAAAAAACCGCTATTGCAAAAACTTTTAAAAACTCACTGCAAAGCAACTGGGGTTTTTATAGCGTTATTATAATGTCCAGTGTGCATGAGGCCTAAAAGTAAAAATGAACATACAATACACAAAGCAGTCATAATGAAAACGGTGCCAGTGTTAATCAAGTTACAGTGCCTTGAAAAAGTATTCATACCCCTTGATATTTTCCACATTGTCACAACAAAAACAAATGTATTTTATTGGGATTTTATGCGATAGACCAGTGATGGCGAACCTTGGCACCCCAGATGTTTTGGAACTACATTTCCCATGATACTCAATTACACTGCAGAGAGCATGAGCATCATGGGAAATGTAGTTCCAAAACATCTGGGGTGCCAGGGTTCGCCATCACTGCGATAGACCAACACAAAGTGGCCCATACTTGAGAAGTGGAAGGAAAATGATAAATGGTTTTCCAAATTTTATACAATTAAAATATCTGAAAAGTGTGGCGTGCATTTGTATTCAGCCCCCTTGAGTGCCGGTTCACACAGGGGCAACTTGTCAGGCGACCTAGTCACCTGACAAGTCACCTCCCGTTCTGTACAATGGAACCGTTCTAATAGGAGCGACGCAAGTCGCTCCGACTTAGAAAAAGGTTCCTGTACTTCTTTTGGGGCGACTTGAGGCGACTTGCATAGACTTCTATACAGAAGTCGTTTTGCAAGTCGCCGTGGCAGTCGTGTGCAGGTCGCCTCGGTGAGGCAACCTGCAAGTCGTGCCGCCCCTAGTGTGAACCGAGCCTTACTCCGATACCTCTATCTAAAATCTAGTCACATAATTGGTAAATAGAGACCACCAGTGTATAATTTAATCTCAGTATAAATACAGCTGTTCTGTGAAGCTCTCAGAGGATTGTTAGACAACCTTAGTGAACAATTATCATGAAGGCGAAGGAACACACTAGACAGGTCAGGGATAAAGTTGTGGAGTAGTTTAAAGCAGGGTTAGGTTATAAAAAAATATCTCAAGCTTTGAACATCTCACGGAGTACTGTTCAATCCATCACATGAGAATGTAATGAGTATGGCACAACTGCAAACCTACTAAGACATGGCCGTCCACCTAAACCGACAGGTCGGGCAAGGAGAGCATTATGCAGTTTGTGAGAAGCCAAGTGGGGGACACAGCAAACACATGGAAGAAGGTGCTCTGGTCAGATGAGACCAAAAACGGAAAATTGTATACTCACCTTTTCGTAATTTTCCTTTCCTGACACCTCTCCATGGCAGCACACACTGGGTTGTGACTCCGCCCCCACAACCTGACAGGATTGGTTAGCTCTAAATTTGAAGGGGAGACACCCCGCTGCATTCTCTGTAAATATATCACCACAGAAAACTGGGTGGGAATCTGTGTGCTGCCATGGAGAGGCGTCAGGAAAGAAAAATTACGGAAAGGTGAGTATACAATTTTCCGTTTTCCTGACACCTCATTGGCAGCACACACTGGGAAATAACTCGCCAGTCGGGTGGATGCAAGAAAATAATATTTAATCCTTATAATGCGGAAGAATTGGCTCTAACAACAGAATTATCGAAGTCTGCCATAGCCAAGTGAGCAGAATCCACTCTATAGTGAGAAATGAAAGTGTGTCTGGAGGACCAAGTTGCTGCTTTGCAAATCGCCTCCGGTGAAACCCTGCAATACGCTGCCCAGGAGGTAGCCACTGCCCTGGTTAAGTGAGCCCTGATGCCTTCGGGAATTGCCAGATGACGCATGGAGTATGCCTTCTTGATGGACTTGACTAACCAGGAGGCAATAGTACGTGAAGTAGCCGCTTGACCTCGTCTGTTTCCATGTGGAATGACCATGAGGGTATCCGTTTTCCTAAAAGGAGTTGTAGCCGCCAGGTAACTAATGATGGTTGTTTTAACATCCAGAGGATGAGGTTCACCTTGATCATTAGTGAAGGATGGTAAGACAGTATCTTGGTTGTAGTGGAAGGAAGTTGCTACCTTCGGGTTGAAGTGGTCTGAAGGTCTTAGTACTACTTTATCAGCAAAGAATACTAAGTTAGGTTCTGATGCCATCAGTGCTTGGATTTCAGATACCCTCTTTGCTGATGTAATTGCAATGAGACAGTTTTAGAGTCAGATCCCACAGAGAGATTGATTCAGATGGAGTAAAAGGAGGATTGGTGAAGGCATCGAGAACTACTGAGAGATCCCATGATGGAAAAGCTGGTTTCTTGGGAGGTTTGATTTTCAGACAGGCTCCCAGGAATTGAATTACCAGCGGATGTAATGCCCATCTAGTGCCTGTTTTGGCCGACAAGGCGGATACTTGTACCTTAAGGGTTCTTTGAACTTAGACTTTTGTTGATTCCTGACTGGAGGAACTCTAAGATGTGAGAGGGTTCTGGAGCAATGGGATCCCATCCCTTCAGCTGTGCCATGGTAAAGAACCTGTTACAAATTCTTGTATAGGTGGTGTTGGTGGTATTATTCCTGGCTTGCATCAGGGTTGATATTACTTCCTGAGAGAAGCCTTGTTCCCTTAACCTAACCCTTTCAACTTCCATGCCATCAGATGCAACTTCTCTGGAGCTGGGTGTAGAAATTGGCCTTGAAATAGCAAATCCGGGGTTACCGGAAGAAGGATTGGAGGTTGAAGGCTGAGCTGCAATAGGGTCGTGAACCATGGTCTTCTCGGCCAGAGAGGGATTACCGCGATTACCGTGGCTGAGGATCTCCGAAGCCTGGACAGGAATCTCGCGATTAATGGAGTTGGCGGGAATATGTACCCCAACTTGAAGTTCCATGGGTGAATTAGACAATCTATCCCTTCGGTTGAAGGAAACGATGCTCTGGACAGAAACCTCCGACACTTCGTATTCGCAGGTGTGGCTGCTAAGTAGATCTCTGGCATTCCCCATGTCTGCGTAAGAAGAGAAAAGGCCTGGAGACTCAGGGACCATTCGTTGTTTGAAAGAGTCTCTCGACTCAGGTAATCGGCTAACGTGTTTTGTGCCGCAGGAACATATATTGCTTTTAAGTCTGCTAGGTGCGCCTGTGCCCATTCCAAGATAGGACGGACTTCCTCCATCAGTGTGAGACTCTTGGTACCCCCTTGCCTCTGGATGTAGGACACTGCCACCTTGTTGTCCATCCGGATAAGCACGTTCTTCCCTCTGAGGACTGGTCAAATGCCATGAGGGCCTGAAAAGCTGCCCTGAGTTCCAGTACATTCGATACTATATCCTGGGCCTGGAACGGCCATCGGCCCTGCGCTGCTTGATCTTGACAGTGAGCTCCCCAGCCGCTCTGACAGGCATCCGAAGTGACTATTATTGGGTCTGGAGGAACTATCAGCTTGTATTTCCTGAGGTTGGTTAAGTGTGTCCACCACCACACTGATTGCTTCATTGGTATGGAAATGGTAATGGTCTGACACATCGATACGCCATCCCACTGCCTTAGAAATGAGTTTTGCAGGACTCTCGTGCCATTGTGACCACTGCACCATGGGCAGGGTTGCAGACATGGAGCCTAGCACACTCAAGCAGGTTCTGGCTGGAAGATGCATCGCTGATAGTAATCTCCGCATCTTCTGTACTAGAGGCTGAATCTTCTCCTGCGGGAGTTGTACCCTGTTCAATTTGGTGTTCAGATCCGCTCATAGGAATACCATATTTTGCGTGGGTTGTAGACTGCTCTTTTTCCAGTTGACTAGCCAACCAAAGTCCTGGAGAGTCATGAGTAAGATCCTCCGATGACACAGCAAAGTTTCTCGATCTTCTGCCAAGAGAATAATGGTGGACTCGCAGACCCTTTTCCCTGAGGGATGCAACCAAGGGTAGGAGGACCTTGGTGAATGTCCTGGGAGCCAACGAGATGCCGAAAGCAAGTGGCTTTTGTTGATGGCAAAATCGGAGGAATTTTTGAAAGGTGGGATGAATTGGAATATGTAGGTAAGCGTCCGATAAATCTACTGACAGCATCCAGTTGCCCAGGTTCACTGCCAGAAGTATGGACTGCAGGCTCTCCATTTTGAAAGACTCTATTTTTATGTTCCTGTTGAGATTTTTTAAATCCAATACAGGGCGTAAGTCTCCGGTCTTCTTCTTTACCAAAAATAGTGGGGAATAGAATCCCCTTCCCTTTTGATCTGATGGAACCTCCAGGATTGTTCCTTTCTCCTTCAATTCCACTATATATTTTAATAGTAACCTCCTCTTGATTAGTGAAGATGGCAGTCTTGTTGATTGGAAGTGATTTCCCGGAAGTTTGCCCATAAACTTCCACTTGTGTCCAAATTTGATTGTGGAAAGGGTCCACAGGTCCTTTATATGGCTTGACCAAATCTGTACGAAGTCCTTGAGCCTGGCACCCACCTGTGCTGGGTGGGCAGGCGAACCTTCAAAAGGACTTCTGCTGCTCCCCTGCCGGGGTAGGCTTGGACTTCTGCATCCTTAGGAAGGAAGGTCTTGTGTTTTTCCAGTCCCTTCTAAACTCCCTACCGGGACGGTAGGATCTAGCTTCCTTGTATTTCTCAGGAAGGTTGCGCCTGAAGGACGGACTTTTGGGCCTTGGGTCTCCTGTCTGAGGGAATTAATCCCGACTTCCCTCCTGTTACCTTGGAGATAGCGGCGTCCAATTTAGACCCGAACAGGTTTGAGCCATCGTATGGAATTCTGCACCAGTTTGTTTTAGATGCAGTATCAGCCATCCATGGTTTCAGCCACAAGGCCCTTCTTGCCGTGACTGAGGCTAGCATTGATCTTGCCGAGGATCTTAGAATATCAACTGAAGCTTCTGCCACGAAGTCGCTTGCCAACTTGATCTCCTGAAGAGAAGAGATTATTTTGTCTACTTCAGCACCATCTTGGAGATCCTTCTCCACCCGGGTTGCCCAACCTGATATGGCTTTAGCCACTGCTGCTGTGGTAACTGCTGGCCTGCAAGCGCCCCCAGCCATGGAATATGCTTTCTTTAATTCCAGATCCAATTTTCGATCAAGAACGTCCCAAAAGGAAACTGCGTCCTCAATAGGCAGAGTGACATGCCGTGCAAGACGCATCAAGGAGGAGTCAACTACTGGGGCGTTCATCAATGAATTGACTTTTGACTCCTTCAGAGGATACATCTTTGTCAGTCTGTTGGTGAGACTGGCCCGCTTATCAGATCTTTCCCACTCATCTTTAAATTAGATCCTCCAATTCACCTATAAAAGGGAAGTTTTCTGGTTCTTTTTTTAAATTTGGGAAATATCTCCGAACTTTCAGCGGTCCCACTTTATCTTCTTCCTAGCCTATCGCTTCCTTAACTGACTTTGCGAAAGGCTGTACAAGGGAAAAATCAAAACCTGCTGACATGTCCTGGTCCTCATCTCCTGAGGAGGATTCTGATGCCTGGGGTTGATGGTCATCCGCTACCGATGTTCTGGGTGTAGGCCTATCCATTAGTGGTGCCATTGTCTCCCTTATGGATTCCCGTACAGATTCTCTTATGAGCTCCGTAGCCACTCTTGCGTCTAGTTCTTTGTCCTTTGCTGCTTCATTGAAGCAGGATCTGCAGACTAGTTTATCTGGCAAGGCCGGCGCGCCGCATACCCAGCAAGCGTTTGCTGCAGGACGGGTGTGGCGGCTCTGGCGGTGTGATGAAGGTGACCATGTGCGGTGTGACCGACTATGACGGGAGCGGCTGCGTCGTGAGCGGCTGTGACGTGACCAGCTATGTCTTCGGTGGCGGGAAGAAGATCTTGAACGGCTTCTGCGAGACTTCTTGCTTGACGCATGACTTGATCTCCCTTCACGCCTGGAACTTGCGGCTCTTGACCTGGTAGGGCTGCCAAAAACGCAGCGCTAGTGGTTCGGCTCTCTTTTTCTCTCCCCTTCTTCAATACTTACCAATGACGGATGGCCTCTTACCTCGTTTGCTGATGGTGGTCTGCGCGGGCAGTGGTCTCCATAGTGATAGTGACAGGAAGTCTGAAGAGTAATAAGAAAAAAATGTATATTTTTTTTTTTTTTTTTTAATTTCCCCTTTCCCTTTTTTTTTTTTTTTTTTTTTTTTTTTTAAATAAGCTGTAGACAGTCTAGATTAGTAGATCCAATTTACCTGGGCTTGCTGAGTTGTTTTCTGGCAAAGCAGTGCAACACATGGCAAAATCCAGCTCTTTCTAAGAATCCTCAGCAAAAACACAGAAATGACTGTTTTTAAATTTGGCGCCGCCGTCGCGGCAAAATGACGCTCCGACGCATGCGCAGAGCGTCCCGAACGCCTCGGCGCCATCTTGGAGAAGGGCATAACCTTCCCAAGCCAGTACCTAGCTCTGAGCACAATTGCAGAGCACAGGAGGAGCGTCGGCAGCCATGACGGTTCCACCAGTGGTGGACAACAGATGCCAGCAATCCCCCAAGCAGGGGGAAAAACCTATATTGACAGAAGAAACAAAAGGTACAGGCAAAATAGAAAGGAGACCACTGCAGTATATGAAGCTTCTTTAAAGCTTACTGTGCCAGGCGTCCAGACGCCCCCTGAGACCACCAGACCGGGGGTTCCCTCCATAGAAGCTCCTTTAGAGACTGTACAAGAGGGACTTCCAAACAGGAGAGGCTTGAACCTGCTGGGGCGAGTGCAGTAAGAGGCTTTTTCTTTAATCTTGACAACAGGAGCAAACTTGCTTATCCCAATCTGTCAGGTGAGGATAAAAAAAAAAAAAAAAAAAAGAGAAGGCAGCGGGGCGTCTCCCCTTCAAATTTATAGCTAACCAATCCTGTCAGGTTGTGGGGGCGGAGTCACAACCCAGGGTGTGCTACCCTGGAGGCGTCAGGAAATTAACTTTTTGGCCTAAAAGCAAAAATGCCATGTGTGGCAGAAAACTAACACTGCACATCACCCTGAATACACCATCCCCATCTTGAAATATGGTGGTGGCAGCATCATGTTGTGGGGATGCTTTTCTTCAGCAGGGACAGGGAAGCTGGTCTGAGTTGATGGAAAGATTGATAGAGCTAAATACAGGGTAATCGTAGAAGAAAACATGTTAGAGTCTGCAAAAGACATGAGATTGGGGCGGAGGTTCACCTTCCAGCAGGACAACGACCCTAAACATACAGCCAGAGCTACAATGGAATGGTTTAGATCAAAGCCTATTCATGTGTAAGAATGACCCACAGATGCTCTCCATCCAATCTGACAGAGCTGGAGCTATTTTGCAAAGAAGAATGGGCAAAAATTTCACTCACTAGATGTGCAAAGCAAGAAGAGACATACTCAAAATGACTTGCAGCTGTAATTGCAGCGAAAGGTGGTTCTACAAAGTATTGACTCAGGGTGGCTCAATACAAAATGTATGCTACACTTTTCAGATATTTGTAAAAAAAAATTGAAAACCCATTTATCATTTTCCTTCCACTTCACAATTATGTGCCCAATAAAATACATTTACATATTTGGTTGTAACATGACAAAATGTGGAAAATTCTAAGGAGTATGAATATTTTTTCAAGGCACTGTACATAACTGTATATACACAAACAAGATTTATCTATATAAATATACAGGCTCTCCTCACTTAATGACCAGGTTCCGTTCCAGCGACCATGTCATTAAACGAGGAGCCACAAGTAATATTTTAAGCATTCTTAACTACTGTACTGTATTGTGATAAAAAAGTCTAAAAACACAAAACTCCAGCTCAGTAACGTTGTTTTAAGTTGCATAAGTACAGAACACAAAACGAAAACTCTGTACTGTACAATATAATGATGTACAGCACAACATTCGGGTGGGGAGAGCTTAAGTCCAAGCGGTCGTTAAATGAGGAGTATCTGTATATCCACATTTTTAAATCCGTCTAACAGGTCTTTCTTTATTTTCTTAGTAAACCAGATGGCACATAATTTTCTCATCATGCCAACTCTATATTTACTCACAAGGTATACCATGTTACACAAATAATTGTGAGTTTATCTAAAACAATAAAACTTTTACAAGTGCTGATGATGATGGCCATGTACAGTGCTCAGCATAAAGGAGTACACCCCTTTTGAAAAGTACGATTTTAATAGATATCTCCATGAACACAAGAACAATTTCCAAATTTTTGACAAAACCGAGTTTTATAGAACATTTGTTTAGCTCATTACATGAAAGTAAGGTTATTCCGTTTTACTCAAATTAGTTGATGCAAACAAGAATACATCCCACAGCAAAAACTACTACATCAAATATTTTGTATGAGCTCCATGACAGCACCAAGTCTTCTAGGCATGGAATGAACAAGTTGGCGACATATTGAAACATCTATCTTTATCCATTCTTCAAGAAC